>NC_137219.1:16885381-17037881 GCF_949987685.1 Ammodytes marinus | reverse complement strand
GTATCATTGTAGGCCTCAGGGACATTAGTCCATTTAAAAAGAAGTTCCACCGAGGGATGCCATTTACAGAGCTCTCATGTCGAGAGGTGAGGTTTGACTGATACAGTCGTCCTCTGTTGTTAATGTTGCCTTCTGTCACTTTTCCAGATTCAGTGTGATTAAACATAGAACTCTGCTTAAAGCCACTACGAGTAACATGGCACGTTGGCGGCCCCTTTGGACGTCGTATTTTTACGACGCCAGCTGTCGTGAAGCTGTTTTCTAGTGCGTGCTGGGCATGCGAGATTCAAATGATCAGGAAGCAATATAGTGCATGTCCGTGTGTTGAAAGTGTGAGGGCACCGGACTCTTTTCGGCTCCGGAGTTAAAAGAGTCCGTGTCCTCACACAAAGCGAATGAACGAGAGACGGCAGTTAGTATGGATCACGATGAGGTAATGTGTTTATGTTGTTGTAAATAATGACTATTTCAGATGAATAATGGTCGACTCATCTGATGATGCTGGTGAGGCAAAGTAAACTTTGTTTTAGTAGGCTACCGCTCACTCATTTAGGAGTAAACACTGCAGTCTAATTCGCTCCTGTGAAATTGTGTATACCCTCCCGCCCGCCTATCACTTTCCCTTTTAGCTTTTCTTCATTGCATTTTCTTTTTTTTCTTTGATGGTTCAGCCCCGTTATCAGTCATTATGACGACAAATAACTGTCTCAAACAAGGCTCCCGCTCCCCTTCCCTCACCTGGAGGGATAGGCTTCTCAAATCGCGTTGCAGCGCCACACTGAAATCTGCGACCAATACGGATATGTGACCATAGAGCCTGCACGAGCGAACCGAAAATCGGACTGGGTGTATGACCAGACCAAAAGCACTAATAAAAACTATATAAAAACGTATTTCTTTGCACTGATGGTCTCGTTTGCTGTTAAAGGTAATTTATGATTATGAGAGGAAACATGAGGCTGTTTAAAAGATATTTAAATGTTACTCGGAGCTGCTTTAATATTGAGAATCAATTTAAAAAAAAAGTTTGATCTCAAAGCAAAAGGTTTTGTCCATTAAAGGAATACTTCACCCATACGGAACCGGGCGTTCTATCATTATACAATCGCAATTATAGTATAATGAATGAGGATTTTCTTCCCTCAGTCTTTCCTCAGTCTTCCCTTGGCCCAGCTGTCCTGTTAATCCTAACCCTACATTTTTACTAGTGTGATGTCACACTAGTAAAATGTAGGGTTAGACAGTGAGACCATAAAACCCTCTTTCTGCCTTTTCTCAGGCTATACGATGAACCGATTTCAAAAATATTTGCACATTTATACTACATAGGATCTCAGAGTTCAATACACCTTCATATTCCCACCGGTGAGGTAGGTCTTTAAGTGATGGACTGAGGGATCTGGACGAAAGATGCATTGGAGTCAGCAGTCCAGACATCATGTGGAATGAAACTTGCCATCTATTATTGTCGCAAAGCCTCCAGAGGCTGTTTTTCTGTCTTCCTCCTTTGACCCAGCAAAACCTGCCATTTGTTGCTGCTGATTCCTGTGTGGATGTGACCGCTGGCAGCCTCTTACTCCAGGTGCGTCTGAGTGTTGCCCATCTCCAAGCAATGTGGCCATCAAACAAATGCATTTGTTATCCATTTGTACAATTTATTGAGCTGTCAAAGGGTGAGCAGGCCTGCGAGGACACAAATAGGGCCTGTCAGGTGGGTGATGGAGAGGCAGCTCCCTGGCCCTCCATCTCTTCCGCATCATTGCAGGACCGGAATTACCATCAGACATGATAGATTAAAAGAGGGGGCACAGGTGGCTCATGGGAAAGGGTATTGTTGACACAGACATCCCCTTGTGTTCAACAGGAAATCAGTGAAATCAGACCGTTTGCCATGGTCGGATGGTGAACACAATAAACATGGAGGAAAGCAAGTCAAAGAAAATAAAAACAAAAATAAATATTATTAAAGAAGATATATCTGCAATTATCTATGATTTAAACAGGAAAGACAATTACAATTGTGCAGATGGAGCAGAATGATCAAATGTCACAATACATTTTAATGTTAAGCTAATATGATATAAATATTGATTTAGCAGATTTGTATATTCAGGCCAGGTTACCCAGCAGGGTCTTCAGTACAAGCTACCATTAGAATTTTGTAGATACTTATTCGCTTTCCTGCATTTATGTTATGCAAGAAAATCATAAATAAGTCATCCATGCCAAACCACCAACATTTCCTCCACGATTTAGTTTTTTGCCTTTCTCTATTGAACTATTATTACCCCCCCCCCCCCTCTCCTTGCCCAAATGAACACGGGCCAGTCATGCTGTAGGTGCTAATTCTCTGTCGTCCAAAATGTCGGATAGCGTACATTAAACCCCCCTAAGTCAGGAGGCTGAGGAACAGCCTACTGTTTACCATCTGGCTGTGGCAGCCTGGCAGGCCTGAGTCAAGGGCGATAATTGATGAGAGCGGAGAGAGCAAAGGCGCTGAGGGGCCCGCCTCATGGCCGATAACACATCAGAGGCCCCTATGAGTGGCAGCTCCATGGTGTGCTGTCAGGGTCTTCAGCTGCAACCCTGTAACTCTTTGTAATTGTCCTCTCACCAGCTCTGCCTTTCTATATGTCCTTAATCTTGTCACAGAAAAGTAAAATATAGCAATGTCTGTCTTTGGTGAGCTTTTCTATCCTCCGGAAATAAATGTCAAAAAACAAAGTGACTTTCATCAAAGTTGGAAGTTCCTTTTCAAAGAGATTTGGCGCGTTAACATGACATTTGCTTCTCTGCTGAGGGACAATGAGAGTGACCTCGCCTCAACCTGAGCAACGATGCAGATACGCCATGGTTACACAGTGACAGCGGGCCAGCTGCTGCCTTTTTCCTGGAACGGACGGAGTATGAAAATCTCCATTCAGCCTCAGACTGCTCTGTCCTTGTATCAAATCAAAGGGCTTTCGAGGAACTGAAAGGACACAGAGACACATGATTCTTCTCACCGAATACGAATGCAATAATTTTGTGCTTTTTGTCACCGCAGGAGTGTTTGCCCCCTGCTGCTAAAATGACAGAGCAACCTGTGCTAAGAGGTCACGTAACTGGGAGGAATCAAAGTCAGGTTGCGTGTTGTTGCGATTTGACATTTTCGACATGGGGTGGAAACAGAGAGATCTGTTATAATGGTGACGCAGTCTAGGAAAGTTACATCAGGTTAAAGATGATATCGTGATAAGGTTAATTGTGCCATAGCTGCTAATATGTTTTCCCTTTTGCAGAATTGCGCAGGGATTGGAAACACGAGATCACCATGAGTTGCACCCTGTTTTTCACACAGGAAGGCCTGCCATAGCCTACACTCCCTCATTCTCAGGTGTGTTCAATTAACACGCAGAAGGTAAAGTAGTCCACGGAGGCTGAGGGCATGATGAGTCACTGGTAAGGAAACATTTTCAGTTACAATGAATAAGCATCATTGAAGCTAGAATGAACTCTATTTCTCCTCATGCACTAATTTAGACCCAGGTGTTAGTAGCTAAGTGGAGTTACCAAGGGGGTTCAGCACAGTGCTTTGTTTCCATTTACAGGTTTATTTTCTCCTCTGAAAACCTTGAGAGATTTGCTGATTTGCTGGCACCGAGAGTGCTTTCTCCCCGCTGACTAATTAAGACGTTTATTGCTGCAGATAACAACTTAGCCTGACACAAGATTTAATTTCTAATCAGCCATTCAATGTGACTCTTGCCTGGGTTGGGCCCGAAATGAATGGGAGATCACGTATTTACCATGACATGTCTGCTTTATTGCATAGATCTCTCCGATTAGCAAGCCTCTTGGTATCAACTCATTCACATTTCTGAATATTTCATCAACATTTCATTCATTTCTGCTCAGGCCATTTTTAACATTCAGTGATTCAGTGGTTTTATGTCTTGCACAGGTAGACCTGAAGTGGTGCTGAAGCACCTGCCCTTTTCCCCTGGCCCAATCAAGTGCCCTTTTGAAAAAAAAATAAAAAATCTGAAAGTTTTTTTTTTTTTACAGTGTATGTGGCCCATGCCGACATTATCATCTATAAATGCTCAACGATTAAAAACGTTTGGCAATAATGCCCCAATACATATGTCCCCCCTCCTCCTCCTCCGCACACATTTTTTGCTAAATGACAAACAGGCAATTCCGAATGTAGCCTTGTGCCTGGTTGTAATGTAACCAAGCTCTCTGCTCTCCTGGATGAAATCATCCACCAGCAGCAAGGAGGAAGATGAAGATGAAGGGTCAGAGTCAAGACCAGAGTCATGTTAACTGTTCAGGGCCTTTTAAAGCTCAGATTTTAATGTTGAACTGTTCCTCAAATGTTATTGAAATATCTTAAAAGCTGTCCACACATTTTATTTTAACTACGCAAAGTGGGTTGGTGGTACTAAATCAGTCATGAAGCTATATAAGTTAATTATATTATTTTGTCCCAACCATAAGTTATTTCTATGTTACAAGACTTGCAGTAATCTTGTATTTACCTTAATAGGATATTATTAGTACAGAGATCAGGGGCCTAACGAAGACTTCAAAGAGAGAATTCGGGATAAGGGATTATTTAAAAAAATCCGAAACTGACTGTTTTTTTTTCAAACATGTACATTTTTTCTTTCTGCTTTTTGGTAATTCTGTGTCTCCAAATTATTCCAGAAAAAAGTACTAAATAGCCCACATTGACACAGGTGATTTAGCCTTAGCTTTCTTCTCAAAGTGCACCTAATTGATGAATTTTACTTTAAAAGGTTCAAATTTTTCTTTCGGGGAGCATTCCCCCGGACACCCCTAGAAGGTCCAGGGTCCCAAACACAGTCTCCCAAATTCCTTTGAGAAACACTCTATGTGTGGCCGGGTATTAAAAGTCATTAGGCCAGGGGGGGATTTTGTACAAGTACCCTTAAAATGATTTGGTCATTCATCGATAGAATATATTGTGCCCTTTTTTTTGCAATGAGTCATGCATGCATTAGAGGCTTGGTGAACCCACATCTACTAAGGCCATGCCCATTAAGAAGCTTACAAGATCACACCCTGCTTTATTTTTTTACTCATAAATGATATTTTACATTTCAACTTTTTATTTTATGTAGGGAAGTACAAAGTCCTGTATGTAGCAATGTAGATGTTGATGTTATTGCCGTTTGGCAGATTACTGTGTGGATATTGTCCTGACAACATGTGACAAAACCTATTAATTTCATGAGTTATTATATGACACTGGAAATAAAAACTAAGATAATGTTTGGTATGCCATGAGGTTACCAAGGTGTAAATGCTACAGCAAAATCATACATTACCATGTGAACATTTTAAAGTTATATTAGAAATGATGTACTCAAGTATTGTACTTTAGGAAGTGTAATATATTCAGCTCAAACTGTTCCACATGTGTTCCAGTCCAAGCCCATTCTGACAGTGTAGGCTCTCCCCCACTAGGCCTACTGAGCATCATTTCTGGGTCCTTTGACAAGGTTAACCTCACATCCAAAGCGGACGCATTTTCCCCATTATAAAATGCAATTATTCTGCTTGCCATGTGATAGAAATGAAGATGAGATAAAGGGTATACATAGTACATAGACATCCACAACCTGGGAACTGTTTTAGAAATGGTAAGTCTAATAATTCAGAACTTCTCTTATGAAAACTAAAGGTCCTTGCAGGAGAAAATGTCACCCCGCATACAAATAATCAGCAGTATAGCCACAAGTCTTTGGGGCCAACACAATAAACCAAGTACAGCTCCAGGCCTTCCAGGCAGCTCAGATCTATTTCTGGATCAATTGTCCTCTGAAAAAGCAACCAAACTATCAGAAGGTTCAAACTGGAACACCTGATAACAAATCTCGGGGTGAGCACATGTGCTATCAAGCCCTGGGCAACACCAACTGTCTCTTTCATCAGCTTTATGTGGAATTCTTATTTGTCGTCGAGTGCGTAATTCTGCTGGCACAGTCTGTTTTTTTTTAATTCAAACATCATGCTATAGATTGCACAGATATAAGACATTATGTGCTCAAATTAAGCTTCGCAGATGATTTGAGTATCCTAAAATTCTCAAGACAAAAGAGTTCCATGGGCTTTCCTTGTGTGGTCAAATTAGGTCAGTCATTCAAGTATTGTTACATTGAACATCAGAATGACAGGACGCATGATCTGCAGCAAGAGACTTTGACTTTGTGGTATGACTGCTGGTCAGTGAGTGAGATATTAGATTAGAATGACCAGGCTCATTTGAGCTAAAGGGGATGAATAGAAAATATGTAATGAACAGCTCAGCGCAACGTCAGTGGGCTGCATTGCATTTCTTAACACAGACAATCTTAATGTGAATGGGTTTTGATGGTAGCCAGGTCCTACCAAACCATCGTACTTCATTTAATTTGTACACAGGGTTTGAAATCGCTAAATTGACAAAGGTTAACTCACTTGAAGGTGGGTGTCTGTTGAAGTTGAAAAATATTGGATCTGCCCAGTGCCACTCTGGATCTGCCAACCAATCGCATAACGTTTGGTCGTGACGTATGTCATGCGCTGGCCTCAACGTCATTGTTCTCAGCCACTCCCTCTGTTTGCTGATTCAAAAATTTGGCGGAGAAAACCCAATAATATACCGCAGGTCCAGACTGATTACTGAAGGGAAATGATAATTGAGCGGAAGTACGTAGGCAGGCGGTGCCAGGCTATTTTGATGGTAGAATGGAATAGAAAAGACTGGGCTAAATCAGGAACGTACTCACCAAAAATAGATGACTGCAAACTGGAAAATGTGTAAGTCCAACAATTCTTGATTTCCTTGCATTACAGGGTCCTAATTTGACATTATCAGAGTCAATCAAAAGATCCATTTTATGTCAAAGGTACAGGTAGCAGTGGTGTTGTGGGAGTGCGATTCAGGATTAGCATACATGAATGTTATCTGGACTGGGGCATCCCTTTAAGGTCACAGTCTATTATTTTTCAAATGTGAACTAATTCGGGTCATGTAATTGTCCCTGAAAGATCTTTGAAACGCCTTTGAGATGAGAGGGAATAGAGTCAGAAGTGCATCTAAAAAGTTATATCATATTGACTTGAAGTATCTACGAGGAGCTTTCGTTTTTTGTTGATTCTAGTGGCATATTTGGACACAAGCGGCAGTGTTTTTACGACTATATACATTTAATAATTGTAATATTACGATGGTGTGCACCTAGCTATTGAGTCTGGTTTATTCGTGTACTTGTAAAACTAAATACATTAGCTGTACTGTTCAGTACTAATTAGCTAATATTAGCATGCTAACACGATAAATGAAGATAGTTGAGATGGCATTGAGCCAGCTTAACACCAGCATATTAGCATCGATGTTGTCTGAGGTCAGTATTTTATTCCATGCAACACACAGGTACAGCGTCACAGAGCTGCTAGGGTGGCTCCAGACTTTTTAACACTTTTAATCATATAGAGCTTTATGTTCCGTTCATATCACATGCCTGCTTCTTATAAGTCATTCAGTTTCATGACTTTCTTTCTAGGCTTAACGGCAGAGCATCAATCTTTAAAGACATAACCACCTGTGGATGCGGGCTTTGTGAGGCTAAATCTAGAGTGGCATCTCTGGCATTATAAGTGCTTTACACCTATTGAAATATTGCCATGATATGACCTTGTTCTAAAAAGATGTGGCAATGATATGACTTTATTAGAATGGAAAAGATAGGTCTGTATTAACAGAATAGCCTCCATCCACCTGAAAGACACCCAGGAGGAAGTGTTGGTGTGTTGATGAATTTCAGCCATCAGTGCTGTATGAGGGACCCACTGAGGGTTTGATGAGGCCGGATGGTGAACAGTGAGGAAGGCGGAACCCCGGCAATGTTTCTCTCACCTCCAGTGTTTGGCGCAATGTTGGTCCTGCTGAGATTTATATTAGCAATTTATATTAAAAATCGAATCTTGAGGAGGAGCAACAGCTGTGTTAAGGGTCCTTATCGCTTTAAAAAAAAAGTTAAATGCAGTAGTTTGGTTTGAATTTGGTGCCTTTGACGTTAAAAGTGGCAAATACATTACACAAAGAAAAAAGGTTTAGAAGGCTGAAAGTTGAAACAAAATGAATTAATATGAATGAATTATTGATTTATGGGCAAAATGTAGAAATAGAGTAGGATTACTTGCTTTACAAGTTTGCTTAACAAGGCACATGATAGACACACTCCAATACTGCAACGCCTCTATTGTCAACGCTATCATAGTTTTACGCTGGGCAGTTATTTTTAAAGGAGCAGGCCTATGATTATAAGGGCATTTGGCATTTAAATTCAGTGTAACTTCGGAAAGCGATAGATAATCATGTTGATCCCCTCATAAATATCCTTACACACGCAGCGGTTTAGTGCGATCCAAGTTGGAAAGAAGACTGGATCGTTTGACAAAGAGCAGTCTTATCACATTGGCATGGCAAGTTTTTTTCCTTTTTCTTCAATGGGCTAATAAAAAAAGGCCTTCACAACCCTTTCCTTGTGGAGTTCATTGGATTTCTTATTTTCCATGACAGAAAAGAAACCTTCAGGCAAAATCATCAATGTTAAACCTTGACCATAGGTCAATGCACAATAGAGTGTTAGCATTTGATCTAGTTGCACTGTATTTTTATTTTTGGATGAAGCAAACTGCAAGCAGAACTGCTGCGTGGATAGAAGGACAATAAAAGGACGAAGAAGCTAACCCATTCTGGTAATTTTCCCTCTGTCCCTTTTGAAGCAAGCTCTCAATACCTGATTTAAATCTTACCCCAAATCTTTGGTAAGTATCCTGATAACAGCATAATCTTGAATATAATATAACATTCTGTATTGTCCTTTTCTATATTTGACTTATCTATCAGCAACAGGAGTTTTTTAATGAACTTAATTTGCGTCAAGGAAAGGTAAAACTGGGGTGTTTCTGTAAGTTAACCTACCAGACCTCACATGAAAAACACTGGCCATGTTTTTCTCCTTGAGTAATTATTCTGTTCAAATAGAATACATCTCTCACTAGGCAGAGAGTGCTTGGGCTGAATGGATGCTGCCACTGCATAATGGTCCTCAGACGTTTGTTTCCTAGGCAACGTGGGGAGGGCATGTGGAGAGGGAGGTATAAAAACACCGGCAGCTCCCTCTCTGAGTCTTACTTCGAGGTAAATGCACTCGCTGTCCACACGGAGAGCCTCGGAGAAGTTGCTGCACACTTTTCTTCTCTGCCTATTTCTCATCTTTCTTTCTCGGCTCACTTGAAGGTTCAGCTCCTTGGGTGGCTGTTCGAGAAGAATGATGCGACCTAAAGATTTACGCCAGGGCTCTGGCACCAAGACCTTCCTGGATGCGATGCATGGCGGTAAAGTTCACCTTGCACGTTTCATCCTGGACGCCTTGGACGGACGCATCATCAACTCCAAGACGGAGAACAGCCGCACGCCACTGATGTACGCAGTCTGCCTACAAGACCCGGGGACCAGGGCCAAGTTCACCCGAATGCTGCTGGAGAAAGGGGCCGAGGTCAACTGCCAGGACGAGGACAGCCGCACAGCCTTGAGCCTTGCCTGTGAGATGGGTCACCTGGACATGGTCAAGCTTCTGGTGCAGTTCAATGCCGACCCGGACATCTCTGACGCCTGGGGTAACAGCGCTCTGATGTACGCTGCCTTTTCCGGGCACAGCCAGGTTGTGGAGTTCCTGGTGCGAGCGTTCAAAAGACTGGGACTGAGGCTGGACAGAACCAACAACGCCGGTCACTCGGCCATCGAGGTGGCCAACTTCTTCGGACACAACCAGTGCGTGCAGATTTTGAATTTACCCTGCAGGAGGGGTGTTGCTGTTACAGAGGATCCTATGGCTGATTCGGGTACCTCTGGTGAAGGAGAGTGCCGGCTGCCCAACAGGCTCCCCAGGCACGTTCTAGAGAGGTTCTCCAAGCAGTCGGATAACAACGATGACCACCTGCCCGAGGTGTTTCAAAGACAGCTGAAGATTGGAGACAGTAATGGGCTGTGGAACCCCTCGAGATGTCCCAGGAGCCAGTCTCAAGAGGACCACCATCGCCACAGCTGGGCCCTGCCTCCTCAGATAGAGAAAAACCAGATTGAGGTTGATCACAGCGTTCTCTTCACTGCCAAACAAATGCAAAACTGCCAGGTTAGAGAGCTTAGACGGGCTAAAACGCCAAACTCTCTGCACGAGCCCAGCCAGAAAGATGTCAGCAGCCGAGAGACCGGACTCCAAGAGCAAACGCAGGTGAGTTTTCCTCACTGGGGAAAGGCAAAGTCGTTTAACTTGGACCTTGTGAGCAGCCGAAAGCAGTCCTATCAGGGCGACGTGAGTGACATGAGCCTATCAGCCAGCAAATTAAAGAGAGCCTCGCTGCAGGATGAAAGATGTCTGATAGACAAGATGGGATGTCAGGGGAACGCCCGTGGCCTGACAAACGACGCCGACAAAACTGTCCCGGTGCCAAAACCTCTTTTAACTGTCAAGAGCTTGCCGGCGAGAGCCCAGGAGGAGAGTGTCAAATTGCAGAAAGATGAGGCTGATGATGACATAGCTCCATCAAGCAGAAGAGAGCAGCAGCAGAAGAGAGGAAGCTTTGGCCAGACGGGCAGACCCAACAAACTGCTGTTTGCCAGAGGGGAGATGGAGTCGGCGAAGATTCCAAGTCGTACGCCGGGTTTCATGGGCCTGGGGACCAGACTGCTGCGTCGATTCACCGCACCAGAGTTCATGAGAATGGTGGTGGACTGTTCGTCGGGCTCCTCGAACGGCCGAGGTCGGATGTCCCGTTCGGAAACCTTCCCTCTCTCACACACACACCAGCAGGTCAACAGCCAGCCCAGCGTCGACAGCATCAGTGGGGTGAAGTGTGAGTTTGAAAGCTGCTCCTCACAGTGCGCCCTCGATTAGAATTAGGACAATGTCAAGCAACATAAATGGCTGGTATGGAAAATCTTTTTTTGATTGCTTGATAATGTATTATATTTATTGATGGAAATAACATTATTTTGCTTCTGTTTTAGTATATACATTTTTTTCAATGTGTATCAATGAAAGGTGTTTGAAGCTTATTGTCCACTTCCCTACAATTTTGCTATTCTATATTTGAAATAATTTATTATTAACATACTATCTATCTGTGAGCTGCTGAAAATAGATATTTTTGTTTCACACATAAGGTTTATATTATATGGAATTAAACGTATTTGATATTGCTTCTGTGTTTATAAGAAATATTATATGTATTTTGATTAAAGGTTTTCAGTCACAGTGCACTGTATGATTCATGTTGAATACCTGAATAAATACTTTAAAACACCAGCTCATTCAGCCTGTATTCATGCGTGTGTATGTGTGTGTGAATGAGGAAAATGCAGGATCAAATTAGATTGCAGATTCAATATGCATCATTTATTGATTTATACAAAATTAAAATGTATAATTCTCTTTTTCAATGAATGATCCACACAGAGATAGAAATACATGAAACATGTCAACATGTATCCGTGTCAGAATACAAAGACTGTGTGCAAAGTGTTCCTCAGCAGGTGGACGTCCTGCAGCATCACATGCCAGGCCTGTGTGCTTTATCTAGGCAAACAAATGCAACACACACACCTAGTGGTTTTTAAAAATGCATGTCACAATACAAAGAGGGCTGTGTCAGAAGCAAACACTGAGATGTTAACTCACACACACATCAATGTGCCCATGAGCTCACACACACACACACACACACACACACACACACACACACACACACACACACACACACACACACACACACACACACACACACACACACACGCACAAACATACAACTATTACACTCACATTTCGGTAAAGAAAAGAAATGTTTTAAATGTATCTCATATAATTTACTGCAGTAAATCAGCAGGAATAATAACCTTAATATTCACAATTTTTATTTACATAATTCATTTATCTGCTTATGCTTCAAGTCCATACTTAATAATAAAACCTTATTTGCAAGTCCACATCATACAAACAACTCACAACACCTTTTCTTTTTTTAAATAAAGAATAAATATGAAAAAGAGGAATATGGTACTGGTCATTTTCCAATAGCCCAATAATAGCAGCTGGGCCTTCATCTACCCATGTATTATGCTAATAAAGGAGAATGGTCTTTCACTTCCCAGTTTTGTGCATATTCAAGCATTCACATCAGGCCAGGTGTGCCTCCGTTTGGCCATGCAAAGAGTCTACCTGTCGGTGTTTGTGGAGTGTACTGACCAGATCGTTGTTCAGTTTCCACAACAGAGTGTGAGTGTGCAGAGGTAACTTCTTTAATTATGTCACAATGAGCTGATATGGTGTGAGTCTAACGCCAGCTTTATAAGCTTTACATGGCTAGCAATAATGCCCACATATGAACGCTATAAAGGATCTTTAGATTACACGTGTTCATTACATACTGTTACGTGGAATACTGATTTTCCATTGATATGCACCTTGTTGTGTTGTGTGGCATCCCACTGAATGTTGCAGGAAGCCAATCAATATTCGGATCGAAACCGAGTTGAGAGGTGAGAAACTGCATGCTGCCTTTAACTCACTCCTAAAGTGCTTCTCTCATGCCGAGACCATGCGGTGTCTGTCAACCAAACTTCCGGTGCTGCCACCATCACTCTCTGGCAGCAACACGCCCTCTGGGTCTGCTTCTCTGGAGCTGATCGCCCGTCCGTTGGCTTGGGTGCTAGAGGAGTTGTAGCCCGGTGCTGGTCCTCTTCCGTGGCCTGGACGGGTCGGACTAAAGGTGGGTGTTGGGGCGAGTAAAGCCCCACAGGGTCAGCAACGGGACATGCGCTTGCGGTACTGCTCCACCAGAGGGACCAGGCACTGGGGTGAACCACTCTGCAGCAGGAAGGGGTGCTCCAGCAGGTCAGTGGCGCTGGCCCGCTCTAAGGGCTCACGAGTCAGCATACGGTCCAGGAAGTCTCTTAGAACTGGGGAGATCTGGACCAGAGAGCAACAGGTAAACATATTTTATTTCCGACTAATTACTTATAAATAGTGTCATTGTTAAAGTAAAGTAACAAGCTGCAGAAACAAAGCGTGGAATTCAGAAGAAATATTCAACTGTTATTTTTGAGAAACTGTACGTGACAATACTTTTCTTAAGATATATATTATGCAGAGGGATTCAAATTAGTTTAGTAGTCACATTTTGACCTTAAAGAAGAGTCTACAGCCATGCTAGTGGCTCTGCAAGATTGTGCATGAGCTCAGTGGTGTTATGAGCTAAATGCCAAAGACATGCTAAAAGGCTCAAACTAAAAATGTGAGATTTATTTCAGATATTACTGTTGATAACGTTGTGTCATGACTCATGATAATGTTGACAACATGTAAAGGTTACCATGTTCACAATCTTAGTTTGGCTAGTTGGCATGCTCACATTTGCTATTTACTTAGCGCTGAACATACTGTATAGTACAGCTGAGGCTTAAGAGAATGTCAGCAGTTTGGCAGGTATCCAGTCATAAACCAAAGTATTCGACAAGGTAAAAATGACCAAATATATTACAACTCATCCGGAGGGTGGGATTAATGGCTGTGCAAAATTTCACAGGAACCATTTAAAAGACACAGTCTGGACTTAAGTAGTGGCACACAGACTGTAGCTGCCATTCCTAGAGCCACACCGCTAGCATGACAAAAATACTGCACTTAGTACCATAAAATCATCAAAGGAATGTGTTTTAAGTGTAAATTAGTATATCTGTCTGTTCTCGTACCTGGTTGACATTTCGTACAGTAGGAGCTGGCTCGTCCCTCAGTCTCTTCATAGCTGCTACAGGGGTTTCGCTGAAATAGGGGGGCTCTCCATCCACCATCTCCACCACCATAACTCCCATTGACCAAACATCCACCTGGTGAACCATAACACATTTCAATTGTGTTACTGATCTTATAGCACAGATTGCCACTGTTGGAATTTACACGGCCTGAGGGAGATCACCACTGATTCAGCATGAGTGGATTTGAATGTGCGCCTCCTCACCTCAGTGCCATATGGTGACTTGGAGATGACCTCAGGAGCCATCCAATAGGGTGTCCCCACTAAAGACTTCCTCTTAGGGATGTCCTTGCTGATCTGAGCACAGAAGCCAAAGTCTGAAAGCTTGACCTAAGGGGAAAAGAAGAAATACTTTACCATCAAAATAGCCAAAGAAAAAAAGAAAGAAAGACATAAAAGAAAGAATAACAACATAACATACCCTGCCGTCTAATGTGAGTAATATGGAGTCGCTCTTAATATCTCTGTGGATGACTCCCTGTGAATGGAGGTAGGCCAGTGCTTGCAGAACAGCTTCACAGACTGTGGCAATCTGCTCTTCACTCAGCCTGCAGGATAACACACATATACGTTTACACACCACATACACACAAACACATTTTACATTAACATTTTCCATCACAAGCTAACAACAAATCAAACAGGTGTTGAAATTCATGAATCACTGCACATTAAAGGCAATGATAAAGAGTGCAAGGTTCAAAACAACAACTCCCACACCGCAGAATGACCAACTGGACACCTCATTCCTCTAAAATTTAAATGTGAATTCAACGGCAAGCAACACAGGGTAACAATTACCCAACATAGTGCTGTATTCCCTCACACATGATTCTCATCATATTAATCATCAGACACACCTAAAAGTATATTTGGGAAAAAGCTTCCTGAATTATTTCATGCAGTAGCTCTTCTTCTTAATTCATCAAGAGATTAATGAGTTCAAAATAAATTTCGACAACAGAATAAAGCCAAGAAAAGTGGAAGAAGCAGAATATTTATTTTCTTAATTGTTCTGTCAATATGCTGATCATCTTAGTGTTTGACAAACGATGGCTGTGACAGCCTGCTCATTTTCATCTGGCTTAGGGAGATTTTTTTCATCCCTTTGAGTCAAGTGATCTAACGTCGAGGTCATCCCATTGAGATGGAGCCAGCCATCTGTTAATAATATAAGATACATTGACAGCTCAACACAAAAACACAGGGGCAAAATTCAACTCCCTGCTGCTGGTCGATATGTTTTCCTTACTTTGCACTACTGAACAGTGTGACAGAATCAGGAAATCAAATTTTCAATCAAAATGTACTTTCCACATGGGAAACTAAACATGCACGTATTCGATTATGTTATTGAAAACGACTGTCTTTGAGAGTCTTTGTGCTGCTGTTATCAATGCTGCTCACACACCAGCCGATACCACACTACCCCCTTGTGGTTGATTTACTTATTAAAGATGATTTCATAACCAAACACACGGCACCAATGCAGCCTTCCTTTAAGGACCAGGATGATCTTTTGGGGGGCTGCGCGTACCTGGTTTCAGACACAATGTTGGTCAGTGCTCCACCCTGCAGGTACTCCATGATCACCCACAGCTCCTCCTCCACCAGGGCTGACTTAAACATCTCCACCACATTCCTGTGCTGATAGTCCCTCATGATGACCACCTGAAGCCCAAAACATTGCCATTAGAAACAAAGTCATAACAGTACAACCAGTAATGTGGCCACAGTTCAGTTTTTCAACAGTTAAGTGTTAGTTCTCCAACAGTTAAGTGTTACTAAAGCAATTTATTGTAGCCCTTTCCTAAAGTTACGGTAGGTAAGAGGCAGATTCAAAGGAGAATTGGTCAAACTTGGTGCCGTGGATTCCAGTATATCCTGAATTGTACTATTTAGTAAGGATCAGGCTCCAACTAGCCATTTCAATAGGGTCTTTCATTAGAGATCTTGCCTGGTAAACACCCATGTTTTCCAATATCTCTAATCCTTAGCCAAGAAACCAAGATGAGCTATGTTTACAAAGTTCCCTTTCACAGCCACAAAAAACATTATATAACTGTATATATACAGGCATAGCAGTTCTCCCAATGACAGGCAACCTGAACTTCATGATTAATTTAATTAATCAAGGTACCCCTTTTAGAAAGTCCTTAAATTAGGTTTATTGGTTTATTTTGACATTGCGTGTTTTTCATGAATTTTATGACTCTCTCAGTGATGCTGTCTTTGCACTCTCCGCCTCTGTTCTAGAGATTCTGGAAAACATGGACATAAGGCTTGTGCAACGTTGTCTGTTATACGTTGTTATGTGCAAGTCCTAGATTCTCCAAATCTTTATAACGGAGAAGGACAATGAAAAGCTAGTCGAAACTATTGAGACAAAATAGCCACATTTATGGAGAACTGCTAGGTTGAAATACACAGGAATAAGCCTTCAATATCAAGCCTGGATTCCACATGTGTTGCTCTAATTTTGAAAGCATTGTGTCTTGGTGATTTGTGTTGGTTGGTGGAAATCACTTTGTACCTATTCGGATACCGTACCTCATTAAAGAGCAACTCTCTCCTCTGCTGCCGCCGCAAGTCCATCATTTTCACCGCAACCTGCCTGCCACTGTGCTTCTCTGTAGCGATACACACCACCCCTGTCGAGCCCTCCCCAATCTTCACAAAGTTCTCCAGGTAAGACCGTGGATCACCCTTGTCTACAACCATCTGCAGGGCCGCCTTGAACTGCTCATGGGTCACCTTAGGCGGGTCTGGTGGTGGTCTGGGATGTTGTGGGGGTCTGAAGGCAGGGGAGCAGGTGCCTGGAGGACTGGTGGCTAGTGAGCCCGTCGGGGATGGTCGAGGCTGGGAAGGGCTGTCTTGCCGGGGATAGGGAGGATTGGGGCATCCAGAGTGTCTGAGGAAGGTGTCTGGCCCGTTGGGTCTCAGTCCCATGTTAGGAGAAAGGCCCAGCGTGTAGCTAGCTGAGGAGCGCACAGCACGCTGGGGTCTGATGCCGCCCACAAGAGGACTACTGTTGCCAGTAGGCAGGAAGCCGGAGTGGTACCTCACAGCCGACTCGGCCTGCACATTAAGAGAAAAAAAGGGGTTGAGGAACATTAAGAGGGAGTGCTGAGAGAAAGAGAGAGAAAGAGAGAGAGAGAGAGTTGGCTGCCTGCCCCATAGTTCAAGACCTGCTTTAAAAGTGAATGTAAATCAAGTCCTTCACTCTCAATCTGCATCTACTTCACCTGACACGACCCATGTAAAGATGTTGCTATATGGACCCAAGTGTCCCATTGAGTTCTTGTCAACACGCCATCTTTCAACTTTTACAACCCCACTGACACCTAAAACCCACATTTATATTTTAACGCTGGAATTTAATAAAAACACTCAACCCCAGAACTTTAATTACCTCTAGTGTATAACCAATCAATGTGCTGCCTCGCTAATGTTTCCACAACCTAAGAATAAAATGATCCCTTATGATTTCTGACAAAAAAAACCTCATGCAAAAACATGCTCAGTACTTATAATTGGATGTACATTACATTAATAGAAGTATGCATATATTTCTGTGTATCTGAATAATGTATTATCAGAACACGTAATGGCCACATAAACATGCAAATAAAGTGCTGTAATGTCAGGCTTACTTTCAGGTCATAGGAGGAGAACGGCCTCCCGGGGCTGTTCTGGGGGTGCATGTACATCGGTGGGTTGGGCCGCAGCTCCATGGTGACTGCCCCTTGATCTCCATGGGGCTGCTGTATGGCCATTGCTGGGCTATAAAAACAAGCTATAGGTCTCTGACTTGGTGGCATTCCCCTGGGCAGCTGGAAATCTCTCTTCCATATCACTCTCTCCTGAGGGATGTCAACCTCACTGCTCATATAAGCCCCGTGACTTAGCACCGGGAAGTTCTGGGTCGGAGGCAGTTGCAAGGGTCCCTCCAGGGAGCTGACGCTGACTTCATAGGTGGACTTGGCCTTTGGCAAGATCCCATTGGGTTGCAGAGTGATGCTCTTCTTCATGCCCAAGTAAGGGGTGTTGGTCTCACTGTGGATGTTCCTGGCCCTGTCCCTCCACTGGTCCTGACCCGCTTCCTCGTCGTAATCCTGGGTCAGGCCTTCGTACTGGTAAGCATCTCCCTCGTTCACTTCCCCCAGCCTTCCCAGCGACTGGGCCCTCTTCCTCGCCGAAGGGCTGCTCTTCCTCAAAGAGTTGGAGCTGGTCACGGACAGACGGTTCATATCGTTGATCATGGCTGCGATGTAGTCTCCGTGACCGATCATGCTCCCACGCACAATGGTCTGAAAGAGGAGGAGATGCGTTCATCTTTATCAAATTGTGCATATCACGAAACACATAATAGAAAAAGATTTCAGACTGAAAAGGGATAATGAGGGTGACATAATCATTGCTCAGAGGCGAAGTTAAATTTAGACTCTGTAAAGGACATCTTTGTCATCTTTCAAAGACGGGGACTTCAATCATTTCCCCAGTGGCATATTCTGACTAATTGAACGAGCATATGTTTCAAGCATAGATGGTTTCAAGAGACACACAACAAAGACGAAGTTGTTCCTATATTGCAAAATTTGGATTTTACCTAGAACTGTTCCAATGACCTACCGGATGGTACGCATAGCTAGCAGGCATGCAAAGGGAAAAGGGTTTAAACCTGCCCTGACAGATAATGATTGGGCAAACTTAAGATCTTTTGCCAGAATAGGGCTGCTGTTTCAAACGTAAGAGAGAGTGCATGGTGGCTCATTAGTCACTCTCAGAGTAGAGTCATGCTAGGTTCACAGCCAGTCAACAACCTCTCCTGTTTCTCTGGTGTGGTGCCATTACATCTGCACATGCAGGGGGTAGAGGTCAGATGACATCTCACCTTCTACAGCACCTCTCAGAGAAAAGAGAATGGTAATGGTGGTGATAATGGCCTTGGTGAGATATTCTATTTATAATTGTACATCTTTTTCCTGTTAAAATCAGAGCAATAATCTGTAATGTATACTGTATTTTCCACTATATTTTTTTTTTTACATTTTCAGGTTTTTGTGGGTAACATCATACTTGTCTTGATGATTAAAAGCAAACATCTGACCCTAAGTGCTTACACGATGTTTTCTCAAATTGAACCATCAATATTCACATCATGAAATGTTGGTGTATTCTCTATGTTTCCTTTTCTGGAGGGTTACAAACAGCATGGACAGTATGCTCTGTGAAGCGCAGAAATCCTGAGATCCGAGGGCTTTATCATTCACCGGCATTTCTAGTGCTGTACCCACACTTTTTATCCCTTGTGCTTGACATCTGTGGGAAGGCACCACGGACTGTTATTAATTGCCTGCGTGGCGTAATAAATCTTGTGGCCCCTCTGAGTATTCAATATGTACAGTCAGTGTACACAGCATGGTCGTTAGCCCAGCCCCATGATAGATAAGAAAGCAAAAAGATGGGGAGGGGAGCAGGCCTTCCTTTCACATTGTCATCAGAGGATTATGGCATTTTCTGACACAGCAGGATCCCTCTGCAGCAGTGAGGGATTCTTCCGCAGCAATACAAGCAGCAGCACGTTCTAATGCATCAGTCTCTCTGAGAGTAAAAAAGCCAAACTTTTAGAACGACAGCTCATCACGATAGCTTTACAAGGGCTTTGCTGAATTTTCGTTAGCGATCAAATCGACATAAGGTTTGAGGATCAATACAATGTTGAGTGGAAGGTGTGGTGGGGTACCTTCTTTGGCCTTAGTTCCACCTCTGTGATCCTGGAAGGGTCCACCATGGGTCTGGGCCTGCGCAAGTTCTCTATCAGGCTGTGCCATTGGGTCGGGAGGCCCACAAAGCAGCCCCGCTTGGCGTCGAAGGAAGTGTGGACACGGTGCTCAAAGTTCTTGGGCGCTGATATCTCAGGCCTCTTCTTTTTCTTCTTGCGAAACATCCTCAAGTCCACGAGGGCAACAGCTTGCTTGCTTTAAAATGTCCCTGTAGAGACAAATGCAGCCTTTAATAAACTGCCCCAAACATAACATAACAGCACATGTTCAAGTAACTGTAATCTTGACATTTGAATATAAGCAAATCTCCTCTGCCCAAATGATTAACAATATTTTGCAGACCACTATCCTTCACTTCAGACCAGGTGTAATATTCTTAAATATGACAAAAGTCAGACAATCTTTCCACCTGGAAGAAAATGTTCAAATGGCTCATCTAAAAGCTGTTACATGTCAGGGTTGTGAATGTCCCAAGCTGCCTTGCTGGCTGTCTCAAGCGTGTGCCTCTGAGAATGACTGAAAGGAGAGTGGCTGCGTTTGTAAGCAAATGTGTAATGACGGATATCTGGTCAATTAAGGCTTATTCATTCTCTGTGCCATTTTACTGATGAGCACGCGGCCTGGCTGGCCAGCGCCCACAGGCTTTCAGTGCATTAGCAGGACGAGAGTACACACACACACACACACACACACACACACACACACACACACACACACAAATATACTATGGCATGCTATCCTTCATAAACCCTTTATTACCCTCTCATATCCCGTCCTAATTAGTAGCTTGTGTGCCCTTGATTGCAGGGAGGGAAACCACTTAATCCTGGGATAGATGGTCTTGATTTTGGCGAGCCACTAACTCGGGTTAACTGTATGTTAAGCTTTTTTTCCATTCAAGTGTAGGAAAAATAATTAAATACATTTCATATATCTCATTTCCTCAGCTGCACAGCTGAGATAATCACTCAAATTTAGGTCTCACTATTAGTATTTAATCTGTTTCATGCAGCTCCCTGTATAGAGGACATTACGGCTAGCAAAGCTGGCAGCATGGCTCTGGGGATGGCAATTCTGGCCTGTCGGTTGTCCAAAGGCGGACTTAAGAGGAAACTACAAGCGCAGTAATAAACTTTATGCAATGACATGGAATAACACGTTGCTATCATGCCAGCAGCCTGGTGCTTCATGCACAACAAAGCAAGTGGTAAAAAAAGTAATGTTGGACAATGGCACAGTTTTGGTACAGTCATTTTCACTGATTACCAACAGGGGCCTCAGAGGCTTCTTTATAATTTACAAATGTTAGCATGCTTACATTGACAACTAAGTTTGTGAACATGGTAAACATTGTACTTGGTAAACACGACAGAATTGTCATTGTCAGCATGTTTGCATGTTCATTGGATGTTTATTTTAGCTGAATTTAGAGCTTAAAGGCCCTGATGGATGTGGCCAATGCAGAGGTCTACAAGATGCCCCAGCAACATCGCATACAATCCCCCATCATGCATTGTGAAGTGGTGGGAGTTGAGTAAATTAGTTTTGCCGTCGTCGACAGCTCAGGGGTCGACCACACTGGCAGCGTCTCCTCTCCCGCCCTCAGAGCAGCAGCTCTAATCGGCATCATTGGCTCTTGTTATGAACTGTATCAGTGGCTGTCACACAACGCAGGCCCACAAAGGGTAAAAGGAGGTCAGGCCCACTGGTCACATCAGCTAAACCTGCCTCATTTCGGGAAAGGACGCAGGGGAGGTATGTCACCCTCCAAGGATAGCTCAATCACAAGGCTAATATGCTAAGCGTTGCATAAGCGTATCACTCTGTGCTCTCCCTATGTACATAAGGTGGTTCTGGGAAGGATTTTAATTCTTTCTGACAGGGACATTATGGTGTGAGGGGCTCTATGGAGGAGGGGCAGAGATTACAGTCAGACCTGGATGTATTAGAGAGACAGGGACCCAGTTTCCTTCCTAGAGACACAGAAAGGCTTTTAACCTCCGATTGCGGTTGCTTTTTCAAATGCGAACGCCTGAGAAAACAAGCTGCAAAGCAAGATAGTGGTCACGTTTTGTTTTTTCCTTCCCCCAGCTAACTGCTTAGATAGCTCTTCAATGTGCCAATGTTGGCATTGCCTGGATAAATATTTACACATATAGCCCTCATGTATCTTTTACGAGCAGATCAATCAATATTTATCCATGAGCCAAATGCAAACTGATACAGTCACTGCCAGCAATTATTGGGTGATACCAGCACAAATGGGACGGCTGCTTTGGTACTATATCAAGATGCATCAGTTCAAAGCAACAGAGAACAGAACATATCGCAGAGTTTGTTATTCATTTTCGACCAATGTTCCCTTCTGAAGTCCCTGGAAAACTAACCACTGTATGACATTAGAGACAAGTAGAAAAAGAAATGCACACTTTGTGGATTCATGCAAATTGAATTGAAAAGTTGATGCAATTATTGATTTACAAGCTTTAATCACATGCACCCGGCCTTATATTGACCTAGCAGACTCCGCCAAGCTTATGACAGTCTTGATAACAGTACACTATTGATTTCTAAGCCTGTAGTATAATAAGTATGCACAGAGCTGAAATTGCACAGTTGCATTATCCCACTTTCTGGTCACATCCCTCTAAACTGCAGGGACTTGACCCTATGCTTCAGTGGCTTGTCTTGAATCTATCAAAGTGCTGAGGCAAAACTGAGCCAGCTGCTGTCTGTCAGGGATATGAAGAGCCAAAGAGGATGAGGTCACTCTAAAACCGTGCTACTTTTGGTATTTCCATCTCTACCACTGTGTGAAGGAGCAAAAACTAAACATGAAATAGATCCAAAGGCGTTCACTACATATTGCATCGCTGACAGAATAAAAATCCCCTTGCAGAGAATCACACGTGCAAAAAGCTGTTTGTAGCAAGTCTGACTGGACACAAACGTTTAAAGACAGACGGAACATCCACACAATGTAGAAAACATAGAAAAACGATATCCAGTTTGCAGAATCACCACTTAAATCCCAGCAATTACATCCATATTTCAGGTTCAAATGAAGATCCAATGGCAGCCACACAACAACAACTAAATACTGCCTCTTCACCTGGCAGACGGCCGGCCCTCTCATGCCACGCAGAAATGCAACCTGGCAATCCATATGCTTTCCCACAACAGACAACATGACAGAAGAGGAGAGGGCATGCTCACATTCATCTCATGTTCAAATCACCCAGAGCAAGAGTTGTGGGTGAGTGGGAGGGGATTCGAGAGATAAGCGATATATTGGATTTGATGGTATAGTGCTCGGAGCTCAGTTGAATGATTATTTTTTTTCCTTTTCCTATTTGCCCTGATTTCGGCTTCTATCTTTTCCGTTGACATGCATGCAGAGACGTAGAGAGTGTGCAGGTAACTCTGCTCGCAAGGATTAGTGTGGCGGTCAGTCCTTTACTGATCTAATTTTAGGACACGTCATGCCCACCTTCTCTCTCGCACCACACACGTGTTTATTTTGCACAGGATTCATGTCAAATAGTGAGGTGAGGGTGGGAGATGATGGGAATGAGGTAATCCTCTTTTTGTGTCTGTCGATGCACGTAGAGGCATGATCCATCTGAATTACAGGGAGCTACGTCTATTTCATAGTGGCGTAGATAACATCAAGGTCTTAACTGCTGTTTGTTGGACTCTGTAGTGCAGAGTGGAGGGCTGAGAGATTGCTCTTCTATCGGCTTCATTATGATGACCGTTCTGCCCTTTGAGTGTAATGAGACTGGGGAAAGGGGTGTCTTGGTTGGTCATCTCTTCTTTGTGCTTTGTAAAAACACACACGCACATACACATGCCATCTACAATATGGCTGTTTATGGTTTAAGTTTATGTACGAGCTCTTTTTGAGGTCACCTCTGCAGACACTGAAGGACTGTCAATAGGAGATGAGGAGTGGTGTAATAAACCGCGTTCAATGACATGGAATAACACACTGCAGCCATGCATATTTCATCGTGCTGGTGGTCTGATACTTGCACGACAAAGCACTTTGGAATACAAGGAATGCTGGGGAATGGCACACATCTACTGCCTCTGGAAAGTCCCCCTTTGAGCAAATTTTCAAGCACAGTTTTGCATTTTTCTTCAACACTGCCAGATGCATAGGCTAGAGATGTCGGCCAGTTCACCACTTTGTCCCAGACTGAAATGTCTCAAAAAGTAAGGCATGGATTGACATGACATTTTGTAAGATCTCCAGAGGATGATATTCACTGACTTCGGTGATACTCATTATCGGATGGATAACCTTTGCAAGCGAAATTCATATCCCCCTCAAGATGGATGTAGTCTAATAATTGTTGTCCCCCCTCTGACTTTTAGTCTAGCGCCACCATTTGAATTTGTCCATTTGTTCATGTGCAAAAATAAAGAACATACCTTCAGCCACAGCTACATTTTGCGTTTATCCTGATTAGAAAATGATAGCATGCTAACTAAGATAGTGATAGTTATCACTTAGCTTAAACAAACGCTGGGCATGTAAGGACAGCCACACAGGGATGATAGCATGGTTGTCGTTTTGGAAAACTGGTAAATTCCTCGAAAGCATATGATACGCATAAAGTTGAAGGAGCTACTCAAAGCCACAGGAAGACCAGAAGAGAAAAGTTTGGGTGAATATGTGTGCCAGTTTTATTTAAAGTGGTCAAACAAAAACTTTTCTCAGTCCTCTGTGTATTTTCTCAACTCAGCGGTGAGGACACAATGTAGAGCATACCCAAGGGCATGAGAAGTGAATGTTATGGTCTAGTTTCAGTTTATAGTTTATGAAGTGTGAAAAGTAGCAAAAGGAAGTTAAAGTGCAGACAGTGGGCAAGTTATAATACGAGACAAATAATAATAACATTCAAGGAAAAAGGCAATCATGTCCATATACTGCATTTATATTTCAGTTACAGTTGGACATTAAGCAGGGGTGGCCCATTTTGAAACAGATTGTTCATTGATAGTGACATATCTAATGGTATTTTAAATGTCACATAACTCACAGCGATGCGTCATGCGCAGGCTTTCACTCAAACTCTCTGGATGAAGAAGTGGTTTCAAAGTCACAGCGTGTTTCGATTCTGAGAAAGTAAACAATCAAAGGGCTTGTCTTTCTTTTTTTCATGCGTCAAATGAGTGAGGAAAAAAGGCCTCAGGACCGGAAGTGTTCAGTTAAAGGATGTCTGTGCCTAACAATGTGGGCTGACAGTTCTTCAAGGGCAGACATCTGTGCAGGAGTGCAAGTCAGTCCTGTGTTAATATTGACAGGAGGAAACGAGAAATGAGAGGCTGAGACAGGAGGAGAGAGAGAGAGAGGGAGAGAGAGTGTGCGTGTGTGTGAGAATGTTAGGGGGTGGAGTCTGGATACTCAAATGTAGTGACTGAATAAGAGATGGAGAAGATGAAAGGGAAGAAGTACGGAAATGAAAAGAATAAAGAACATGCAGATGAGATATTTATTGAAGGGACCTAAAAAAAAATTCCATGTTTATTTTTTTGTCATATCTGGTGGCACAGTGTTATGGATCGCAGCCCTCTCCGTCCTGAAGATGTGACCTCTTTTCTCCGTCCTCTTGAGCACACTTTCTTTGCAGTAGACAAGCCACAGTGAAAAGGGGATTTGAGGACATCAACCGAGCGCATACATCATTCTGTCACCTGACGTATTGGCACTGATTCTCCCGGACGAGAAAATAGACAAGAACATTTTTTTCTGCCCTGCAGCGATGATCCCTGGACGTAAATGCCTAGCAAAATCTATAGGCTAGTCTTTATCGCCAAACACCTTAACGTAATGACATAGTAAAAGAAACACTCCTAGGTTCCTGGGGCTTTTATGGGATGGTATAATGATGCTGACACATCACTAGAAAAACACACTCCTAACTCAGTAAGTAGGCCTATGCCCCTCCATGCATTTTAACAATATGTAAACGAAGAGCTAGAGTCAGGAGAGTAAGGAAATGCAGCACTGACCAACACTCTGTTTAATTAAAGATCCTCTTGGCTCCCACAAGTGCTTTGAACCGTTCGACGCTGTGCTGATAAGAGACGTATGATCTAGCTTGGACCAATGGTACGAGCCCAACTCATCTCTCTGGGGTCTAATTTATTGATGCGCCAGGCCTCTGTACTTTTACTGTACGCGCATGTGCTTATGAAAGCTTTGATTTATATATATTTTTTAGCGAAGGCCTCAGCGTGTCTCTACCAGGGACAAAGCACCGACAATTTTTAACCTCTGATTCTATTGTATGTATGGTATCAATCTGCGGGGAGTGAGCTACCTTCCTCTGTCACTCAGCGTGGGTGCTGTTTCAGCGAAGAGAGAGGAGTCATGGCATGAGACTGATGTAGCCTACCACCTACACCTGCGTGCTGACGTGCATGTGTGTGTGTGTGTGTGTGTGCGAGAGAGAGAGAGAGGTCCCTATCACTTCCTGTCCTGTCAGCGACCCAGTACATGCACTTTAGAGTTTGGGCTGCCAGTTTGTGTTACCACTGTGGGCCTGTAAGAGCATGGAAGCAACGGGGGTGACATCAAACGGCCTCCAAAAAAACAGAAGACGCAAGAGTGTACACATCATCCTCAGTGAAGCAGATGTCCAGCTGCGTATGTTGGTGTGTGTGTGTGTGTGTGTGTGTGCCTGCACCTAAGAGACCTTCCCTGTCACCTCATTTACCCTTTCCCTTCTCCTCTTCCTCCTCCTTCTTGAATATCAATGAGTAACCTAAGACACAAACACATGGTCTTTTCAAATATTACAAGGCATCCGTTACATCATCGTCAGACTCATGAAATGCACAATTTCAAAAACACTATCTGAATGTGGTTCAAATTAGAATCACCCTGTCAATCTGGTCCAAGTCTTTTGTTTTGATCACTTACAGTACAAGTCTGGACACGGCCAGGAGTGTACTATGTCACACAACATGTGTGTGTGTGTGTGTGTGTGTGTGTGTGTGTGTGTGTGTGTGTGTGTGTGTGTGTGTGTGTGTGTGTGTGTGTGTGTGTGTGTGTACAGTATGTTGTTGTGATCCTGTCAATAGGAATGAGTGCAATGGTCCTATGCTGAAACACTGGACTAAAACTAAAATCTATACACTTACTACAAACACATTAGCCCTGAATTGATTCTTACTAGGGGTCTGGCCTCTAATAGAGACAGGCTAATAGAGAAACTTTACAAAAATGTGTTTTCAACGATATCGTTGAGCTGATTTCCCTGTGTCTTAATGTTCAAAAAGTCAGCAACAACGAAAACAACAGTTACAACTCAACGTCTCCTCCCTAGTTTATACAAGCTCTCGCACAACAGGTTTTCCAATGATTGCATTCGCAGATGAAATTAATGCTAGGGAAACACATCACATGTTCAAGTCTGTCCCTCTCGTGCCTGTTTCCCCCCCACAGCATCCAATCAACTGAAGTGTGCACCTACGCTTTAGCAGCTTGAATCCTCATGCAATGATAGTACCGGAATCAAATCAACATGAGAACTCAGCCTACACACACACACACACACACACACACACACACACTAGAATACACAGTGGTAAAAACAGGAAGCTTCTGTCCACGGTGCCCATAGCAATGATGGCACAGTATGCGTCGGTATGCAAGTGCGTTCCATCTTGAGAAAAAGACAACATTTCATGGAGTGTTGTATCCTTTTCCCTTGAACTATAGAGGCAGAGGACAGAAGCAAAGGAGACGCAAGGAGGGGGAGAGAGAGAGAGAGAGAGAGAGAAAGAGGGGATTTTTAAGGAGGAAGGGTGAGCGGAAGGTGAAGGCTCCTCTTTGGAGATGCAGTCCCTCACCGAACACATCCACAAAACCCCTCTCTTGTTGCCCCCCCCCCCTTTCACATCAGCACCTGGCTGCACTGCATTCTGCTCACAGCTTTCTGATGGCTGATGCCCACCGACGGCATACACTAGCCTGCTCTTTATCAATGACGTTAAGCCCCCCCTCCCCCCTCTCCCGATTTGCCCCACTCTCCTCGCCGTGGAGAGAGCAAACGGGGCTCTGAAGGTATAAATCATTGTTAGTGTAGGAGGAGGGGGGGGGGGAGAGAAATAAAATCAGTCATCCCCCTTACCTTGCTGTCTGGTGAAGAGGAGAGCCTCTCTCCTCCGGGAAGGATTGGAAGCCAGAGTGCGCACACACACGCTCGCATACACCGTTAATAATACGCCACTCACTCACTCACTCACATTCACACAGGCTTGCACTCCTTACACACGGACATACACACTCTTTCTCTCTCTCTCTCTCTCTCTCTCTCTCTCTCTCTCTCTCTCTCTCTCTCACAGACACACAGCGAGGAGAGGAGGGCTGACTCTCTCAAGCAAGCGCACACTGCAGGCTGCCGCTTGCCTGGGAAAGCCTGATGCGTTCCTCCCTCCAGGCAGAAGCACACGCTGCCATCTCAAAGGCTCTTTGTTGGGGCTGATTCATCTCTCCCCGGCTCCGTGGCTGGAGTGCTGGTTCCCGAAGAAAGGTGTCTGCTCCTGGGGGGGAAGACATAGGGGATGGCCGTAAAAAAGAAGGGACAAAAAGCCACCAAGAGGAAAAAAAGGCAGCATCCAGGAGGAGAAGGCTACTGTCACGGCCCCATACAGCTCCTGCCATCCCCCCTCTCTCCCTCTCCTTCTCTGGATTGCTCTCTCTCTCTCACACACACACACACACACACACACACACACACACACGCACTCCCTCCCTCCCACATCCCTCTCTCTCTCTCTTTATCACTTCTCCGCCTCCTCCCGCTCCCTCATTGGGCTGCAAAAGAATTGATAGCAGCATGTGTGTGTGTGTGTGTGTGTGTGTGTGTGTGTGTGTGTGTGTGTGTGCATGTAAATTTAAGCTGGTTTCCAGTGACAGTAAGGAGAGTAGAACCTCATCACCTGGGATACCATTCATCCCACCTCTCCTTTACACGTAATGTGGGTGGCATTAAAACACGCGGGTGCTGCGTTCACCCAATGTACTACTGTTCAGTCCAATGTATTATCCATGGAATGACAGTGTTAGGGGATGGCAGATGGCAGGAGGGGTTGTTATATGTGTGTGTCTGTGTGTGTGTGTGTGTGTGTTTGCGTGTCTGTGTAAAAGTTTAAAGGGAGGGAGGCTATTTCTGTAAAGGGTGCAATCCACATTGTCACAATCTCTTTTGAGTCCAGTATGACCCCCAACAATCTTAAAGGCAAAGGAACCTTAAGTAACATCACTGGGCCCAATCTAACATGCTCGTTATGTGACTGGAACGTTCCCCTCTCTTTTCACCACAATCATTTCCTGAATAATTTAAAAGTGCAGCTAAGACGGGACACAAAGCAGGAAAATGTATTAGGGTCAAATGGTGCAGAAACTGCTCGCATGGTGAGCCAGATTTGGGGCATAAATGCCATACAAGGCGTTGTGACATGAGAGCGGCATGCAAAAGGCTTATAATAGTGATGTTCTTCCTTACGCATCAAAAAAACTCAAGTGGAAAAAAAGGCTCCACTCAACCGATCCGCATAACAATGACAGATTTGCCTATTGGGGGTATGGCAGACACGACCCCTCCCTCTCACTCCTACTTGTCAGCATTATTGTCACAGATATTTAATGGCCTGGCTATGTTTTAATGCCTTGCATGACTTATTTTCTTAATTCCCTTAAAGTTCAGAGTTTTGGACAGCAACAAAATAGTCTTATTATAGGTCTTCCTATGCATTAAAAAAGGCTGTCATTACAAAAATAGTCCTGCTGAGTCATATGTACCCACACTCATATGTCTGCTTCACCAGTGTGAAGGGAAACTGAATTGGTCAAAGGGTAGAATGAAATAGCTTTCATTTTCATTTAAAAACACAACAAATCCATAATATTTCAGATGGTTTGAGTATATTTCATACAGTAGACATCCATTTAAAGTACAGCATGTTTCTTGTCCTTTTTTACCTAATTATTGTTGGTACTGTTCGCCAAACAATTTTTTTTTATATGATGACTTTTATGCTTTTTCAGCATTTTTTTTATATAGAGTGATTGCACATTTACAAGTGAAGCCAAATTATTTTGAGAAAATATGGCATACATGGTTAATGTTTTGTCTGATTTGATTTTCTAATCTTGTAAAAAAAAAATTATAACAGTTATTAGATTGGGTTGGAGCATGCGCGATATGTGAGTTATGTATGTAATGTATATATGTTGAGTCTGTATCAGTAATGACAGGGTTATTGGATTTATTTCTATTTTTAGCATGTCACTATTGAGAGATAAGGGTTAAAAGATTTCCATTAGATCGCCAGGGGCTCAAAAGGCTTCATTGAAATGTATGTCAGCTTTGCTTGACTTAAATGACCTTGCTAAAGCATCTCCTGAAAACACTGAACCCCTCCCCCCTCGATTTGGATAAACAGTGAAGAAGTGGCTTGTAATTTGAAAAAAGGGCTTACAGTGAGAAGAGAGGTCTTAAACCACGGTGTCATTAAAATGAAAGCCCAGGGGCCGCATAATTGATACTGCCTTAATTGTTTGCATTTCAATTCCCTCTATTGTTGAGGACGAATGTGTAAGGATTACGCCAGGGGTTATCAGGGTTCAGCCTATGCAGCTAAAGCAATAATAATTTCTTGTCAAAATCCATTGACATTTCCAGATGACCTATAAATCCAGTTTAATTCTGTACCAGTGAGGCAACGCCAGGAGGAATTAATTCAAAGCGTGCATCATTCTCCTGCTTGCTCACCAACAGTGTTAATATGTACAGAAAGCCATTCTATCCAGAAAAGTTAGTCATGATCGAAACAGAAATTCTACGTCAGTAATGAGATAAGAAGTCACAGTTATGATTTCCTTAGTCAAACACATTAGATAGGATAGTTAATACAAATTACAAGTTAAACATGCCTAAATCAGTCTTAGTAAGTGACAATTATGACAAGCAAGGTCATTTTCATCATGACTTGACTTTTCTTATTTTTATCTAAAAGAAATTGGCTTCCATAATGGGGAAAGGGGGAAAAAAATAGGAACGTGTCCTCCTGATTTGCTGCTGCAGTTTTAAAGAAGCTCTTCCCTCTCCATGCCAGGCTAGCCAAGTGCCTTTCACCCTAAGTGAGGTTTACTGTAGAGGCCAGGGCAGAGTACCTTCTGTGAACTGGTGCATGTAAATACACATCGTAAAAATAGGTTAAGAGCTCTGACTGTAAAACATGGCCCATACAGAGCCTGAGTGTTCTTGTCTGTCAAAGTAACAGCGCTGGACAAAAGTTCCTTGCTGAGGGGCCTGTCTAATAACACATTAAGGAGAGGTAGCTCGCTTGTACCATGTGTCCTCTGCAGTAAGAGAGAGAGAGGATGGATTTTCTGTCTGAGGTGCGATCATAGTCACACTTTCGTGCTTCCATGGGGATGAGCTATCCTGCCAAATTGCGAGTCATAGAGGATGCATTATGGTGTGGTTATGCTGTGTTATTATGATGGGGAGTGCATCACGTTGCCTATCATTTAGCATGGAAATTTCAGCCGCTCTCACTCAGCACTAAGCCAACATTTAAAGTAGACACTTTTGGAACTCACCAGTTGAGAGGATCTTGGCTGCCAGTGTCATATTTCCAATATGAGATTAAAGTCTGCTCCTCTAGTGCTCCATGTGCATGTGGGAGCAGCAACCCTCTTTGCCATAGTACATTGGGATGGTGTGACCTATTGGGGATAAGCGAGGCCGGCTCTGCCCACAACTGAAATGGCTGGATTTAACTTGCTAATGAGCCAACCGCCTATCACCCAGCCATTCGTCAAAGTCTGCCTGTGTCAAGTACATCCCATCATCAGTAGATTAGGTTTACTCCCACCACTTTAGTCAGCGGGCTTCTGGGTGACTTATCCTTCACAATGATTAATATTGGGCCAGCTGCATGATTTCCACATATAATTCTCATGCCTGGTGAAGTGTTGGTTGGTATCCCTTAAAAAGTACGATGAAGATACCCCTGCAGTGAAGAAGTTAAATGAAGCCACTTCATTAGAATACGTAGCAATGACATTTATGAGTATTTAAATGCAGAAGGTTTCTGTTTCTACTCACCAGTTTCGACTGTTTGAACCTCAACAACAGATTAGAGTCAGCACTAAATAGTTGTAGTTGCTGTGCCCCATTTGTAATCCAAATACCAATACCAGGGATACAATCCCTTCTGTCCCTAACATGCCCCTGACTGACTGTGCCTTATTACAATCCACCTCTGAAAAACACAAATAAAAACAATTCCACTAGTCGTCAGCCAGACATTTTAACACGTTTATTGAACATCAATGACACATTGCCTAGAAGGGACAGTTCACTCAGATTGAATCATAAAACCCAGTTGAGTAGCCTCACTGAAGCCTTCGTATTGAAACATCTGCTCAGAAAATACTAAACAAGATAAATCCACTTAAAAGGCAGGAGGACACATACATAAAAAGTTCTGAAGAACAAATGGAAATAAGAATAAGAATGCAATTAGGAATAAGTGTGAGTAGTATGTCAGACAGGCAGCAGAGACTTGGTAGACAAACTGTTTTAGTTCTTAGAAGCAGTGCACTCATAACTTACATACACTCCAGTGGCCTACTGTGATGCCTATTGTCTGTTGAAATTGTGTAGATAGGGTTAGAGGTTAGGGTTATAGTTAGTATTCCATGCCATCATCAGTGGTATTTTGAAATGGATTAAATTACATTGTACAGCTATTCCCATGATTTGCCCCCCTCCCGTCGTATGTAAAAATAAAAAATAAACTAAAATACAATACTGTCTTCAGTTCAAAGGGTTTCTAACAAAGCTTTACCCTTGTTTTTTCTCTTTACTTTTGAGAGTAACTGGACCTCTATAAACAAAATATTTACAGCCGGATAACAAACAATACATAGCAGTAATGTCATGATACTTTTGTCTAAATGAAGGTAGAAATAAAAAACTAAATAAAATAAGTCCATCAAGTTGTCCATCTTCTTAGCTGCATCAGTTTGAAGCACTGGCACTAGCCTGCTCTTCTTGACCTCTGACCTCCTGTGCAGTCTTTTTGAAGTAACGTTCCGCACGCAGTTCCTCAAAGCAGAACTCGGTGGCGCCGTTGAGCAGCAGCTCTTTACAGTACATAAACTGCAGCTCCTGTACTTTTCCTGATTCGGCTTCCTTATGTTGCTGATGGTGATCCTGTAGTCTCTTCAGAGGGGTTTCCTCTCTGCGCGGCTTACGAGACGATAAGACTGTGTTCACTGCCGGGTTGATCTTGCATGGCGTCCTTAAAGTGAGAAGGACAAAGCCAAAGCAAGGAAATATAAATATTACTCACAGTCTAAGAGGGACAAACTAAGATCACTACCATATGTTGGATTAAAAAAAGAATGGGGCTTTAACATACATGTTTTTGTTATTGAATATTTTTTACGATACAAATCATTGTACAGTCAAAGGCAGAAAATAACAATAACTGTCTGACCGCATTATGATATAAATCAAAGAAAATTAGCAAACCATCACAATTAAGAGGTTAATACTAGAAGTGCTTTACTTTATTATCAAAATTGTTGATTAATGCATTTCAGAAGTAGTTGGCAATTTCGGGAATCTTTGTTTCATTGCAAACCTGAAATAACAATGTAAATTAAATGTGCGGTAATTAAAAGCCTTGAATCAAAGCTACAGATGAAATATGTTTGTGGTCACTCACATTGTTGGAGGCTGGTCTGACTCCTCAACAAATGGTTGGAAGGTGGGTTTGGGAGGCGGTGGGGCCATAACAGTGTGTCCGAATTTGTTCTTCTGGGGAATCTATGGCACAAACACGTCAGTCTGACATCACCGGGTAACATTCCACACATTTAAATCCACTAACACAACCTCTGCTTTCCTCATACCTTGACGTCACACCATTTCTCAGGATTACGCTCATTCTCCTTCGCCCTGGAAGTGGGAGGCGCCACCCTCGTCTCCAGGTTAGGCACTGAGGGGCCGGCACTTTGGACCTTGTTCTCATCAAAGATCGTCAAAAGTCGGTTTGAAGTATTACCAAGGACAGGTGCTCCTTGTGTCCGCAGGCCTCCACCAACTGCTGCTCGAAGGGCAATCAAACAAATAGGGAAACACCATTTCAAATGATAAACCCGATATTAAAAGTTCCTGTAGAACTGGTTAAATCATCTGATTTTATTTGTATAATTATGCGCTTACTTTTGATTGCCGGCCCAACTCTGTTGATGGGTGCAATGAGCTTTTTCTTCCCTCTGTGTTTAAGGTCGGCTAGAGAAACCCTCTCAGCTTCTTTAGACTCATCATCACTATTGTCCTCCTGCACATTCATCATCACCTGTCGGGTCACACGTGCCTGCAAAGCCCTACATACAACAACAAAGGACATTTAGATTATGCCAATATTTTTTGCAGTGTCAAACTATATCTGAAACTTCACAGAATGTTTACGTACTTGTGAAACTGCAGGAGCTTATCATGCGGCTCAGCAAACCTCTTGAAGCCTTCCTGGTAGACTAGGTCTGCTTTGCGGTAGTTGCCCTGATTCTCATACTGCTCTGACCAAGCGATGTAAAGGGATGCCTGTGTCACTCCTATTCCCTGCGTTTGCATGTACCTGTAAATGTCCAAGGGCTCCGGGCAGTTCACTGCCTAAAAGCACACAACACATGTATAGCCAAAAGTTATTACTGCTGCATTCGCTTGTCAAGTAGTCAGAGCTTGACCTATTACACTTACAAACTTAGTACAAAATTCAACGTAGCGAGGGTCATTGTGATATTTATTTTCCTCCGTGAATCTGGTCACGACTTGCTCCAACATGGCAGGGAGGTTGCTCTCTTTCCCTCCCTGGGGGAAGGTTTGCTCTGTCCATTTAATATACCTGTAAAAGACAGAACTAAGTAAGGATTGTAAAATACACCTCTTTCCTTTAATAGCAGCGCACAAGAGCATGAATTCCCTTTGCTGTTTACGTATTTGACTTACCGATCCCAGACATCAAGTGGATCATCTCCGTCATACAGTCGCAGTTCAGACTCAAAGGCCCTAGGGAAACGAAGAGTTGCAAAACCGTCATCATCATGTGAGAACTGCAGGGGCAAAAAAGTGCCATCACACTAACTAATGCAATGTTTAAAAAAAAGCCTCCATACTGTCTCTGCTGGTTGATGGCATAGCTGAGTCCTTCCTGTTGCAGACTGAGCCCCTGTTGTAAGGCAGAAATGGCCCTTCCCCGGCGCAGGGGCTGGATGTTTTCTTTGCTCAGCTCCCATTCCACATCTCCTCCTTCTGCCATGATTGTGGTAATTAAAAAACTAGGCGCCTACAGACCAAAAAAAACACATAAGTTAGTTTTTGTTTCATTTGAATTGCAATTCTATTACAAGAACATGAATAATAAAAGAAAATCGACAATCAAAATCTTTTATAAAAAGAATACATGTGTGCTGCAGTGTCCACATCTCGACACAGAAAAATGCATTGTGAATTAGGCTGGCAAAATCACACCATTAAGAGGTTATATTTAAGGAGAAACAAATGACTATGTATTCCTGAATATAAGTAACTAACGTGATAAAGCTTTTCTCTCTTAGAAGAGCATGACGTTTGCCAGCTAACGCACCAGCGAGCTATTAGCTACATTAGCTTTAGCTTGCTTTGTTTTTGTCGTTAGAGGCAAAATTAGCGAAATGTTCCTGTCATGTTCAAAAATAAACTGACAGTTAACGAAACGGTGTTGTTTTCATACCGCTTTAAATCCTCCTTTGTCTCTTTTCCAGAGTTTTTATAGCTACAACGTTGTAGCGTGAAAGCTGTTCGGCGGTCGGTTCTGTGTTTTGAACGAGGACCGCGAGAGCATTTGGACAAAGCTGATTGGAGGAATCAGAAACAGGAAAATGTAGGTGACGTCATAGCGCTAACTTCCGGAGTAGTTCCTGTTTTGGTAATAGCAACGCTGAAAGGTTGTAATAGTCAGCTAGCTGCCCAATATTTGTCCGAAGAGTCGTTTTTCTTTTCCATATTAACGAGCGTATATAATATATACAATTATAATAGCCTCTCTCATGATTCTCTACACGTGTCGGCATGGACAACCGTTGTTATTGTTGTGCATCAAAGTTCAGTCTCTTCAAGAAGGAGGTAAGACCTTTGCTGGCTGATATTAATAACATAGCCATAGACAATAATCGTTTTAAGACAAGAGGAGTGTGTGATTTCCGTTCAAATGTCCTCGTAGCTGGGCTGTAAGAACTGCGGCCGCTCCTTCTGCTCCAGCTGTTTGTCTCTCAGTGCTGTGGTGCCTCGCTGTGGCAACACCCAGCAGAAGGTCTGCAAACAGTGCCACGGTAATCTGACAAGGTAAAGGTCAAACCATGTGAAACAATGGTAATGCTATCATTCATAAGAATTAACAAGCATTCTGACTTATCTATTTTTCCTCCGCTTTAGTGGCGAATCTTCAAACAATGCAGGGAAATGGTCCCCTCCTGAAAATTACAAAAAGTCAGTGTGATTATCAAATTTCAGACAAATGACACTTTGTCAACGTTGCAGTTTTGGGCTATCTGAAGTTCATGTTTCTTCCGTAGACGGGTCGCTGCACTTGAGGCCAAACAGCAAGGACAGTCGACAGCACAGCCTCTTACGCATGGAGGCAACAGAAACAGCAGACCAGGACCACTACCGACCAAAGGCCTGAGTAAAGAAGATCAGGCTATTGCTGAAAGGCTCCAAAAGCTGAGGGAGGACACTACGCCAAATCCGCCAAGTAATAAAAAAAACTAAAGATTTTCAGAGGCTACCATTTAATGAAAAATAAAAAATCTGATACAATACAGTAATAATATCATTTCTCTTGGCAAAAGCCATTGTAAGCTCTTTACCTCTTCATCAGAGTCCATCCCATCTGAGAAAGAGATCGAGTCTCGACTCGCTGCTCTGAAAGCTCCCAGCCTGCCAGTGCCTTCTTTTGGGGAGATGGAGGACCGTCTGGCAGCTTTGAGGGGTCTACCTCAGCCATCTCAAGCTCCTCCACCCGTGAGTCTTCTAATATGTTTGTAACATATTGTGTGAGGGTCCTGGACAGCTTTAAGTTTTCATGGCTAATCTAGATGGAACTGCACACTAAATAGTTTGCTGAAATTTGCTCACCAGTGCACTGTCTGTATATGCTCTTCTGCAAAGGTTCACCAGCCTCCAGATACCAGGACTCAGACGGAACAAAGCAATGATCTCATTGCTCAGATGACGGCGGAAGTTGCCATAGACAACCAGCAATCAAATCCTGAATGCAGTAAGATGTCACTCGCCTTATTGATTTTGCCCCACCGCAATCAGTTCATATTGAACGATGCAGCCACAGTCTTACACAGTCATAATAATTATATCAAGACCGACTGTGCTCCGACACCAAATCCGACTCTGTTCAGCTAATTGTGTTCAAACCTGTGTGAATCATTCTGCAGGTGAAGCTGGGCGTATGAATGATCTCAACAAAGGGGAGGGGGGAATGTTGGATGAGAATTTGGAGGAGAACCAGGAGGAGGGCAAGCAGCTGGAAACGGAGAAGACTCGTCTGCTAGAGGAAGCCATGGAGGAGCTGAGGAAAGAGTCCCACTCCCAAGATCAGATCCTTGACATGGCCAAGAGGCTGGCACAGCTGAAGGGCCAGGACCCAGACAAAGGTACAGGAGCACACAAACAATATATTGATGGTCTGTTAACACCATGGCCATCATGGTAGAAGTGTGAACGTCAGTGTTGTATTTGTCGTGTCACTTCTAGTTACCATGGAAGACTTTCAGCATCCCGACAGTGACGAGGAGACCGAGGAAGAAGCTGTGATGCGAGTGTTAAAACAGGTCTGGAGCTTAATGCTAATGGTAGTTGATACTGTAGTAAATGTTTTAATACATCTTACATGGTATAACATGTTATTCCTCAGGGCATATGACACCCCTTGAAGATGATAGTGAACTAATCTGGACCAGTTCTTTTGACCACAAGGGGCTGCTATTTTGCCATTTTGATCATTTTCTTAAGTTTGAAGTGGAGGGCATGTTTTGAAAAGTCCTGCATTTCTAAGTTCTGCTTGTTCTTTGCAGCTCTCTGAAGAGGCTACATTGGATGAGGCCAGTGGTTACAACATACCTTTAGAACATACTAGTGGACCAAAGAACACGGAAAAGAAACAAGCTTCAAAGAAATCGGTACTAAACAACAGTCAAGCTAAAAAAAACAAAAATATATTCTGACCTATTAGAGAGTATGATATCTAATCCCTTTGTTGATGTGATGGTGTTTTTAAAGACCCAGGCTCCAACACCCAAAAGTAGGATAACTCCGGCTGCTGTTGCACATCACTCATCAGACAGTGACGAGGAAGAGCTTCCGTGGTGCTGCATCTGTAACAAAGACGCCACCCTTCGCTGCCACGCCTGTGATGGAGACCTATACTGCAACCGCTGCTTCAGGTAGTGTAACATACAATCATTATATACAAGACCATCAGTAATTCTGGTTTTTAGTCGCATAGAGCAGTGTTTCCCCTACCATTATGCAGGCCTGGCGGGCCCGCCAGGCCAACGGGACCCCCCGCCAGGCCAACAGCTGCCCAAAAAAAAAAATATATATATATATATATATTTATTTATTTATTTTTTTGTCTGCGCTACGCCGCGCGATGCACGTGTGCATTCGGAGCGCACATGTCAAACAGGGAAACATGACGAGAAAGAACCTTCCTTTATAGGTCCATGGTATAGGCTACACTGGAGATATTTAGGACTCAGTAACAGGGAGTTGAACAGGAAAAAGTGATGAGCAAAACTTAGAAAGTTAAAGTCGCTACGTCGCCATGGCAACCAATCTGTATCAACAGCTGAGACAGCGCAGCAAGTTATCTTGAAAACAGCAGGCTATAATAGCCCTACAAGCTTTATTTTTTGGTATTTTCAATGCTACTTTATTTTTATGTTTTAAATTGAGAACTAGGCTACATGAAATATAATGGGTCGGAATACAAAATGTTGCTTATTTTGCACACATTTTGATTGATAGGCTAATCATGATGTGTAGCCTAGGTTAATTCATTTATTTTAAATGAATATTTGATAAATTAAAGAAAATGTTTCATGATCCAGATTATTCCAGAAATTAATACTAGACATGATATACCTGTCTATATTAGGTCTTCGTGTTTATTGTATTTTATTTTCATATCTGTGTTTTTCTTCAATAGTTTATATGGCTTGTTTCTCCAAATTATTCCATAAAATTGTTTTAGGCAGGACATATGACAGCTGTTTACAGACCAAAAAAAATAAAATCAGATTTAGCTTCTCAAAGTGCACCAGTTTGATGCATTTAACTTAAAAAAGGTAAAGGTTTTCTTCCGCAGGGGCATGCCCCAAGACCCCACTATGAAGGTCCATTCTCCCCCAGCAGTCTCAAAAAATCCTGAGGGAAACACAAAATGTACAAACGTACAGAATGTGAAGGCATAACCCTATGCCCTGATTTGTAGCGGGCTGTCAAAAGAGGCTCATCCATAATACAGTTAGTTTTGGTCAATTTCTACTACAAATTTGGTATGCACGCCGCGCGCATACTCTTTATCAGCTTTTACCACCGGGCCTAAGAACAATTCTAGGGGAAACACTGTAGAGGAGCTTTGCCTGGGAATCTTTGCTCTGATATTTTCCCAATGGAAGACGGTCTGTGATTTGGAATACATACCATGACCCAGATAGAACGATAGGCAGGCTGCTGCCATACTTCTAAGCAGCATGCATATAAAGTATTTATGTTGATCTGTGATAAATTATCAATCCATTCTCTATTATCTCCCCAGGGAAGGCCACGATAAGTATGACAGGAAGGAGCACCGCACCACTAACTACACAGCACCGAAGAAGAAGAGGAAGAAATGATAGTGAGACTGTGCTGTAGGCGTTTGTATTATTAGTCTCCGGTCAGTCATCGACATTAGACTTTTGCTTTAGACTTAAGACCTATTATTGGTAATAAAACTGTGTCTCGAAAGATTGAAACACTACCTATTATGTAAAGCAAGCCAGAAGACCCTACTTTATCCCCAATTTATGTAATCCAAACCTTCCAAAGCTGCTACAAACATGCGTCTCTACAAACCACAAGTAGAGTGTAATCTGCTTTCTGTAATTGCTAACAGGGATCTAAATTAGCTTAACAAATGACAATAAGTGACAAAAAACAATGAGTAACAAGTTTATGGCAAAGCAAAGACTAGACTTAGGCATGAACTTAAAAACAAATGTAAAATATGAAAAATATAGCTTCTATTTTTGCTGTAAAGTATAGAAATAGATAAGCAGATCTTGCAGAGGCTGCCTCTCAGCTCAAAAGTGCTTCAGTCAACAATTAAACTGTAATAAGAAGCTTGACTTTTATTTTTACGTCACTTCCTCCCAAAGGCAACGAAGGCTCCCCTTAGACGCACTGTGCACTTGCCACCTTGTGATGATTTAAAAACGCATACTGAGAGCAGACGTATCGTGAGCTCATTTGGTCTGCTGTACGAGCATCCCGGTCTACTGTCAGCCCTGGACCGTAGACGTACAGCGGAGGCCGTATAAAAGGATTACTGAGGGCTTTGTTTTCTTTTGGCAGGCGCTGCAGTCACTCTTGTAATCTATGTTTGGCTGTGAGTCTGACATGAGTATTGCCTTTCTTGTCCTTGTGCGTAATTTCATTATGAAGGATGAAAAAGTGCTTTGGCGCTATGTCACGTCTTTGAGGAACAGCTGCATTTTTTGATATATATTTTGAACACAGAAGCCTTTTTTTTCTTTTATCCCTGATATCATCACTCAACAAACAATGTCAGAAACTGGCCTTGTTAGGAGTGTAGTCTTAAGAGTATGGATGGCTTCTGTGCCCGTGAAGCAAAAGTGGAAGTGTGTGTGGGTGGGGGGCTGCAAGCAATTTACTATAATGGAGCCCTCAGCCGAAAGACCCTGTGTGTATGACACAGAGAAAGCCAGAGTGCAGTTTCATCAGTGTGCATTACTGTCAAGCCAACAGGAGCAACCATAATTATACTCTCCTCTGGGGGCTTGCTCCATTAAGGTTTGTATGGAGGCCGTTACTGTGTTTGCCTTCTCTGGCCATGTCAGAAACACAGCACAGACAGGAAATGGATGAGGATAATGGAGGCATACTTAATGGACCTCCCTGCCGCTGATTTCACTGTGTTTACTCCTAGACCTGACATGTTCCACCGCGTCTCCTTTGCTTCCATCCATTTGCCAGAAAGCAGGAGCTTGCATTCTGGGAATGATGTGCCATAAGTTTCATATTGTCTCTGGACAGTAGGACATAATCATTCTTTACAGGCAAACAAGTGTTTTAGAGGAGTAGGCTACTAAAGGGCAATTACGCTAAGAGGATAGTTGCATTAGTGCTACAAATTGATGGGTGTAATAGGCAATATTTATTTGTATATGTTGAATAAATAATACCCGATGATGCTGTTCTGTTGGTTAATCACCTTGGTGGAAGTCAGATGTAACCCTTCTCTGTAATTCATCATCAGCCTTGTTTTGAAAATGTTCAATTTTATTTCGACATACAACGCTGTTATCAGAACAAAAATGTTTTATGTACATAAATAGGCAACTGAAAATGTACAGTCTTACACACAAAAAAAAGGTCTGGGTAATAGTAAGTACAACTTTTATCATGTGCATTATTGGTATGTTTATGGGAGACAAAATGTAATAGCAGTCCATAAATTAGAATAAAATAATAAAATAAAAACGTCCATTTCAAACTTGACTGCTCTGGTGGTAGACTGATGCTGACCCAAGAAGGGGGGAAGGGGGGCATAAGGAGTTTCCCAAAAACATGTACCTCACATACAGGCAGCCAAACAGTTAACGCATGGGACACGGGAAGATCAGAGGCTCCGCATTGTCTCAATTCTTTATTTGACCAATAATTATTTCTTCAGGGTACCAGACATTTTGCGTAGACCCTTTATCCTGTAGAGCAGCCCGTTGATAAAATCCTAGTGGGGGAGACAGAGAAAAATAGATTTAGCTTTTCTGCATGTAACTGGTACATACTAAACAACAAAACAACAGTATAGTAAAAAGGTAAAACATGTTGTATATTGAAAACTTTATATGTCTGTGTGCAGTTTCATATGTATTTTCTTCCCCTCACCTCTTTTGGCTTTCCGCATTCCTGCAACAACTCCTAACAAAGAGTAGAAAAACATATAACTCACACACAAGATTGAACATTGCTTTTTTTCTTTTCTTTTTTCACTGCCAACATTGCAACATTGGATTGCAAAGGGGTCAGTGCTGTGCTGGGAACCAGTCCAATGAAGCAATAAATGACCGATTATGTAAATAACTAGAGATGAAATGTAAATAATGGCTAAAATTGCCTTGCGTAGCACAATCTTACCTGCAGCCGGGTTCTCTGTCCCTCGTCTGTCAGCTCCAGGAGCTCATCTATGTCGATCTCTAACTCTGGGATCTCTTCCTCCTGCAAAACAGCAAAGACAAAAAACAAATGTTTGACAAAATTCCTCTATTACTACATTGCCGACCCCTTGTATTTCTGCATGCTAGATAAGCTCTCGAAGACATAGTGCAATTGGGGCTTCCTGCCATTCTTCCCCTCACAGTGGTAAGACTGTGTCCACCCCACTGAGCAGAGTCATTCAGACCGAAAAGAAAGAGCGTAAGATGTGATGCAACATGACAAGTGTTTCACAGCAGTAATGACTTCTTTGCACAGTGGTATATCAGCTGTTGGTCTGTTTTAAAGAGGAGCGTTTCATGGAAGCCAATTACCGGGGTTAATAGTGATGGCCTTATGCGATAAATAAGAATAAAAACAGCTTTTCCTCCTTAATCATTTCTTTTAGCAATGATACGATTGATGATGTACCGAAGAGCACTGAGGCATGAAGCAAAAAATAAATGCTCCAGGAGGCCATACTCGCCACTTGCCACCATCAGATTTCCTGGATGGTTTACCCAGCTTGCAGTTAGCTCAGCCATTGATGACTGATTGTTTCCAGTTGAACTGTTTTCTAAAGAATATATTAATCTCGTATTGTCCCACACTGCGTATATATCTATCCATATACAAATCCAAGGGGCAGCCTTAACTGTAATATGTGCACAGGAGGTCTTACTAAATCCATACCAACCCCTATTTCTTAAATGTTAAGCCTTAACCAAACAATGGCAGTCAGCACATTTCAAGATTAATGGCAACCTTGTGTAAAGACTGTTGTATAAAGGGCAAAGTTATAAAAAGATAATATAGCAAAGTGATCGATCCATATCACAAGCTCCTATCTGCACCTTTTAGCTACATTTTCAGAGGGAGTGTACAGTGTTCACTGCATGAATCACAGACACTGGGATATCTGGAGTCAGCAGGTGTACACTCATTTTTGACAAGTGGGGCCTCTTTTAAAGAGGAACATTTTCCGGCTGGGGAGTTTTCATGGCAGGGTGAGGACAGGGCTCGCAGAGTGTGTTTTTCTGGATGAGGAGAGAGCTAATCAATGTGGGAGTGCTGAGTGGCGGAATAGATAGGCCCACCTTCGGAGTCCCCTGTGCCCCCTCTAATTGATACATGCTGCCAGTTTGGACCCCATGTTCTTCTGCTGATGTCTGCAGACTGCAGTACACATGCAGGTCTGGGTCCACAGCGCTATATGTCTTTGTGCTGTGCCGGCCTTGCTTTACCCAGCTCTACTTTTTTAGGTTATAGGTTTGTTAAGTGTTTTGTTCTGCAATTGGTTTGGCCAAATGTTTTTAAAGGTTTGGTGTTAGGTTTAAAATAGTTCAAGTACTTTTTAATTACACTGTATATTGAGAGGTTACATTTTAGCAGGAATACAACGCTTTCTTTATCCCTCTGGGTGCAGCTTAAGCTCCCCATCTACATTCTGCTAGCAGTCCATGAGCTAACGTGATGCTAATGCACACCGAATGAATGGGAGTAGTTATTAAAAATATTTATTCTCACAGATTTATATCCTGTCAAATCGAGTGTATTGTATTCTCTTTACCCTCTGGACTATCCATTTTGGGAGTAGCCAAATTTGCTATAATCGACTGCTACAATACGGTTCACTTTGGCCTATCTGAAAAGTACTTATCTGTCCTGAACAAGATAATATATTCCCATTATTCTGCGGTACTTTAAGTGGCTATCTAGAGGGGCATATGTAGTGAGTGAAGGGTGAATGTGTAAATGAAACCCACCAAAGTACTACATTAGTGATGTAACAAATTCTGAGCTTGGCTAAATATCAATGAGACCAACATGTGTGTTTACCATGAAAGAATAGGACGACTCCTCCGCTCACTCTTTATCATATTTTATTGTAGGCAGTTGCATTTTTCAGCTTGTTGAGTGTTACCCTAATTGTAAGAGGAAAATGGCATTTTAATGAGGCCTCTGGGTAGAAATGTCTTAGCAGCACTTTTTGAAGTTAAAAGCAATAGGCTGAAGCTAAAATGAATGTTGGCACTTACACTGGAATTAATGAATATGTAAGTAGGTCTAGGAGGATTGCAGTTTTAGATGGGCAATACAGATGCATTCTAAATAAGCGCTTGGAATCTGTCGAGATAGTATGACCTCAGCCAGAATTTATCATTCAGAACCAGGAAAGTTCCATCATTATGACCTGGTTTTTCCTGTTGGACTTCTCAGGTATGGAGTATGATGATGATCATGCTTATTATTATTATTATTTTTTTTTAAATAATGTAAAAAAAAAAAATCAAGGATGACTTTTTTTTTCACTCTTTATGTAAGTTCTATATTTAAACAAAGTTGACTAAAATTGGCCAAAAGATGAAAGTAGTAATCGATCAGTACCAATATTATCAGCAACAATTTTGACCAGAGGGAGATTCCTGAACTGTTCTAGCAAGACTGCCAATGAAATTGAGTATTGATATTCATGACCCCCGGTGAATAGTTCCTAATGATTTTAGTGATATTATATAGTTAGATTAATTAGAAATGTGGGAACATAGGGCTGGGGGAAAATAGACACGCTCCCTTATTTTGTGAGCTTTAGAGATGCTAGGCTAGGCTGATTTTGTGACCTTTTGAGATAGTCGAGCTAGCAGTTTTACCCTATTTCCAGACAGTATTTATGCTAAGCTACAAGCTTACCAACTGTAGCTTGTAGCTTCATATTGGACCGACACATATGGCAGTGCTGTCATCCATCTCTGGACCAGAGAGCTAAAAGGCGTATTTTTCACAATGTTTTTTATTTTATTTTTATTTTTGTGTGTGTGTATTGTTTACAGCTAGATTCTTGTAGTCTCCTGTTGGTGTTAAGTAATGAGATTTACTGATCTTGGATGTTAGAGAATATTACAACAAAACATCAAACACAGTGTGGTTCCATTAGTGTTTGCTATTATAATGTAAAGGAAACCGTGCCCAGGAAACATAGCTGTTCCGAGAAGATGCCAGTGTATGTTTAACTTATCAGACCCTTCCTTTTTCCTGTCAAAGGCACCAAGCTACCCACAGAACAAAACAAAACAAAACATTCACTGTGAGTCATGACACAAACAGAGTGCAAAGATCCACTTTTTTTTTTCCTGTTCTATAAGAGCAGAACAATTCCTTCATTTAGGAATTCAAATGTGATGTGGTCACGTGACACTATACAATATATCAATCATAAACAAATGAACCATTTCGTTCAGAAGAGATTTTCTATTGTAGCCTTTCAGTCCATTTATTTATATGAAACGATCTGGGTTCTATTCTGTGTTGCTATTCATACAAAAATCCAAACGTTGCTCAATGTTTTTAAATCTATCTTGGAGAAGTTTTTCATACTCCTTTTTTTCCTAAGTTTACAATTTCTCAAAAGGTGTGAAATTTGCAACGAAAAGGGGCCACTCCAGGCCGAGGCAGCATTTGTATGAATTAGAGATGTGGCTGAATAATTCAGGCGGTGACACAGGGGACTGATGGTAAATGCTTCCACGCGGAAGACTCACAGAGTAACCGTCCCCTGAGTCCATGCAAAATTCATTACACCGACCAGTACACATGGACAAGGCACCGCTAATTCCACACAAATCGCGCAAGCACATTTTTGGGAAAAATGTCAAACTTCAGTTCATGTTGTGGAAAGTCTTTCGATTGTTATCACTGTCACATCATCATCATCTCTAATCATTTATCCTTTTGGCGGATTATGTTAGAACCAGCACAGGCAAAGGGCCAAGTTATGCCAAACATGAAATAATCGTATGTTTCTGGGACAAGATCAGAAGGGTGCAGAAAGAAAGACTTCAGATCTGTTTATGTTATCAACATGTCCTGGTTTCCACTCATGTGATTTATTCCACCCTCAGCTCCTCAAGCATATTATCATATATAACCTCAGGAAGGCTTAGGATATGAATGGAATAAAGCTCTTAAAATTAGTATTCTGGTGAGGAAAAGAGTAGCAAAATAAAAAAATAAACACAGTGCTCAGCTGTGACTAAAGTGTTTTTTAAATTAAACCAGTAAGGCTTAACCCTTACTATCCAACAGTGTAATAAAAAAAGAAGACTAACGTTACGTAGATAACTGGAGATGCCGATTGTCTCATCACTAGCTTTGCTGTAGACAACTTCCATGTCAGAAAGCCATTTAGAGGGATGGGGATGTGTACTCTCTGTACGCTCTGCACCATCAGTGTATGCCTTATGCAAAGGGCTCCCTGGCAGTGTAAGGGGGATGCCAGCCAGTGAGGTGGCTACGGGCCATCTGCAGCTACTGAGGGGTCTCTGCGTGGACTGAGAATTAAATTCGAAAATTTAGTTTTTCCGGCATCATGAGACGGAGGCGGTGTTGTCATCCGATCTGCATGGTCATTAGTAAAGCTCATGCTCCTTAACAGACACCCCTAATTCTGCCGTGCCAAGCTGCCTCGTGTGGGTGCTGAGACATCTGTTGCAATGGTTTTCCCTCAGAGAATGCCAAGAGAGTCAATATGGAGCCTCTGACATAATTGGATTGTATCCCACCATACAGGATTGGAGTTATGAAGGTTGCTTTGTGTGTGTGTGTGTGTGTGTGTGTGTGTGTGAGCGTGTGCGTGTACGTGTGAGAGCTGGCTGATGTCTCATTATTATCCCTTGTACAGATTAAACATTAACATCTATGCAAAGAGGCGATTATTAGGCACTAAATGGAAGTAATGAGTACGCATTTCCACATTACAATTCTTGCTTTTACAGAAAACATGCACTGAGTCAATATAAAGTCCATGTCTTGGATGGAGGGCAATATATAGGGGCATGTATATTCTTGCATGCATAGCTATTGGGTGGCCGTGCACACAAGAATGTGTCTGCATAAAGAAAGGCATGACACACACAGACACTACAATGATGACATAATGTCACGATGCCTCCATTATAGCAGGAAATAAACACTCTCTTTCCCAGTCATTAGCTTTGACTTTTTATAACTTTCTCTGGCGCTATCTTTATTACTTTATCACAGAATCACACAGTCATTGTTTTGGTCCTTCAACTCTATTCCTCCACATTTCCTTGTATTGTTATTGACTCTAGAAACTAAACTATTCAACACTCACACTGCGGAAAAACAAACTTCAGAACACCCGAACCGTTAATGTAGCCATATGGCAACCATATGTTAAAAATGTATCTAAGTGTTGCGTCATCAAGGTTGCAACGTGCTTGCAAATGCCTCCTGATGACTTAAACCAGACGTCATATCTTGGATAAATTATCTTATCAATGTGGTCGAACACAACGGTGCACACCGCACAGCTGATACTGCAGTCAGGCTGATGACACATGAGGGATTGTGTGCCACAAATTGCAACCATGAAGTGACGCTACCAGCCTCCCACCTGCATCTCTTTTTAGGGTTCTGTAATTTCTCATACATGATGGATAGCCCACCACCAATGAGCAGCTCCATGCTTATCCTGCCCCCTCCTCAGACACCCAGCACACTGTGTGTCTGAATGAGAGTGTGTGTCTGTGATCCGGCCCTATCCTACCTCACAATCAAACAGCAGGTGCAGCTCCCCGTCGATCCACTCCTCGATGTCCAGCCTCCGCTGCAGATCCTTGCGGTTGTATTTGACTGTCAGCTTGCCCAACTTGCGGTGCGCCGGCTCTTCGGATTTGTCCTTTGCCTTGAACATCACCCTAGACTGGGTGCTAGGATCTGACGCCATGGCTGCCACGGCCTCAGGAGAATCGTGGACACACACACACACACACACACACACACCACACTCACTCACTCACTCACACACTCACTCACACGTACACACAGAGGCAGACCTACAGGCTCTGACACGTTGGTTATGCACACCGGCTCCCCTGCTCTGTCTCTGCTTTTCCTGTGGGCTGGTGTTCCCACGCGTATCTCCTATTATCTTGTTGAATGTCCGTGCTCTGCCCCCTCTCTGTAATGCTGGCTCTGTGTCTCTGCCTGTCCTCTCTCACTCTCGCACTCTCGCTCTCTCTGTCTTGCTCTCGTTGCCTCCTCCTCTTGAAACACCCACTGGCTGCACTATCAGGAGGCTGGTAATGGGATATGCTTCCGTGAATGTGTGTGTGTGAGAGAGTTTGTGCATGCATTTGTGTGTGTGTGTGTGTGTGTGTGTGTGTGTGTGTGTGTGTGTGTGTGTGTGTGTCTGTTGACATGCACCTTAGAGGGTGTGTGTTTGATCTTGCTCTCTACCACTATGTTATAGCAGGTGGGATCATAGGTCAATTGCTGTGATAAAAGCAGGAGAAAGGTTGACGTCCGACCAAGGCGAATCAAGTTATTCTGTAATATTATTCTAGCCAACATGCCTTACTGACGTGATACAATATAGACATATCTGTGTAGTTTTGTTCTTTTATCCCTGTTCATGAGATCTGTATCCATACCTTTTATCAGAAACCTCTACATACCAACACACCACCAACCATATTTTTCCTATCATTCCCTCAGTGGGAGTATCTAAAAATATCTCTGTGCTCACACAGTCCAAAGACTGATGGGAAGAGCTCTCTTGTGTTCACAGACGCGTCCAACAATAGCTGGGTTTCCCCTGACAGGTGAGCCAGGGCTTCTCTAGTGTAATAGCAGACTTGTCCTTTTAGGCATTATCAGGTGTATGTTTAATAAGCATTGGAGTCAATTGGCGTCATCAGGCACACACTCATAAATACTGGATGAACAGGGAAGCGCTATTTAAAACTGTTTGGAAAAATCAAATGTTAAATATGAGTCTTGAAACCATCCAATATTTGCAAAGTCAAATATCAACGGTCGGCAGCACACATCCCAAGGTCAGAAATTCATAGTTCTACCTGCCAGTTGCCAAATTATTACAGTTGAGACAATGGAGACGACGGGCTGCAGAGTTTCCACAGATCCTATTACGATATGAATAATGGGGTGGAGTTTTTTTGTTTTGGCAGGGACCATCCATCAGCCATTGCTGCGCGGGTTCACCCACTGATGCACCGTCTGTTACAAACAATGAATTATTGAGTGCCTCTCGCAGCTCACCTTTCCAGGCAAACAAATTCATTCATCTCATCTTATGCAGCACGGTTCAGCACTGTCGGGTTGTCGGGAAAAAAAAGTATAAAAAAAAAAAGACGTGGGCCGGAGACCATGGTAAGGCCTTCTCAACTCAGACCCGTCCAGGTGACCAATCTATGGGTGAGAAAATAGAAAGCAGAGGCAGTAAATAAGCCTAACCCTCCACTTACTTATCTTCACTGTTGGATAAATGTCTTAAAAGATGTAAAAGTTTGTGGTTCTTTTTTTTTTTTTTTCAGAAATCTGTTCGCCTCTGGCTACATTGGACGGGAATCAAGATTCACCCTGCGTTCCAATACCCATACTATTTAGTATGCCAGGAAAAGATTAAGGATGTCAAATGAAGTATGCCAAAAAATATTAGGATGCCCTTATACATCCAACTGCATTTTGAAGTAAGGAAACCAGCTGTATGTAGTACAGTAAAAAGGTAAAAGTAGGCTATGTGATTTGGAACGCAGAGTTAGTCTAGGTCACTGACCCAATTCATCTACATTGTGTAATTTGAGCGACCACTTCCTTCGTAACCCAGCCTAGGTTGTTGATAGTTTCATAGGTGGCTTCGTGACTCATCACATATGGCAAATGGATAACTCAGTGAGTGTACCAATCATCTCCGAATCACTACGCTTGTTGAAATATAGATTTGTGGTCCTGTGATTTTAAATTACAGGTCATGTTGTTAATGAGATCTCGGTATGTGAAAATGAATGAATATGTTTTACAGCTCTGAGAGAGAGAGAAAGAAAAAAAGGTTCAGTTCACTGTCAACTGCCCCTTCAGCCCTAGACAGGATCATACTGCCACCTTCTGGATGAAATCGTGAGTTTTGAAAGACAAAATCCAGAACACAGAAAGCTGTGAGGCCCACAGTCCTTTGTGTGGAAACGATGTCCTTATTGTTAGTATTATTAGCTCTGCTGGCATTGTCTCAGACACTTCCTTGTATGACCACCACACAGTCTTGCTTGATTTATTTTTCACTGTTGTGTGTGACATACTATATATGTATAACTATTTTGTTGTTTTTTAACCTTGTTGACAGTTTCATGACTTTTATGCTGTTCTTTCTTGATGTGCTATTGCCTTTTATTTGATCAGCCTTCAATAGAAAGCATTTTATGCTCTATGCTTGAAAAGTTATATGCAATAAATTTTAATAAAAGTAATTTATTTTATTTCATTTTTTATTATTACATTTTTAATTTTAATTATACCTTTCTCACACATTTTATCTCGCCTGTATTTGATATAATGACATTACTGTATAGTTAGGTTGGCAACAGGAGTTCCTTGCTCATAGTAAAAATTGGACTCTCCAAGTCCAGTCCCTTAAAAGGCAAAGGGGAAAAGCCCAAACATTGCACAAAGTATAATTCCTAAAAACGTGTTATATTTATGAAGATCCTTCCCTTTCAGCGCACAAATACAAAACATATAGGCTATGTCTTGACAACCAATTTCAATGAACACAAAAAGCGAGAATGGGACAATGGGGTAAAATTAGCCACTTTATAGATTTTAAAGTGTTTTTTTTTAATTCAAATTACAAGTTACCATATTCAGGTTGTTGTGTATCCATGGGAATTAAAATTATGATGTCTAATTATCATGGTTTTAGAACAGTGACCCATCCAAACAAGTTAGGACTATGGCAAAACTTCCATAATTATGCTGTGTTTTTACCATAATATAAACACATTCGGGATCATTTTACTCACTGGCTCGACTTCCCCAGTTCTCCCCCACACGTAGGCCTACTACACCTACATGTTCTGGCTTTACGTCAGCGGAGAGAGAAAATATAATAAGGTAGGCTAGCCTATGTGAAATCAGCTTCTTACTGTCGATGAGAGTGCCTCATCCCCTGTCCTAATCAATACGAAACCGCTGTAAATGTCTGCATGTTGTAGCCTATATTACATTCTCAGACACAGGCGCGCGCACACAAGCCCAGTCTGCCCTGGTTTTGTTTGAAGGGAGTGGCATCTCGGGAGTGGAATTTCACTTCCTGTATCTCTCAGGTGACTCACCTGTGCAATGTCTTCGATTGCACAGGATATTTTCTTTGTGTCGACATCAAAAGGGTGAATCTCATTTGAGAGTTTCAGACTTGTCAAGAGATCGGATCCGTCTGGGGAAACAACAGGTGTCGGCAAGTTTCAGTTCCTTTAACTGGCGGTTTTATTTGTGAGGAGAAGCGAAATGCTTCCCCCCGTTTGCGGCCTAAACACTCCCTAAAGACGATTTTTAAATAGGCCTACAATAGCCGAATTGTTTTGGTTTGTTTGTTTGTATTATTCCCTAGGCGTACAGAGTAGTTTGTTGTCGTTACAGGTGACCACTGGATCGTATTTGTGTGGAAATATATCGCCTATAGGCCTACAGGACACTTTTAAGAATGAATGCGCTCCTGAAAGGACAGTTTGGAGCAGCGACTGCGCTCCTGCTCCTACTCTCGCTTCTAGACGCCACTTTCGGCCAACTGGTCGGTGAAGAATGCCTGGCCCATTTCAAGAAGGGAAAGGAGGATTTCATTCTCGACGCGGCCGAGTCCGTGAAAGACGGGGCCACGTTCATCTCGTCGCCCGAGTTGAATCGGTACAAGGACTGCGTGAGCGCCTGCTGCAAGAAGCCGCGGTGCAATGTCGCCTTCATGGAGCGAGGAGCCGAGGAGGGCATGGTCAAATCCTGCTATCTGTTTGACTGTCTCTACAAAAATGATTACGTCTGCCGCTTCGTCAGGAAGGACGGATACATGAGCTACATCGAGGACTCCTTGTATGAGAATTATCTGAAAGAGGACGCATCAACTGGTGAGACCAACACTCTTTGTGACTAATTCTGTGAGATCTAATCACTGCTTCTCCCAGTTTGGGCCCGCATTGTTGACAAGATCTATGGCTGTAGGGAACCGGTCATACTTTTGTTTTGTTTATGTAGAATTGATTAGAGAGCATGAAAAAGGGCCATATGATAAACATAATTTAAAGTAATTTGAAACTAGTCTAAAATAGAGACTGTAAAGTTTCCTTTCCCTAAAAGGAAACAAGGATTTTTTCAGAAAAAAATCTAATTTGTGCTAGAATAATTTATTTTGAAAGTCAGAACATGGTTTGTGTTGTAACCCCATTTGCAATCAGGATGTGTGAGGCAATAGATGTAGGGGGGTAAAAAAAAACCTTCAATTAACCATGTTCACACATGCCAGGCTATTTACGCCCCCACCCCCTCCCTGCTTCAAGTGTCTGCCTCTTAGAAACTCCCACTGTCTCTGGATGTGTTATGTAAACAGTGTGCATCCTTGCATGATGTGTAGTACTGATGCCACCGTCTCTCTCCAGATGAAACTGACCGCCCGCCTGTGGCCGATGGAGGCCAGGACAAGGTGGTCCAGCCTCAGGACGACGTGCTACTGAACGGCTTCCAGAGCAAAGATGATGTCGCCATTGTGTCTTACCAGTGGAGCATGCTCACCGTGTATCCATATGCTGTCTTGCAAGTAAATAAAGACGCTGTAGCTCGAACAGGATCTACCCACAGTTTGGGGACATTTAGAAAATACTCCCAGGGCCAGTTTCACAGACATGGATTAAGCCTAGTCCAGGACTAAATGGACATTTGAATTGAGATTGTCCATTGAAAGGTACAATTTAGTCCAGAGCTAAACTTAATCCATGCATGTGAAACCGGCCCCTAGACTGTTAAAGGAATAGGTCAAAAGAAAAGAAAAATTTTACCTTGTTGCCTCATTCAAGACAAGTTGACACCGGAAAACCATTCCTTTTAACTGTCAGTGCATTTTTGAAGGAGAAATGGGCAAAGGTTGCTTATCGATAGTTAGCTTAGCTGAAATACTGGGAGACAAAGGGAGCGTTGGCCTGCCTCTGTTGACAGTCAGAAGATACACTTTACAACATCACTAAACAGTTTTTGTGACTTGTTTATTTACCACGTTATAATGTTGCATTATATATTTTTTGATTTATGATCATTCGCTACAATCGCTCTTCAACTCTTAAACACTGACATTTTGAAATGTTGACCTACTGTCAAGCACATCCACGGAGGTTTGCGAACTGCACGGGTTCCTACCGCTATCTAAGTGATTCTAACATTGCAACATAATGTGGTAAAAAAAAAAGCAGATCCCAACAAGCACACAGGACCGTTTAGTGAAGGTAATACAGTTTATCTACTGACTGTCGGTGAAGGCAGGCTAACTCTCCCATTGACTACCAGTATTTGAGATAAACTAAGTATCTGATTGAGCGTCCTTTGCCCATTTCATCTTCAAAAATGCACACACAGTCAAAGGAATGGTTTCTTGAACAAAGAAAATTTAACTACTCCTTTTAGATATCCTGTGTTTATGTGGTTTCATATTACCTCTAAATTGACCTCTGTTATGTGACACCAGATAATCTACTGTCAAGAATCACATTTGTAGGTAATAATAACAAAATAACAAATGCTTTGTCATTCCACAACTCTCTTAGAAAACCTCCTTCAACGACGAGATCCTGGTGTCCAATCTGACGTCCGGCGTGTACAAGTTCCAGCTGACCGTCACAGACAGCAACGGACAGTCGGACTCTGACAAGGTCACCGTCCTGGTCCTCACTGAGGAGCAGTCCACGCGTGAGTGTGTTAGACTGAGGGGGAAAACAGCTGGCTGAAACCCCTCAGAATAATCCAAACATTTGAATATCAGAAATATATAACAATTTGCTTGCTGCCGTTTCACTTTAAGTGTAGACTCGGGAGGGAGGGGGGACCTTTGGCACACGAAAAGGTTGAGTTTCGGTGGTAAACATGAGTCATGCTTCTGCTGTATTTGTGGTCAATTGTTTTCACTTATACAAAGTCACTTGACTTGTGTTTGAAGTTGGGACAAAGGTTAGAGAGAAGAGGATGCCCTTCGATTGTTTAAGCACATTCTTAAACTCATTTTAGTCAAGTATGGACGACGTGTAGATATCTTCTCAGCACATTTCAAAAGCTCTTAAAATTAATCTTCAAACAGGTCGTCTGTGATTGGTCTGTTGTAACAATCCGATTTTCTCTTTTAAATGGGGGTTCTAAGGAACTCAAACTGATTGTTTGGAATTTTTCACAAGCATGAGCTGTCCCATGCTAGTTGTCATCAAACCTGTCGAGACACGCTTGCCTAATTCCTGTGGACTGGATGACGTGAAGATGGAGCGATAAAGGTTTTCGTCATGAGGAGATTAGACCAGATCCTCTGCTTTTTACAATGGTGGGAACTGTCCCAGTTTCTTAATCAGGGAAAGGCTATTTTATTAAAAGTTACCCCCTAGGTGACTATATGAGGAATCCATATCACTTTTCAACTCACAAAACAGAAACCAGCAGTGGAGCTCTCTTGTCACTGTGCACCTATGTCTAGCCTTTTCTTCAAAAGCGTAAATACGCAATGCGGCTGGTGTGTTTTTTTTTTAAATTATTTGTATTGCTTCCTTGCTCCCATCCCACTCTCTCCACCCCCAACTCACTGAAACCTGTCAGTCTGGTTTCAGCTTGGGTTACACAAACAACAAGGCGAGTCTCCAAAGTTATCTTCTTCTGCTCTCAAAGTCTTAAAGTGTTCTCGTTTTAAAAATCCTCAATTTTCTTTTTCTTAACTCGTGGCTGCATTTGCATGTTCTTGTTAGAATGTAGACTGAAGGACAAAAAGTGACTTTTTAACCATTCAGTGGCTCAGTTACTAATTGACAGCGTGTGTCCTTAATAGTGTAAGGAATGTGTTCCTGTGGAGTATGCGTGATGCAAGGCAGTGAGTGACTCTAGTCTACATGTCAATGCCACCACATTTACACCACAGAGATGAATGGGTTGAATAACAACAGAACTCATTCACCAATCACAATCGGAGACAATGTGGTAAATAATGACAGTGTAGCTTTCAGTTCCTCGTCTCGTCTACTTCTTGAAACGGCTGTGTTGTACAGCACGAACATGTATCATCAACCACATGCAGACAGCCTACATCCCCTTCTCCAACCTCACTTTCATTCCAAACACACAGTTTCTTTCACTCCGTCAATGCAAGATGACTTCAAATGTAATCACGCGTCTTGTCTGCTCACGACAGACACCAACAGTATTGAGTTAGGATAAACTACAAAGCAAAAATCCCACCACAATCTAGACAAAGACTAAACTACACAATGGTTAGTCAAACTGGTTTATGGATAGTAAAATAACATGTGTAACATTGTTGACGGTCTAGTCATCTGTTACACAATATTTTCCAGCCTTTAGAGTGACGACTTCTCTCAGTATGTCATACGTTTACATCATTAACTCTCAAACTTGTCACAGAGGGGAGAGCACTGTGAGGAAACACAAAGTAATGGGCCTTTTGATATGTTTTCGTGCTTCATGTCATCAACCCGATGTTGCTCCAAAAATGAGACGGGGATTGTCAAAATGTCCATACATAAGAGAGTGTATATATAGAGATAGTGAATCAAACTTCCTCTTTTTTTATTGTTGTGTCCCACCAGACCACTGCATGGCCCCGAAGAAGAGTGGGCCGTGTCGCGCTTCGTACCCTCGCTGGCATTACAACGCTGCCTCAGAGCAGTGTGAGGAGTTCAATTACGGGGGCTGCACGGAGAATCTCAACAATTACCTCACCAAGGATGACTGCGACAAAGCTTGCGAAGGCTACGGTAACGGTAGGCCTATATGTGCTATGGACTTTCATTCTTGGATTCTCTATGGTGTCATGTTTTATTTGTGTGTTGTTGATGTTTATTAATTTGTCTTGCTTTTAGTATTATATCAGTGGCGTGGGAGCATGCTTTATACCACTACTGGGCCAGTGTTAGACATATCCAAATCCTACTCATGGTGGCTTTAGTATCTATGTTCTTTCTGTCTTTTTTTATTCTGAAAATATGGAAATAGTCGGAGAAACATTAGCTGGAATGGCATTAATAAAAATCACCAGAACTTAAAGCTGGGGTATATGATTTCTGATTGGTCAAAGTTAACATGAGCTGTACACTTTGACCAATCAGAGCGAGGCTCCGATTCTCTGTTCTTATTGGCTTTTGGGACTGTCCATTCACTTTGGCACGACTTTGTTGGTGTAGAGCCTGTCAGGGAGGGACCATAGGGGAGGGACCAAAGAGAACAAGTATTTGAATTCGAATCTCTATCCCAACTGCCATTTTCTCCCCAAATCCTCCACCCCAGCTTTAATGGCTTAATATGCTATTTTGGGAAATATTTACTGTCTTTATTACAGCCAAAGATGGGAGAGCTTAACTTAGCTTAGCGTAAAGGCTGGAAACAGGAGGAAACTGCTAGCCTGGCCCAGAACATTTAGGTGTGCTGCAAATGTTTGGTTGTCTGGCACTGTGTTGAAGGCAGAGTCAGCAATTCTGAAGAAAGGTTGTCGGCAAAATCTTCTTTTTTTTTTTTTTTTCGGTGGAAGTTGCCTCACAATCCGCTTCCTTTCAGTACTGTGTGAAAAAACCTGCTGTTAATACACAGCCTTGGCTCTGTAAACTGGTATGTAAACAAAGGGGGAGGGTAGATAGCAAAATGCCAGTTTACGGAGCCTAAACTGTGTATTAACACTGGATTTTAACACTGGAAGTGCTCACACACAGTACGGACACGAAGCGGAACGTGAGGAGATATTCACTGGTTTTGACAACAAGCATTCTCTAGAATCACTGACTCTTAACTTTTAAGTGTTTAGATGATCTGTTTTTGTCCTTTTAAACATTTAATTTGATATAATTCCATTGGACCAGTAGACACAACATATTTTGTTTGTTTAATCTGAACTGAAAGAGAAGTCTAAAATGTACACGTGTGCCAAACTAGCTCTTCTCTGGGTCTGTGACTTCCTGGGGTCTACACTAATTAACTGGTAAATGATTAAATTTTTAACCTGGTTTTAATTCTAATCTAATTTTGTTATTTTCTCTCTGAAGGAGGTGTTAGAAGTGGTAGATTGCTACCGATTCCCTCTGACCAAGGTAGGTAAAAACAATTTCCTTCACACCATTGAAGACTGGATATTCCTTTCAATTTGTTGTGGATATTTTTAGGCACAAGTAGAATGCAAATAATGAAATCTACTGGAGCATATAATAAATATAACATTGTTGTAGTTTTTTACAACAATTCTGAGATAAATCGATATTCTCTAGCCATTTTGTAAGGTGACAGACAGTTCTAGTTGCAGTGCAAGTGACAATTCCCTCTGTGCCTGTGTGCCACAGGAGAAAAGTGCGGTGCTCCGTGTACCGTAGAGCAATTCACCTGTGAAAACGGCTGCTGTCTAGACCCGGGCTTGGAGTGTGATCAGACCCCACAATGTAGTGACGGCTCAGACGAGGCGAAATGCAAGGACTGTAAGCAGTGACTATGCAAACTTTGTCTTATTTTCATACATGCTCATGTTATTCAAAATGCGGCAATAAGGAAATGTTTCCTTGAAAGACATGTTAACTTGAATTATGGCCTCTCTTCCTATTAGTGGACGACAGATTTCGTATTTTGCTGGCGATTCCAGTGGATGAAGTAAAAGGTGATTTTAAATTATAAACTGTATATTTTTCTATCTATCTGTCTGTCTGTCTGTCTGTCTGTCTGTCTGTCTGTCTGTCTGTCTGTCTGTCTGTCTGTCTATAAAGCAAGACACGTCTGTCTGTCTGTGTGTCTGTCTGTGACTCGCATATCTCTCTCACTGTTAGTCAGATCGGCCTGAGCGTCCGGAAATTGCTTGTGCATGGCACAAAGGTGTGCATCCTTGATTTTATTATGAAGTTTTGGACCAAATATGTAGAAGTTATCATATTTATATCATGCTGGCGGCGAATACATGGCACACTGAAGGCCACAGTAACGACCGGCATGAAGTGGTCTCTGGCTAAACCCCGCCTCCCTCTGATTTGATTGGCTGCTGCGACCAAAGCTTGAATGAGTGACGAGTGGGACACAACCAGCAGACCTGCTTCCTACGGGCACTGCACTAGTACTTAAAGCAATTGCTGTGGATTTGAGCTTTCTAAGGGTTTTTTGGGGAAGGAGGATTTTTGTTTTCTTCCATTTTTTTTGTAATTTGACACCTGATTATACTCTTACTAACAACAATGTCACCCACAGTGCGATGCACAGAGCTTCCTGACACAGGGAACTGCAGGGATAGTTTAACCAAGTGGTACTACGACCCCCGCTCGACAAGCTGCTCCCGTTTTAACTACGGTGGTTGCCCAGGAAACGACAACAGATTTGATACGGAAGAAATCTGTATGAGAACTTGCAGAACGGTAACAGGTGGGTGATCATTCGTGTTTAACGGCTTTTTGACAATATTTACATCCTGGTAAATTAACCTATTATTTGGTGAGCGTCCATTTCCCCCACATTCAGTCTCTCAGACTAGTCACACAGTCCACACATTCATTTATATTTTGACTTTGATCCATTATTTATTTTTATTTTTTTTAAAGCGGTCCATTGTTAGGCCTACAATGATATATAATTTTAATACTTAAAAGTGATGTCAGTGTCATGTTCACAGCTTGTTATGCTGCCCCAAAGTGGCCAAAACATATGTTTAAAGAACTCTTTGAATGTTCTGCTCTTGTCACATTCCACATAAAAACTCTTGTCTTCTATTTGTTTCAGAAAAGGACATATTCGCAAGAAAGGGGGCATATGAACGTCTAGAGGGTGATAACGAGACAGGTATATTGCCCTTCTTCACAGTTTAAGCCATATCTTCCTTAAAAAATCGGCTTTGAATTCCAGTTCCTTACTGTTCAGTAAGTTGCCTTTCTAAACCCACCTCCATTACAGCTATATGTGTTTTACATCATTCATTTGACAGCTATTATAGCGGTAGCCGCCGCCTTGGGTGTGGCTATCCTCATCCTACTAGGCGTCCTCCTGTACTGCTGCTTAAAGGGAAAGAAGAAAACGACACAACACCAACGCGTTCCCGTCAACTCCGTCCCGGTGACGTTGGAGGACAGAGAGCGTCTGGTCTACAACAGCACCACCAAGCCCATCTGACCCTTCAGTCCTGTCCTTTCACCTCCACCACACTCCATCCTGGTGGCAGGACACTGGCTGCCCGAGCCGTGTCATACGCTGCACAAAGTCAGATTGATGAGAGCGGAAAACAAACGTCCATTGACTTAAGTCAGAAAGCTTGAGGGGATCGCTTTTCACTTTGTCCATGTGTGGACGTGTTTTTTTGTGAGTGTGATGTACACAGAAGGCAGAATATCTTCAAACGAGAATTCTAATAATTTGACTTTTAGCTTTTTTTTTTAATGCAGTTGCCCTTTTTTTAAATGAGTTTTTAAAAAAGGAAGGATTTTCATTAGTGCAGAGGTAGATTACTGCTGGATATCATACATCATTGCTCTGCTTGGTTGCTTCCATCAAATGATCTGATATTTGTCAGTGGACAGCCCTTTTGGTTTTAAAATCGGACACTTAGCTGCCTGTTGGTCCACATTGGCCCTTCTAGAGTCTAGATTCCCTTGCATCCACTTAAAAGGGAGCTTTTTTCCCATTGGTATTTTGTTTGGATGTTATACTGTGATCCCTTAAACTTCATAAAGTCCTGCCACACCAGTTTCATCACTTTTTCACTGTTCTTATTATCCTGTTTATACATTGTTACATGGGATTACACGTATGCTACATGTTGTATATAATCTTAGGAGTTTGAGATTGTAATATTTTTCTTGCGAAGGTTTTTTTTTGTCAAAGTGTCTTTAAAACAAGCATAATGCATATGTTAAATAATGCTTATTCATACCTTTCTGTAGCTTAGCTGTTGAATATTAAACATTTTGACATTTATCAGCTGTGCATATGATATACATATGACCTCATCGATGAATAAATAAAACAAAAAGATTAACCGAAAAGATACTTGGAAGAGTTTTTCTTTTGTCTTGCAAAAACGGCGTACTTGTTTGAAAAGGTTGGACCGTTTTTATGGACTTCAGTGTGATTAATGACTGTTGTGCGCAACTGTCTCCCATGTCTTATGGGAAACACACTTTGTTTTTGGTGCTAAAAGTGAAATGGCTGCGTTGCGGCTACACATAAAAGATGCTTTACCCCTTGCACATTTCCATTCTCTCAAGTGCAATTTCAGTTAGAGACATTTTATTTTGTTTTACCATCCGAGGCATATACAGTTGTTTGTATTCCAAGGTTACCTATCAATAGTCAATACAATGCACATGTCCCTGAACTCCATTTAGCTGTTTTGAGCCTTCAGTTTCCCTGTGTGTGATCAGTCAAGTTGATCATCACTGGTTTAAATATTGCTCCGGCAAGTTATTTTCACTATGATTCATTACATGTGGGCTCTATCGGTGACATTCTGGCTGCTGTTGCTGCTCACCCTAATAACCTGTATAGAATTTCTGATTTCCAACATAAAGACTTCATGGTTACAAACTTAGGAGCTTGCAACGGCAGTTATGTATGAGCTGATCTTTCGACTTGTGTTCAACTGCTACTTTCAAACAACTGATGTTGTCACATTTTGTGTGAGACAGAGATAAGACAAACAAATCGTGTCTGCTAAACATGTAAAGTCCTAGTAACTCAGAGCAGATAAGCAAACAGTCCTACAGTCTAGTAACCTGCCTGAGAATCCAATTTACAGTATACAGATATTTTCAAACCTCCACACTACACAATCTGTTATAGAAATAACACTAGCTGCATATGGTAACACTTTTCAATGCATGTTCATCATTTATGGTCGAGCTGCACTTTTGATCATAAAAGTATTTTGAGTCTATAGACTGTACTACATTTACATAACATTTACATCATATGGAACACTTGTCCATAAAACAGTCTTCTGTTTTATCAATATCAGTAAATTAGACTAGATTCAAATTGCAGTTTGAGAGACAGTGTTCACCTGTCAACATTAGTGTGTTTCTGCAGGAGGACAGGATTAATACTGAACATAGCTGCTGTGAACTGACCTCTTTCTGGAGTCACAAATTAATTGAGGAAAATGTGATGCCTTTTAAAGATACATAGTATTACATTGGACGGACATTTGTGATAGTGTTGTCTTTTTAAGATCGCAGATGGTGAAAGTATGTCCCTATTTTAAATAAATGCAAGGATTTATGCAGTAGAAATCTCCCTTTGAAGTCGGCCCTATGACCTTAATAGCAGGCCCAGAGCAGGTAGGCTATTATTAATACGTTATTTATATATAATATGTTTCTGTTTTGTTTAGTTTATTTTGTTGTTTTTTAAAAAGCCTCCTGTGGACAGGTGTTGTAAACTAGCATTTATGCTAACACACTGTAAACAATGCATCTGGTTCGTCCAATGACATTGTCATGTCCATGTCCAAATAAAATCTACTATATATTTGCTATTAGTTATCCCAAAATGTGTTACCTGCAAATTGGACCGAGGCATTGCCTTGTATCACCAGCAGATGGCGACATTAGTTTATTTTAAATTTAACTGCATCATTGTGCAGTTATGGGCTGCAGAAAATGTATTTCTGTTATTTTCTAAAACAATTGTCATATTTATAATCATTAGGATAAAAGGGAATACCTTCTTATGCAATAGAAATTTAAAATCTATAAGACCTCTGTATATGATAATAATAGCTACCTTTTCTCGTATTGACGACTCTTTCAATGAGGTCCTCCAGCATATTGCTTTCTTCACAGCCCTGTGTGAATCTTGAGATAATCCTCCGGGGCAGGGCAGGGAGGGGGTCGTGCAAAGTAAAAGCGGTCCTATCTATTTAATCAGCCTCACATACATTAGCACACACCCAATTGATTCACTGAAGCCACCCTTTGTGAGCCGCCAGTCTACTGACCCGACGGTCATAAATGTAATTGGCAGGGTTACAATCTGTTATGTCCTTTCAAAAAACATTGGTTTGGTTTGCATGCACATCCCAATAGTGAAAGTAAAGTAAAGTAAAGCTGTATTGGAGGTGGGGGAAACACTGTTTGTTTTTTACTTTTTAAACTATCATACACTGACAGAATGACGCAACTATGCAGGCCAGATGTTAAGATGTGGGAACAACTCTGGCACTCACTGAACAGACACTTGCCTGTCAAAGGCGGTCCTTTGTTGCATTCACTTACCCCTTGTAAATCAAAATCTCTTAAAACGCTTTCTTCTTTCTAGAAAACTGATACAAAGAAAAAAAAAACAAGAATAGGCTAGAATAGGCTATCTTTACATTGTTGTAATTTGTTTGTGTTAGTGACAATCGCGAATAAAACAACACAATGCATTACAACAACTCTTATTCTTAGAATAACATAAGTCTACTGAATCACAAGTTCTAGCGATAACATGCGAAATTAAATAATATTCATGATGTTTTACTAAGTCCAGTCGAGATGAGCCAGCACAAGGAGCGATTCACAATTATTATTGTTATATTTCCGACGGTCCCTGAACGCAGCGTCAGTTCTTAACAGTTCTTCAAAGATGCAGCAATGTTTGGTTTAGTCGGACGCGGTGCGAGCTGGTGGTGACTTGCGCTGGGATGTGTGTGTCTGAGGGGCTTTTAACATGTGTAAAGAAGAAACTGACTAAAGGAGTAACTTTAACAATTTCACCAAGAAACTGCAGAGTGATTTTTTACCCGGGACAATTAGTCGCTGGAAGGAAAAAAGTTGTCGTATTCGGTAAGTGAACCGCATTTGGACAACTTTGTCAAATCTTAAGCTAACTCACCGCTACGCTAGCCAAGATGTCAAATAGTGTTTTTATCTCTTGGGGTTAAGTCTGTCTGTGTACATAGTCTGTTTTGGCAATGTGATGGCTATTAGAAAACACATATTATTAGCTTTGCCATCTGCTTCTTGGGCTGTCGTTTGAAAAAAAAGAAAGAACACAAGGCATTGAGTTGAAAAATTTAACATTGCTTAATTTTAACAGAAAAAAACTCGTCCAACTGTCACAGAGCGAGAACTGTAAACATCTGCATGCGTGTTTATCGTGCTTGTGTATTCAGCATGGTATTCAGCCAATTGAGTCCTCTTTTTAGAGTGTTGTGCTCATGTAGAAATACTTCCAACACATTCCTCATGATGAGCTCCTAGCCTGGCGTTGCTCAACTGTACAGATATTGCGTATAGATTGTAACTTAAATCAAAGAATTTCGCAACCTACAGTATTTAAGCAGAGTTGGAAGGGGGGGCAGGAGTTTCAGTCAGATAAGTCATGTTTGTCTTTGAAACCAAACGTGAACTTTGATCAGCTGCTCGAGACCGTTTCTTTTTTCCTTTTTTTCTTTCTTTTCCTTTTTTAGAGGGGTTGGGATTTTCTTTTCCTCCCACTTCAACATTGATGTCAGACTGTGTGATAGAAACTAACCTCCATGCTGCAGTTGAATCATTTGTCATTTCCTCTTTCCCCCTCCTCTTCCCTTCCCTATGGTGCCCACACTTGGCCCCGGCAAACCCCTAATTGTTTCCTCTAATGAGCACCCCAGAGTGAGACACAAGTAAGGTTTCAAATGCAGGGCTATTCATAGGTCAATGGCTTTCCCCCACCGGCTGTTGAAGAAGAATGGGACCGAATCAATCAGTTACCAATGGAAAAAGTTCCATTTTTCTACTCCTTTTCGACCTCACTTGACCTTTTACGTACAATAACTCCGTTTCAGATTAATGTTTCCTCAACGCCATGGAACAGCGCATGGCTCTTCCAGGTGGTCCAGAGACAGGAAGCTAAGCTGGAAGAGATTCTTGAATCTTGAGAGTTGGCATCTTCTTTCCTTCTTCCTGAATCTTGAATGCTGCGGCTGTGATAACAATTACCAGTGCTGCAGAGTGCAAGGGTTGTTTCATCTATACAGGGACCTTACAACTTTGGGGGTGGAATATACGACTGTCTTTTCATGTCATGTCACCTTCTTTGTTATTTTAGTGGTTCGGTCCCGTTTTATTCTAGACCTGGATCTCAAGAGACCATCACATTCTAAACATTTGCATTTTCACAGATAGGATTACACCGTAAGAGTTTAAAGGTTGCCTTTAAACGAGACCTGGCCGGCAGCATTGGGTTTGTTTGAAAGCCATTTAGCATTCCAGACACCTAAGGGAGGTCTCATTCTCTGTTTTTGTTGTTATGATGATGACAAGCCCCCAAGGTCGGAGGCACAAGGGAGCTGTTTGCCTGCAGATGTGTTGTGTAAAGCACCTTTAAATGGGCCCGCTCCAATTCTATTTGAAGACCCGGCTGTCTAATATTACCCATCGGCCTTCCACTCTCCCCTTCAAACGCTGTGGGACGTTATGGAGGACTGCCTTTTCACAAGCTGTTTGTCATCCATAGTGCTCAAGAACTGGAAATCTTCACTTGTCATTCGCCCGTTAAGATGGTCCTTGCCTACTTCCCTTGCCAGGTATGCATTCTGCGGTTTTAAAGGTGTGGAGGTGAAATTTGCTGGTTCTCCCTTTTCTTTCTCCAGCACAGCAGGGAACGATTATACTCCCATTAAGGGCTATTTTGGCCGGGTTGTACGTGCACCATATGGCCAAAATTCTTGCAAACTGTGCCCTGTGGGTGTTCATTTGGAATTGGATGGATCTCCTAGTCCTATTGCCACATCTAAAGCGGCGTGCTCCAAAAAATTCCAGTGGACTAAAATAAGAGGCATCATATGTTTAGTGTCTGCCCGAAGTCACGGGTCACGGCAGCTCTTTTGTGGAAAGTTGTGCATTTGATTGAGATGACAAGAGGCAGTGAGGGTTTATTGTTTTCCCCCTATAGTGAATGAAAAGCTGTTGGTGCCTTCAGGGTGCCGTGTGTCAAGGGGACTAACTGCAGAAGTAATGTGGGAAAAGAGGGCGCTCACAGAAAGGGCTGTCTGTCGGGGGGGGGGGGGAGGTATTTTGTGCTGGGTGAGGGAGAGGTCTTTCAAGATAAACATGGCACCATTGCTGAAATAATAAAGACTCGCTGTCTTGGTTGTTAGCCCGTGGGACCTCTGCATGCCATGCCTGGTTAGAGTTGTATTTGTCCTGAACGTAAACATCCGTCCTGTCTGATAATGACGGCGTCTTTTAAAGGTGCACCATGCCGTTTTAGAGGAGGTGGATTTGTTTTATATTTGCTGAGCCAGCAGTTAGTTTAAAACACATATTTACTCTACATCTAATTCTCAGTATATTAAATAATTCTATTCATCAAATCAAAACTATTTATTTTTGAGTACATTTAAGATTAAGTATGTAAACAAAACTATGTGCCCTGCTGCTGTAAACAACAAGAATGAAACGGTAACTTTTGAGGCAGCTTCTAACTTCACACAGTTCTTTATTAAGAGAATATACCTTAGAAAATGTTCTATGATACCCCCAAAGTGACATAGTGCACCTTTTAAAGAAACATACACCACTTTGTGTGACTATACAGTGACATCCCCAAGGGGCTGATGTCATACTTGTCATTCTTCCAGATTCCCTTGTGCCTCGTTGGTCGTAGACGGTGAGCGCAGGATTATGCGGTAGGTCCCCCGATTGTGAGAGGGAATTGCGGAGGTAATTGTGTGCAATCTATGTTTAGCTTCTCCTTCCGCCAACGTCTAAAAAAATCTATTTGTTCTGTTAATTGCTGTGCGAAAGACTGATTGAGTTCTCATCGTCAATTGGCAGTAGGACAGCAGGTGGTGGGTGGTTGTTTTCTTTGGATTGTCCACAGATTTTAAATGTGAACACAGTCAATTAATTTGCAGCAATCTTGGCATCCAATAAAGCTTTTTTTTGTTTGGGTTAAATCTCCTATGAGGAATTTTTAAATGTTTATGAAACAGTCTATTTTTATTTATTTATCTGATGATCACAAATGACCTGTAACAGCAAACAAGACCCTCAGCGAAAAGAATTGTACTATTTTTGTAGTTATTAGTAATGCCTTTGCATGGGTCCGATTTTTTTTCTCCCCGGGAATTTACAAAACGATTTACGGCAGGCAAATCAAATCAAATCAGTTTTATTTGTATAGCCCAAAATCACAAATACATTTGTCTCAGTGGGCTTTACATTTCATACAATATGATATATGATACAATATCATAGGCAGACAAACCCGGAAAAGCTCGAACAGTACAAAGTAAAATCTACCTCAACATTTTCATATTACCCACAATTCCTGGCAAAAACACTGCCTCTTTTGTCCAAAAAGGTGCCGCTAGGATCATCAGAAACCAAATGTTCCTCCTAGCTACTTTAAATATGATTTCACATCCTCCTCACTCACTTTCTCTGTGCCCATTGTAACCCTTCCTGAATAGACAGAGAAAGTGGCATGTCTACCCTAGACGAGAAGTCTTGTTTTCCTTTGGCTTCCTCTCTAGACATGTTCAGTGGTTTCACTTCTCTCATAACCTTGACGGGCTGTCAGTGGTGAAAAATGCTCCAGATAGTCATCACTCCCCGAGGACCATTTTCCCCTATTTAACATGTGAGTCCTGAGGTCTTGGTTCAAGGTATAGGCTAACTTTTTTTTCAGTGCGTATTTTCTTAGAGCTAGGCTTTTAACACATTTGTGGGGTTGACTCGGTATGAATTTTCTCTTTATCTGTATGAGTGCCATATCTTGGCCAACATCTGTCCCCCTCTTAATCATCCGTTTGTTGTGTATTTTAAAAGAACGGAATTGACTGCCTGGATCAGCGTAAAGCCTGCTAATTAGAAGAACAAGGAAGTTTATCTGGCCCATCTGAAGAAGTGATCCTTCGCAACCGTTTAATAACCGGCGGATTGGCTCTTGTAGCATCTGTCTTCAATTAAAGGAGCAAGTCGCAGATTCCCCACGCGGGAGGTTCATGCTGCGGGGCGGGTAATGCAGTTATCAGCTGTGGGAACCAAATTGCTCTCCATTTGTGTGAAATGGCAGCAAGTTGGAGAGCACAGGTGGCCGGCTTGGCATGAATGTCAGCCTGTGTGTGTCTTGTTTTCTTTAGGATCAAAATCTTGCCATACACCCTCCCTAGGAAAACAAGGATTTGGATTTTGCCATATGTCAGCAAACAGGAGGTGAAAGTTAATAAATTATGATTGTCGAATTCTGATCAGATGTGTTGAGATTGCCCCCGCTAGACGTTTTCACTCTCTCCACCCAAAACCCATTTCCTATAGGCCTACCTACCTAAGGCCTTTGATAAGACGTTGGAACAACATTGTTAAGGCCCAGACATCTACATCATATCTTGGTTTTGAGCCCATTCCTAGTCGAGCCTCTCATTGACCAAAACCAGATTAGCATAGTTTGGTCTGGCCATTAAGCGGGGTTAGCTCAGAGGTCGTGGTAGGTGGGATTATGAGTGGATATTTATTAGTTCACTGTTCGCTAAGACAAGTTCAAAGCCCCTGCCCCCCCTCCCAGGATTACACAAATTTACCCACAACTTGAAAATCAATTGGCCAAGCTTGGTCAAAGGCTTCTCGAGGAGGAGGCGGCGTCATTCGTGAAGAATGTCATTGTAGCAGCAGTGCTGAATGGACTGAACATAAATCTGCGTGTCTTTACAGCATTGTTATATTCTATGCTCTCAGTGATGCAAAAGATTGTTGATTTCAGTCAGAGCCATGTTAAAGGACACAAGAAACGATGGATTAAAATGACGATTTTCGGTGGATTGGTCAATTAATTAGCGAGAGTATTTTAAAACTTGCATTGTTTGTTTAGTTCTACATTTGCTAGCTAACAGTCTACTTCTTATTTACCTTTGTTGGCCTATTGCCAGGTAACATGGTGTGTTACCGCCGCCCCAAACTGTAAATATGTCGAATATCATGACGATAAAACAAGATTCTTTGTACAAACATACAAAGAAATTCAGGCAAATAAATAAATTGATTATAAATAAAAACATGCTTTTTATTCCATTCAGTTACATTCTGTATCATATACTCATACACTCATTGGCAACGTTTGTAGTTAAAATGGGATAACATTCTCATTGTTACTATTGCAGATAAGGAAACAATATTGCACATTAAAGCTGTATTGTATTTGGGGGTTTTGCTCTAAGAAACCAAACAAATGTGTATCCTGTAACCATGTACTCGCCTGCTTGTGCTTCACTTGGAAACGTGGTGGACCCACTCATAAAAACTGTGCTCCACAGTGAGACTTATGATCAAATACTCCTCGGGGTATCTTTAGAGTTAATAGGTCGAACATAGTTGGCTTGTGTGAGCCTTAAAAAAGAAACTGCATTTCATTCTGATGGGATGGATACGATATGTTGCCATGTTCACTTGTTGTGATTTGCTCTACGATGAACCAAAAAATAAAAATAGTTTTATTGCTGCTGACCTTTTTCTGTCCACTAAACGAGCTCCACATGAGTCCAGGCGGCAGCTGCAGGGCTGCTACAGTGAAGCAGTGATCTTAATGTGTGGATCCAGCTCTCTGACTTTTTTCTCCTTGCATTCCTGCACATCTTAATTGGGCGAACCTCCTGGCAGCAGTGGATTTTTGGTTGTAGGCCTCGGCTGCTGGCCCTGGCCTGGCCTGTCAAGCTCAGCACAGTGGCAAGCATAACGCACTAGGAACAATGCCCACATCCTAATCCCTGAAGAATTCCCGCTCCTTCTGATCTAGCTGGACCAAGAATGCCAAATGTTTAAAAGGCCCGGAGGCTCACCACCAGGAATCACAGGGAGGGGAGATGAGTTTCTCATGCATGCGCAGCCTTCCATGTTAGTGCGTTGTAAGGAGCCAGAGGAGGCAGTGATGTGAGAAAACTGGCAGCACACACAGTGGCTCCAAAGAGGACACGCCTCATCATTAACACAGCACTGCCTTCAGCCTGGCATGAGGGATTAGGAAAAAGTACATGCCACCAGGGGTCAACCTAGCCTGGTCCAACCAGACCATCGTACTTCATTTCATTTGTACAGAAGGTCTGGATGTGCTGTAATTGGCAAACGTTCACTCACTTGGAGGCGGGTGTCTGTCAAAGTTTAAAACTATTGGATCTGCCCAGTGCCACTCTGGATTAGCCAACCAATCGCATCACGTTTGGTCGTCACGTGTGTCATGAGCCAGCTTCTGACGGTGCGTTCCAGTTGGACAGGGAACTCGGAAATTTCCGACTTCACTACATATTGTAGTCTATGAATCTACCGGTACCTGGCAACAGTAACTTGTTAGAGCCTAACGTTTAGTTATTTGGACGAGAAAGGTTTTAGGCGTCCATACTTTCGCGAGCAGATGCACTGGAACACAGACGGGTCGGAACTCGGAACTACCAAGTCGGAAATCTCCTTCTTCCGAGTATAAAGGAACGCAGCATTCAACTGAAACTGGAGCGCGACTTCGACGTCATCGTTCTCAGCCACTCGCTCTGTTCGCTGATTGGACGATTGTAGATTCTCCGGAGAACTGGGAAAATGCACTGTACACCCAGACTGACTACTGAAGGGAAAATGAAATTTGGCCGGAAGTAGGCGGGCGGGCGGAGCCAGGCTAGGGTCAACCTGGAATGTCACAGGACAGGTTTTGGTGTGACATGGATTTATTTGCAACAAAACAAGGCATGTTTATATGGAGTAGACACAACCGTTCTCTTTATTTACCCGTTCAGATCCCCCGTCCATTCCAATGGACATACATTTTTCCATAACGCTTAGAAAGAGGAGCCGGTGACGCAGGACATTTGAGAGGTTGCGTTTAGATATACCAACATTACTTTTTTATTATCATTACTTATGATCCACGAGTGCAGTTAGGGTAGAAATCCACCCTTACTATATATTTGTTGGTGTTTTTGAATAATAATTGGGTTCAGAACAAGTTAAAATATGCAGTTTTTAAGATTCACCTCGACTAAAGATGCACACTTGATATCGTATAGCGCTCAAGACTTTCCCAAATGTCAAACCCTCTACCATTTACTCCGTAGCTGCTTTATCACTTGACTGTTACATTCACGTTACGTCACTGTAGTCATTCTAACCCGCTCCTGCTCTTTCTCTACTGATTAGCATGAGCTCATATCACTTCCTCTACTGTGCATACCTCAGCCCCCAAGCTTTGCTATATATTAGCAAAGTGACTGGCATGGGCCAAGGCGAAGGCGGTGCAGTGAGCATGGGGAATGGGAAGAATTTCCCTTTTTATATAAGACCTGAATGGACTGTTGCTAGTTCGCCTCCAATGAGCTGGGCCAGCGGAGGAAGCGGGGCTCACTTGACAAAAAGAAAAAAAGCTTAAGTAGAGAAGAGAAAAGAAAAGCATAAAAGGAAAGAGAAAGGTGTATTTGAAGGAGAACCCACCAAGAGTGATACACATTGACATGCTCTAAGCACTGTAAGCCCTGACATGGAGTGCCCGCATTCTGTTTGAACAAACCTTCATGTTTTTGTTTCTTCAGCTCCAGAGGCCTGAGTGCCATGCCAGAGGGATCCCATTCTGCTCTCCACCAGGGCCCAATGGGGGAAGGTAAGAAGATCAATGCAATTATAAACTGTAGTATGACCCATGCTCTGGTAATTTGTTGCTTATGAATTGACTACTCTTTATAATAGGGATTTTTTTTTTAAATAAGTTGGGTTAGTCCCAATGGTATATCTAGTTCCCTGGGACAGTGCACTAACATAACACTGAAGTACAGCAGAGGTAAGTGGAAAAATGCTGGAAATGGAGGAAAAAAAAAAAACTTTGAGAGAGAGGCAGCGCTGAACTCTCCTCCTACAGTCCAGGCAGGCAGGCGGGCAGAGAGGCTCTTTGTGTGGCTGTGGAGCTTGGCCAGCCCCCCCTTTTACATACAGCTCAAAACTCTGAAACCCACTCGCACATCGAAACCAGAATGTGTCCGAATCACCGACAGCCAAGATGGTTGGTCTAGCCAGCCAAGTGGTGCTGACCTTGTATGTATCGGCGGGGCCACTCAAATTACATATTATTTTAGCGTTTCATTATCTGCAGTCACAGAGCCACTGCATTGATACACAGGGCCTCTTTGTATCTGCTCTGTCTGTCCCCCCCCTCCCCTCCCCTCCCCACGCCTTCTCTCTCTCTCTCTCTTCTCTACGGAACACATTTGGCTGAAGAATAGCAGTGTGTCAATGGTTCCCTTTTTTCCCTCCGCGCCTGTCCCCTTTGCTTCAGCGTTGGCCCGAGGACGCTTTTGGCCGGGGGAGACGTGTGCCGCCCTCCATGAAAATATGTGTCTCTATTTCCTCAAAAGGCCACCACCCCGTTCTCACAGCTCATTTTGTGGCTTAGAAACCCGGTGTGAAATCACCTCGGCTTGACGGCAGAACGCACACATTTGCAGAGGAAGCATTTTCCGACTGTTATTTTCTTTAAAGTGTCACTGACCTCGCTCCCCTGCTGTGGATGGATGGGTGGTAATTAAGGGGCAGGGCTGCTGGTAATGCGTTATCTGTGGGGGGTGAAGATTGGATGTGGTTAACAGGCAGGAGGAATGTCCATGGTGAAAGGAGTAGCCCCAAGTCTGGTCAAGGTAAAACAATAAAAAGGTTGTGGTGGTGACTATCCAGCTCCAATCCCTCTTAAGGATCAGAGAGTTCTCAAGTGAAAAGAAGCCAGCAGGTTTTAGATTGCACCATACATTATCGGCTCTGCTCTAGGGGAGTCAGCAATTAGGAATTTACATTGTAGAATCTGATTGGTCAAGCCTTGCATATTTATTTATTATTATTATTCCGGACAATTACACACAATACACAATTTTCTCTTTGCATATTCACACATATTACTTTGTGTTATCGTCCGAAGGGTGGCAGGAGAAGCCAAAGGCTTATCAGGTCCCGCCCCCACTGCCATAAGATTCAGATACACAGCTACTGATACAGTTAAAACAGTTTTTTTTTAAGAAGATGCATTCCAATACACAGACAATTTTAGGTCCCCTTATTCATTGACATAATGAATTGACATAATGAATAAGGATATATTCTTTCGGTCAAATAGTCTTATTGATATAAGTCAACTAATGGTCGAATCATGTTTTATCTCAACTTCTCATTGATCCATACTCTCATTTGTGACATAGGCTTCCATATTTTTCCAGACCAGACAAAGGGGCAGAAACAACCAACTACAAATTAGCCCCTTTTACAAAGAGATTGCGGCATATTAACGGAACGAAAGAGCGGCAATTTGCCGGCTCTGCTTGGTTAGGTGTTATTTACACAGAACCAAGCAACGCCGGCATGTTGGCGCAACAGTAGCCCCTTTTACACAGCGTTCCAGAATGAAAGAGGTGCTTGTAAGCAGCGTCAGGTGTGACGTAAACATTTAGCGCCGCGCCGGTCAGCTGCTTTACAACAACAACACTGGCCGGTGAATTGAGAGCAGAAGTGCTGGGGCTTGCACTAAGAGGGCCGTATTTTACTGTCCCCGTGATGTGCCGGTTGATCTCGCTACACGAGTCCAACATCTCTGGGACAGTTAACCAAACTGACAACATCACTCCGCTCACTTGTGTGTGTGTGTGTGTGTGTGTGTGTGTGTGTGTGTGTGTGTGTGTGTGTGTGTGTGTGTGTGTGTGTGTGTGTGTGTGTGTGTGTGTGTGTGTGTGTGTGTGTGTGTGTGTGTGTGTGTGTGTGTGTGTGTGTGTGTGTGTGTGTGTGTGTGTGTGTGTGTGTGTGTGTGTGTGTGTGTGTGTGTGTGTGTGTGTGTGTGTGTGTGTGTGTGTGTGTGTGTGTGTGTGTGTGTGTGTGTGTGTGTGTGTGTGTGTGTGTGTGTGTGTGTGTGTGTGTGTGTGTGTGTGTGTGTGTGTTCTGCCATTCAGACAGTGTGTGAAGTCACGTTACTGTAGACAGAAATATATTGTGGATATACGCTCAGACTTGGGATAATGATAGCGGTGGCGATCCGGTCGCAGCCTAGCTTAGCCTAGCCTAGCTTTCCCATTCACTGTACAACTTCCCCCGTGCAGAAATAGACTCATACACTCTGCAAAATGAAGCGTGGGGGTTTGTATTGAGCAGCGAACCTTATGACCTACGCCGTTCCTTTTATTTGGTGATTTTTACTGGACATCAGGCCACCGTGGTTATGTTAAACACACGTCCTTCAACTGCTAACATGGTCGCATGTTTAGAACGTAGGCTATGGAACGTCAAACGCCCCCCTGTTCCACAACAACAAGCTGGCCGCATTTATACAGCGGCGGAACTGATTGTGTCGGCAATCTTACTACCCCCCGAGGTAGTAAAATTCCCAGAACAATCTCTTGCACCTTTCTTCCCCCATTCCGCAACGGTCGCATTTATACAGCAGGGCGGAGGGCCGAAATTCCGGCATATTCCCGGCTTTCACTGGCTGTGTAAAAGGGGCTATTGTCTTCTTGCAATAACACTTGTTTTTATTGCGACTTAGTCTAACATGTTGATGTATTCACACACACTTAAGTGATTCATTTAAAGCTCATCAGTTATTCTCAAATTTGTATTAACAGTAGTGGGTTGATAATTATACCACAACGGGGGATGTATAACATTGTCATTATATATTGGGAGAAACCAAGCAATTCCATGTAAAATCAAGCATTCAGCACCCCCATATAGCCAGAATAGAATGATTCTTGTTTCATAACCACATTTTGTGACCATTCAACTGTGGCTTTGTCAGTCAAATCTTGCTCTTTCGGTCGAATAGTCGACTGCTCGGGGTCACCGCTACTCTGCTCCAATATGTACCCAGTTGTTAAATACCATGTGTGATATACTGTACATCAGGTTAAAAAAGCTAATGTACTTTTAGCCGGTCGATGCAATGACAGCGGCTCAGCCAGGCGTCACCAGACCTAAGGCAGCACCAAGCATCTCTCTTTTTTTAAAGTTATGGGTTCCCTCTGACCTACTTAACCCCCCCTGGCAGGAATGTAGCTGTGTGTGCAGATTGTACTGCTTTAAAGGGGTTCTGGTGAGCAGGGATCATCTCCATTCACTGCAGCTTTTCCAGACCAGCGGGCATAGGGTTGTGTGGACATAGATATATAATGGCGGGGATGGCTGGCATGTCTGAGTGTGCTTGTCAATGGAGCTCCTGGACTAGAAAAAAAAACTTTTTCCTCTGCTCGATTAGTCGTAGCGTTAATAATCACAATGAGCCTCAGGTGAGCAATGTTCAAGAACGTTTTGTAAAGTCATGCAGACACTGACATTCAACTGAAACTCCCAGACAGCTCCTTATCCCAGCGTTGCGTAAGCTTATTATAAATCATTATATAACACATCTATTGTAAATATAATTCCACTCTATCTGCATTTTTGTCATTGTTTGGCGGAGACTCCCGTACTACTCCCCCAAAAGGAATGAATTGATTTCAATGTAAATGATTTTACTGCCTCCTACAATTGCATTCCTCCTATAGAGCTCCTTCCGGTGGATTACCCCACATTAGTGACAGGCTCTCTGCTCTGGGTGTTCCTGTTAGACAGCCCTTTTTAGAAACTCATTTGAATCAATGTAAAACTCTTCAGCCTCTATTAGCTTCTTCCATGACGCCTCGCATTCAGTTGCCGTTTTCTGTAATGCAGACGCGCAGTGCATTCGAATTGTTTAGTGACACCGGCGACGTGATGCTTGCACACAACAACGGCTCAGTAATGTTAATTGCATGTTATTGCAAAAGATGATTTGATGCTAAATGCCGTGTCTTGTCATTTATTCTAGCGTGACCCAAGTACATATCTGCTCTGTGTTTTAGTTTGTGTGCGCCGAAGACACAAAGCTGTCAAAAGCAAGCCAGCAAGTCAAATTCCTCATTTGACTGATGTGTACAGTAAGTGTTATTAAAGTCTAACCTACAGGGGGGAAAAACAGGCCTCACACCCTGTATTACGCTGAATGTGATAAACTGCTTAAAGAGGACCTATTATAGGCCTACTACTTTTCTGGTCTTAATTTCTTGTTTTACACTGCTATAGAGCAACCTGACACGAATCACATCACAAAAAACTATGTTGATTTTCGGGAAGCTCTTTCTCTTATTTTGGCGATCCAGCACTTCCTGTCAACACTTGAGTGTGTGTGCTTCGGCAATCTCCGCTCCCTCCGCCTGTGCATCGGCCATCTCCGCTACCCTCCCCCCCCTCTTGCAAACCCCACTCCGTTGTGATTGGTTACCTTCCTTCCGGAACACTTTCAGTGGCGGGAAGCGCGAGCATGGACCTATAAGGGCGCGAGGCAGACGCGAACAGGGAAGTGACAGCATTACCATACATGGAAACATCCGCGTGGTCACGTCACAAATTTTTATGCGACGTCACGAATTATGAAAGGGTAGACCGCTTTGAAGACGTGACTTCTCGACTGGCTAGAATAGTGTTTAGTGCTCTGCACAGACACCCCAGACGGTCAGCAGGGAATACGTCGAAATGCATGTAAGTCATTATTTGATAATTTAGTATGGTTAAGCATGACTATGAATCATCATAACAACGTTTATAGGTCATAAAAGTCAAAAAGCATCATAGGTCCAAGTAAATGAAGTGGTCCGTTCCATGACCTACGACCCCCTCCCCCACCCCCACACACACACACACACACACATATACACAGCTGCCCTGCCACCGGCCTGTGTGGACTCTGCAGAGGCACTAAAAGGACAGCAGGTTGGCTGTGGACTATCAAATTGGTGATAAAGTTTACTAAAGGTTTCACACCTCAGGGCCGTGTGTGTGTGTGTGTGTGTGTGTGTGTGTGTGTTGGGCAGAGGAAATGTTTTGAATAGATCTTAAGCTGGCTGTGTTCTACTAGTGCCTGAAGGGCTCTCAGGGGGGGAGGGGGGGGGGCTTGTTGATGGAGGAGTTTCCTAAGTGGATCATCACATGCCTTTGCACTGAGGTGAGCTGGCACTGTGTGATCCTTTTGAGAGCCAGGCCCGAGAACAGGGGTGGTTTATAGGATTCAATTTGAGCATTTTGAGAAGTTTTGTCCTTTTGATTTGTCATCTCTGAAACATGTCACTGCTGGTAAAGGGAGTTTGTCCTCTCACATCCTGTTTTTTTTACGGTGAATATTTTGTGGGTGAATCCATGAACGTTCATTTATTATAAGTATTTCATTATTACAGCATTTTTATTCTATCTTGGTTGTCTAATCAAAGAGTACATTTCTCAGACTTTTATTTCAGGAATCAATTCAACAATTCTAACAAAAGTATCTTTATATTTAACTATGCTCAGTAAACTAGACCAATTTGAAGAATAAGCAAAGCACTGTTAGTTTCACTTTTAAACACCAGAATTCCCCCCAAAAACTTCCCAGCACAGCGTGTTGACCTTGACTGTCAGCATGGAATGCAGTGTGTGTGTGTGTGTGTGTGTGTGTGTGTGTGTGTGTGTGTGTGTGTGTGTGTGTGTGTGTGTGTGTGTGTGTGTGTGTGTGTGTGTGTGTGTGTGTGTGTGTGTGTGTGTGTGTGTGTGTGTGTGTGTGTGTGTGTGTGTGTGTGTGTGTGTGTGTGTGTGTGTGTGTGTGTGTGTGTGTGTGTGTGTGTGTGTGTGTGTGTGTGTGTGTGTGTGTGTGTGTGTGTGTGTGTGTGTGTGTGTGTGTGTGTGTGTGTGTGTGTGTGTGTGTACTCAGCCTCTGTTGTCCGCTGCCGGTTTATTTACCGACCTTCAAGCTAATTATTAACACAGCATTTAAAAGCTCCTTGTGAGGCCAAAGGCAGGTATAAATCAAACCGTATGAAGGACTGTGTTTTGAAGCAGACAATCCCTGAAGTGACCTATATTCTTTGCTCCATCGAGGGATAAGAAATCAACAGTGTCTAATCTCCAATGTTCAGGCTCATGCTGTTTGATAATGGTTCGGTGAAGACCCGGGGCCCTATCCTAATCCTCTGAGGAACCCTGCATGCTTGTGCCTCCTGGCCTCCTGAGGTTCACCCATTCACCGTTGCCAAGTGGGGAGGAGTTTTTTTTCCCAAGGGGATAAGTGCAAACCTCCCAGTGTTCCAATAGCCACCAGGGGAGGAGATGAGTGTCAGCGCTTGTGGAGGGGTGTTGAAGATGCAATTTTAGAGTGGATCTTGAGAGGGGCGGAAGGGGCTCTATAAAGATGTAGTACAAAATGGGATTCCCGTCCCTCTTTATCCCTCAAGGGAAACACAGGGTCACACACTGTGCCCTTGGCTCTGAAAGATTTGGCAGAGATTAGCAGTCGCCTCAAGAGCAAGTCTGAAGTGGGAGTTTTTGTTTTCCGTGCTTGTGAGTGAATATACTAATCAGCCAATTAGGATCTAGGATGTTCTCCGTTGTTACATGCTTCAGTGTGGGAGAAGAAAGTTATCTTTATTGGCAGTGGTAATCTCCCCAACATAGTCACAAGGAAAACCAGGTGAAAAGACAGTAAAAGTGTGCGATGAACTATGGCTTTAGGAAGATAAGGGAATGTTGCAAGAAAAGTTTTCAGATCATACTCATCCTAAGGGGATTTAAAAGTGATGTATGAAGCTGCCAAGATAGTGCCAGGCACCTCGCAAACAAGGAACAATCCTCCCTGATGACATAATGTGATGAAACTGAGCTGTAGAATTACCAATATTTCCCGGTTTTGTCGTCATCGAACTTGCAGGTATGGTCAAGCTAGCGCCAAGGGGAATGTTAGTTCAGATGTGATTCATTGTTCACCTTACAAATTCATCACTATTTGATTGTACATGAGTCAGGTATGAATCAAGCAGGAGCGGCAGTGTGAAGTGTTACGAACAGATCAGGCAGGGGCTTGTTCTATTTTTCCACAGATATTCTGTCCATCGTGCTGTCACTCTTACTCATATTGTTTGTTTTCTTCGCAACCAAAAAAAATTCCTCCTCCACTGATGCAAATTGAAATCTATAAAATATTTAGTGAAGGTGCTATGTGGTTTCTTCTGTTATCTGTTTTCCTGTGGCGAGAGAGAGAGAGTGTCATTTTCAGTGTACAGTCCTCCTGCAGCTTTAGGGATAAGCATTTGCATGCGGAACATAGATGTAGGCCGCGTTGTTCCTTTTTCTTCGGCCCCTGATTTGGTTAGAAAAACCAAAGGCCACAAAGCCAGACAGAATAGCGCGGGAGGAACTTTTGCACATACCCTTGGTTATTATGGGAGTTGCATAGGCAAATGTACATTTGAAAGTTTGACTTTGGGTGCTAGTAAGTTCAGCTGAAATGTCATAAAGGTGTGTCCTGTCCTCTCTGACACACTCAGCGTTCATCATATTGAAAGTCAGGGGCACGGGAGTTGCTGAAGGCGATCTTAAAACTATCCAGGACTTTTGACTTCTTAGTTCTTTCAGGTTTCCTTCCTTGTCATCACTGCCGTCTTTAAGGTAATACGAGGACTGAGCATGTACGTAATTACAATAATAATTGCATTTATTTACAGTTTTGCTCTTGTGGAAAGATCTTAAACCTATAATTGACTTAATTTGACAGGGATTATTATCTGTTGTTGACGCTTGTAACATTTTCCGTCGTGCCCCATAATTTTTTTGACTGAAGTTGTTATTACCCCTTGTGTGTGTCTAGTTTGTTTCCTAATAACATAAGTCGAATAGAAGTCGTGTTATGCAATCCACTTTACACAAATAACCTTTTTTTTTACTGTCATGCATTTGTGACTGCAAAACACAAGTTAAATAAGCTAAGTATGTGGACGGACTGGGAAGTTTTAAAATGTCGGTGAAAAGAAACTCATTGCTTTTCCTGTGCAGAATTTGCATCGAAGCCAGTTTGCATGAGCGTATGTGGAATCGCAGTCGCACCATTGCTGGTCACTGCAACCAACAACTACTGCCTTAGCCGCATGCTGTGGCTTTTTAAGTTATTTTTTTTCAAGTTTTTATATTAAAAGTGGAGTCAGCAATTCAGGAGAATGCTTGTTTACGAGATCGCTTTTATGTCACCCAGTCTGACTCTGTACTATGTGTGAACTGAAAAGAAATCTGGTGTTAATACACAGCTGGTTTTGACCAAAAAAAGTGATGTTGACAACAAGCGTTCTCTAGAATCGTTGACTTGAAAAGAAGATGCTGTGCGGAGAGTATTCTTTATAATGGAATGCTTTGTGGCCCACACGTCAACAGCCTCAGACACAGATACAGATCATCTCTGTAGTCTGTAGCCTGTTAGAGAATGCAATAACCAGGTGCATGTGCTAGTCATTTTAGTGTTTCTATTCATCTCTTGCTCCGCCTTATTCAGCACTGTCTGCGTGTCCTTTAACAAGAAGTGAACCATGACGTCAGAGGCGGACACGTTTACGTCATGTCTGCATAGTTAGCTGTAGGATAAGCTCATACTCGAGTGAAAACAAAGTGTACACTTCACATTTTCTACTTCTAGACTGATTAGTCATGGAGCCCCTCGCTGAGTGAATGTCTGCTATCAGCGATGATACAGACTGTAGCATTTACCCTAAATCCGCATGTCATACCCCATTCATCATTCATGCCCCTTAGCACTCACTGGTTAAAGCTCTCCGGACTGTGAGGCTCTTTTATTGGACCGTTTTCTTGCAGCAAAAATCATTTTACAACACCTTGGCCTTATTTCCATATTTATTTATTGCGTTTATATATGGTGACAGGTTGTATTAAGAGTACGAAGCACTGTCCAGGGGATTTTGATTGGAGGGAAGCAACAAAAGAGAGAGGGCAAGGTCACGCCTGTAGCATCAACTCACCTTTGTCTGTAAATGTTAACCTCGGCTTAACGGCCAGGAAACTGGAATTCAAAGAATTACAATGTGGGAGGGTTAGAGAGTTTTTTTTTTTCTGTCTGGAATTCCAACCATTTCTTTCTTTTTTTAGCAACAACATTTGTAATCTGGTTCTCACACACAAGCAGCTGATATCGTGTAATCCATTAAGGATCACACAGTCTCTAACACTAACAGATTTGCTTCTTGTGACTTTGTTGAGACTAAACAGAAGCTGCCCGCCTGTGAGTTATTGAGGTGAATGAACAAGCTGTCTGAAATGTAGTCCAAATACTATACTATCTCTCTGGCCTTGCCCAGGTTAATGGTTATGTCTAAGTTGACAACTCTATCAGGTTGCTGCACTGAAAGAAAAGAGTGTTGTGTTTTGTTGAGGTAGTATTCTTTATGAAATTGTGTGTGTGTGTGTGGGGGTGAATTTAAAAAATCAGTGACTTGGCTGAAGTTGAATTTTTCTTCTGGATCATATACTTAACCATTCTGTGTAAGTTATGATTATACAGGTCTGTCCACAGTCCATTTGAGAGATTTGTAAGTGCGTGCAAATGTGTTGCTTACAAATTACACTTCAAAATTGGCTTAAAGTATGTAGGTATGGAGCAATCATTTCTTTTGAGTGACCAGAGTGACGCACCAACTTTCCTTTGCACTGTGCTTTGGACGGGTAACATTTCCTAGAGAAATCTATTTCTATTATCATGTTACTATATATTGTGCATTTTCCAAATATCTTTCTCCTTCAAGCATTTAAAGAACACTAGTCACTTACAAATAAAGGTGACTGTTATCGCTGACAGGCAAATTGAACAAAAACCTGTTTGTGTGTGTGTGTTTGTGTGTGTGTGTGTGTGTGTGTGTGTGTGTGTGTGTGTGTGTGTGTGTGTGTGTGTGTGTGTGTGTGTGTGTGTGTGTGTGTGTGTGTGTGTGTGTGTGTGTGTGTGTGTGTGTGTGTGTGTGTGTGTGTGTGTGTGTGTGTGTGTGTGTGTGTGTGTGTGTGTGTGTGTGTGTGTGTGTGTGTGTGTGTGTGTGTGTGTGTGTGTGTGTGTGTGTGTGTGTGTGTGTGTGTGTGTGTGTGTGTGTGTGTGTTAGTTGACTGCCTTTAGCCAGTTGGTAGTTTTGTAGAAAACAAACGTGTGCACTGCTAGTGGCCTATCACAGTGGTTGTCTCTTTATAAACCTTTACCCTGCAGTTATTGCCAAAACATTGTTGCTATTTGGTTTAAGGGATGAATTCCAGGAACAATTTTTCCTACCAATAGAGTTTATGTTAAGAAATTTGGTCTCAAAGCAGTCGGGAAGCATTGCTTATCTTGTATCAGGCTCAGCTGCTGAAGGGAATAATTGCTTAAATGTGTCAAGATATTTAGTTAAATATTAATATTGATTTTTATTTTCTATTGTTAACCATCAGGGCAATGGTTGTTAACGGCGTTGGCATCACCAACTGCACTACCGACAAATGCAAACAAACCACTACACAGCTGCACTTCGATCAGATTAAAATATATAAAACGGCAGTAAGAAAGAACACAAATACTGTATAAGGAATAAACATACTAGGTAAAAAAAGAGCCGACTCATGCTTTGTCATGATCATTCTTTTAAAACCAGAATTTGATACCGGACTCTTGGAGACTGACACAGTGCTCCACATTTGGCGACAGGGTAGCCAAGCAACTGGCATGGCCTTGCCATTGTGGCAACAGATCCCTCAGAGATTAGTGATAAATCTTTGCAGATGCTGAAAAGGCTCTGTGGTTTTAAGCAAGATCAGACACTCTGCTTTCAACTGACTGTATGATAAAGGTGGTGCTGATTATTTAGTATTTTGAGAACAACTGCATTGTAGGTATTGGAAAAAGCCGCATGCTTTACGAAGCGCTGGGATCTTGCTTCGTCTTTGACCATAGCGGCAGGCAGTATGGAAACACTTTGACCTGGCACTGGGCTTATCATATTCCTGCATGTTTGACTAGATCATTTACATTCCTCCACAAGGCCTGTGTCAACAAAGCCTGCGAGTGGTCCACCGGCCGCTGTTTTCCCCCTTTAAACATGTGGTGTGTGTGGTATCGGCCACAGATAACAGCTGCTTGTACAGTCAGTATCTGAAGAGGTCCATCAAAGCTGTGGCAGGAGTGGACCTGGTGCTGGACTCAAGTGTGTGCTCGAATCTTATTAAGATAAGTCCTATAGTCTTCCTACACTGTCACTGTCTTTAATTGTTCAGTACAGCTAAGTCAAATGGGTCCATGGCACTTAGTTAGGGTGTGCTTAAGGAGATACAGGTTATGCTTTCTGAGCATTTTATATATGAGACTGTGAACTTGGCTTTGGCCGCAGTCTGAAGCACAAGCAGCTGTATTATTGTGAGGACGAGAAAGGAGGAAGGGAGTTTCACATGCCAGACACGACAGAGCTCAAAACCAAATGTAAAGACGGCAGCGGCCGAGGAAGCGGATACCTCGCTCTGATTCGTTGTGGTGTAGTGAGCGTAATAGCCGACCACTAGTGCCCTCCCCTCCCCTCCCCTCCTCCCCTCCTCCCCACGAAACACCATCCACCCTGTGATTCGTCACAGAGCGTAAACCGCCTTTTCTCTCGCGGTCAGCTCCTGGCTACTAGCTCATCTGTCCCTCCCACTGAGGTCTCTTCATGGGAACTGTGTCGTAGGGACGGTTTGCTGGAGCAACTTGTGCAGCGTGAACTAGATTCTCATGAGCTCAGTGCTACTGACTCATGGAAAGTTTGGAGGATGCCAGAAGAGAGAGGTGTGTGTGTGTGTGTGTGTGTGTGTGTCAATTTCTCTTCACCATCATCCATCTGCATGTTGCTCTTCTTTTTTTTTCTCAAGACATCCTAAATCAATAACTTTAGGCACTTTCCATGTGCTCATGTGAAACACTTGTCTTCAACATAATATATTCCATGGGTGCCATAAAGGGTTGTGTGTTCTTTATAAAACTGCATATGGAAGATAGGTGAAGTCAGTGTGCTTTTTTTTTATAGTCAATCGGCATTGTTGCAGCCTCCTCCAGTTTTTCCATACAACATCAGGTTTGTGTTATCAGATATGGGCTGTTGACCAAAGATGCACACATGTAATGATGAACATATTTAGGTTACACGCTTGTCAACACTAGTGAAAGAGAGTGTATTTCAGGCTCAAAACATATGCTACATCTGTGAACTATCAGCACCAAATGTTGCCCTCCATCCCCACTTTGCAATATCATCCACTCTCACTTGAGTAATTTCATTTAATGTTTTGCTCAGCGGTGGTGGGTGCGTCATTGATTTCCATTTATTACACAACAAAGCCTTTGTTTCTTTAGCTGGGACAAAATGGGTTTGACCCCTTTGCCCCCTGCAAATATTTAAGGAAATGGAGCTCACTGCACAGTGGCCACTCAGTCCTCCGTTCTCACATCACTATGACTTCATATATTTAGGAAACGTTTGTGAGGAGAAATTCCCCCCATTTGGCCAGGAAGGATGTGAAACTCAATATGGATTCTATTTCTCTTCAATTTAAATGTAGCCCATAAAAGACATATAAACACAGCTCAGCTCCCCTTCCCGCTTTTTTTCTCTTCTCATCAGCCCCCCCCCCTCTCTCTGTTTTTCCAAGGTTTCATTCTTCAGCAGTCAGGAGAACAAGAGGAAATGGCTGGGTTTTCCACACGAATATGCAGTGTTGTAATTAGGCCATGTCAGTAATGATTTCTGCGAGGCCTTTTACTGTAAACCACTCCTGCTGTGTCTCGGTCTGAGAGCAGAAACTCTGAGCTGTGAGCTGTCTATTATTGATTTCTGGATAGTGGGATGTTCAATGTGAGCTACAATTCTATTCATCTGAGGAAAAGTCCCTAGAACGTGAAACCTAACCCACAACATAGCTCTGTGTTGTACTGACACATTAATGTATCTTTGGAAATATGAAACACCATTTAAGGCTCGAAAGGTGGTTTTATTTGTGGTGATGTATCCTTAACTCTGTCAAATTGAGATGGAAATGTGAGTGTGCTTATCTTACTGCCTTGTTAAACTGACACCTACACCTTTCTGTCTCTGCTCCTCTTTACCTGTCCCCAGAATGTGCTCAGTTGTCCTCGCCCCTCTCCACCAGTGAACATGAGCGGGCCAACGGCGACTCAGGCCCGGACTGCTACGGCCGGCTGTGTGCGGAGGAGCCGCCTGACGGAGAGGGGGAGCGTCCAGTGAGCCTGGTGTCCACGCTGTCCTCTGGCTCGTCCCGCGACAGCCGCAGCCTCTTCGGGAGCACCGCCGCCCTCCCTTCCTCCACCACCACCCCCACACACACAGAGCAGGACATCGACTTGGAGCTGAGCCCAGCCGAGAGCACCGGAGAGCAGCAGCAGCAGCAGCAGCAGAGTCCCCCCCTCACCGGCTCCAGGGCCCGCTGGAAGGAACGGCTAGAGGCCAGGCTGATCAGCAGCCGCTGGAGCTGCAGCAACAACAACAAGAGGAAACTGATTGGTGGAATACCTCACATCCCCTCCTCGCCCGTGGTCGCCGACGCCATGGCGCCCAACCCCAAGCTGACCTACGTGGACCGCGTTGTCATGGAGATCATTGAGACGGAGCGCATGTACGTCATGGACCTGCGCAGCATCGTAGAGGTGAGCGGACGTCAGGGTTAAGCTGCCGACGTCAGTCTTAATTGAATTTTCCAGTTAGAGTTGGAGCTTTTCCTCCTTTCGACCAAGTATTCACTGTAAGCCAAGCATTTGATTTTTCTAGAGAGTTAATCACCAGTGTTTTGTGTATTTAGAGCACATGTTTGACTTGGATTAATATGCAGCTATGACTTCATGTCTGCACAACTCGTTGGAGGGGATTTAGTGGATTTGGCGAGCCACTAGCCACAATAAGGAAATTGGACCTAACGGCTGTTGAGAGAAAATAATGCTTTCTGTGTTTGTGTGGCCACAAAATGAGTGTGGTACCTGTGAAACAGCAAGTGGGGTTTTTTCCTCTTTCTTTTCATTAGCCGGATCAAGTCTGATTTCCTGCTTTCTAAACAAATCAGTCGGCTGAAAAATGTGCATGTGTTTGACATCTGGTTATAGTGTGCTTTTGTTTGGAGACTTCTAGTTTGTAGAGTTGAATGCCCTGTTGCAGTTTATGATCTATTCATTGTGTGTGTGTGTGTGTGTGTGTGTGTGTGTGTGTGTGTGTGTGTGTGTGTGTGTGTGTGTGTGTGTGTGTGTGTGTGTGTGTGTGTGTGTGTGTGTGTGTGTGTGTGTGTGTGTGTGTGTGTGTGTGTGTGTGTGTGTGTGTGTGTGTGTGTGTGTGTGTGTGTGTGTGTGTGTGTGTGTGTGTGTGTGTGTGTGTGTGTGTGTGTGTGTGTGTGTGTGTGTGTGTGTGTGTGTGTGTGTGTGTGTGTGTGTGTGTGTGTGTGTGTGTGTGTGTGTAAGCCACCGTGATTATTTACAGTGCAGTGAAAGTTAACAGCCTGTAGTTCTGGGTTCATGGACTACATCAGAGTCTAAACTGGGACGCACAGTGCAGGTCTTTCATGGCAGAAATCTTTAGGATCTCAGTCAAAGATAGTAGAAAAACCGTCAAGAGATGTTGAGCGTGAAAAATGGTCCAGGGATGATTTTATCACTCAGCAGACCACTTACATCTTATCACATCCTCTACCTTTTGTAGTCTGGAAACTACTTCCAGACCAAAAAAAAAAGAAAAAAGAAAGCTCCCTCCCAGGCCCCTCAATCTTCCTAGGAGCGCTCCTCTGCTGTCAAACACTCTCCACTGAACCGACGGTAATGTCTTTAACACGTGAGGCATTTTTCTGAGACTGACTGGCAGTAAACCAGCTAGCGCCTCTGCTCACCTTGCCTCAGACTGCACTGGCGTCTGGCAGTTGCTGTGGGAGGGAGGGAGGGAGTGCTTCTAACCTCGTCGCAGCTTGAGTAACGACCCGCTCCCGACAAAACACTTCCAGGACTTCAAACTATTTCAGTTGACAGGAACAGCAGCACCAGTCTGGTCACACTAGCCCTGCAGCGAGCTCCAGTCTAGCCTGAGCTCCCGGGCTCTCTCTGCCAACACAAACACCTCCCATCTTTAAACCAACTGGAGAAGGAACACAGATAAAAGGAAAGCGATTGGGTTTTTAGCCATAGGCTTTAGTGTGGTGGGAACACAGCCTGGTACGGATGTGTGTCCCCTGGCCTTTGATGACTAGAGCGAGGCTTCCATCAAATTGACATTGAAATTGATTTTTAATTTCACAGCAAGTCTTGAATGTGACACAGATATGCGAGACTCTTCCTTCGTTTCGGCCTCGTTTCTTTAGCAAACAGAATTCAAAGCTTCCGCTCGATATTGACACTGAGCCCATGAGCAGCTGTTGAAGCTATGTCCTCTCTGCCTCTTAGATCTAGCCTATCGCTTGCTCTCAACTGTCTGTCCACGAAATAAAAGTTTGGAGAACAGCTGTTAGACCCAGCTGGTCTCCTGTGTGTAAAGACATCTCTAACACCTGGCCTGGACACACCCTGAATAATCATACTCAACATTTTTTGAGTACGGGATACAGCAGTAACCTGGAATAAGATTTTATCTAGCATATATAATTCTTGTTGGACACTTGGTAAAATACAGCACAGCATGTAGGACTATGCACGAGGAGACTAAATACACAGCATGAAATCCTTTTAGCGGTGTGCTAAGGGTCACGTGGTGACTTTTTCTATAGGAGACTATATGAGACGCCCTGCTGACTGCACTGGAATTCTCCATACATGAACTGGCCGCAGGTCATTCAGTGGTGCGATGTGATGACTCCACTCTCAATCTGGGCTGCCCGGAAGTGTGTGTGTGTGTGTGTGTGTGTGTGTGTGTGTGTGTGTGTGTGTGTGTGTGTGTGTGTGTGTGTGTGTGTGTGTGTGTGTGTGTGTGTGTGTGTGTGTGTGTGTGTGTGTGTGTGTGTGTGTGTGTGTGTGTGTGTGTGTGTGTGTGTGTGTGTGTGTGTGTGTGTGTGTGTGTGTGTGTGTGTGTGTGTGTGTGTGTGTGTGTGTGTGTGTGTGTGTACCACATCGTCTGGGAGGCTGGCTGTGTGAACAAGCTGTTTACTGGCATGCTCTCGATATAGTCGCTGCATGTGTGCACGTTTGTCTAACTCATTCGGAGTTGTGTGCACGCCACATGAGTTCGAATTGAAATCCTCCAGATGTTGGCATATTTTGCTGGTGGTGCGTTGCCCTTTTAGATATTTTTACCCACTTTTCTGATGACTCCTGAGGTCCGGGGGGAGTCGGGGTCCTTGGAGTGGAACGGGGCTGTTCTGATGTTTATGGTCTGGGTACAACAGGACCTTTTCCACACAGTCACAGTGACTTCTTCTAGGCAATGGAACACATCCTTAAAAGGCTGCTTTTTAAATATCACATCAATCGTATGTGAATAACTGTAATGATCAAGCTTTAAGAGGAAACCAAAACAAACATGATATATGATTCATAGAGGGACATAAGTAGAACACCGTTTTTCTATATTTACATGCTCCATTTGCTGGTAATAATTTGGAAGTGCCTGTATGACGCCTGACTTAACATGTCACCAAATATTTATGTATATAACTCCATCCATTCTGTTTTTCCAGGACTACTTGGCTTACATTATCGATATGAATAACCTTCCCATTCGGCCGGAGCAAGTGTGTGCCCTGTTTGGGAACATAGAGGACATCTACGAGTTCAACAGGTAAGTCCCTCACCCCCCAGACAAACACACTTAACAGGCATGCAGAACAAGTATATCCGCAAGTATATCCCTAACCCTAGCCCATGGCAGCTTGGCAAAGCACAAGAGACTGACCATCTAAATAACTGCATTTGTGTACACCTCCTTTTTTTAATTGAGAAAAGTTTTCATACACTTTCACACAAAATGTAAGACTGAGCAATGTTAAGAATGCACGAGAGCTTGATTTATTTTTATTTCCCCTCGCCGCTGATATTTATTTTCCCTGACACAAAACAGATGCAGTGAAGGATAAACAAAAGAGCAGCACACTCTCCAGCAAACTTTTTTATTTTTTATTTTTTTTAAACGTCTGAAAGCCAGGGAAACGGTGGTGCAGCTAGCTTTACATTTCATCATGTCAGCTCTGTGCTGACCACACCGCGTGCCAAAACACACATTAACATTCCTCTCCCGTCTTGCAGCGAGGAGCCTCCCCCGGTAATACCAAGGCCAATCGTACAGCTCCCAACCACAAAAGGGAATGATTTGATTCTTATTGCTTTCTAATGAAATCCGAACCAGCTATACAAGAAAAGGGTTTTTGACATTTATTTGGTTCCAAAGGAAGGCCATGCATTGACCTTTTTCCCCATCTCAAACTACAGCAGGAGGCTGTGTTTTCCTTAAGTTAGCGATGAAGATAGAGTACTACTGTCTTTCATCACAGCGTTGTTTAGGTGGAGGAAAAGCTTGTGTCAGTGTGTGAACAGGTGCCACGTGTTATTCATTTGTTATACATCAGTTGTGTTGTGAGTTGTGCCAATTTTTTTAGCATGATGGTGTGGAGAGACTGGTCTTTTTTAACTTTTTCTCTTTGGGGAAATTCTTAAAATAAAAAGCCCAAGGCGACTTCACTCGGTAATAATTACTTATTTTTCTGTTATTCAAACCCTTGGGTTCTCTATTTTCCTAGTGTGACATGTACTCATATTTGACTGGCACAGTCATTGATTAATTGACTTAACGTACAACCTTTCATATCATTGACAAAGCAATCACTCGGTCTGAATAAATATTGACTTTTTGTTTGGAACATATCTTGATGCAACCATTTTTCTTATTGTACGATTAAAGCTACACAGTCTTTGATGTTATCTATGGATTGCTGTTTGATGAATGGTCTTTGCCGTTCTATGTCAACTGAACAGCTTTCGTGCAGATTGCTTGCGGCGTTTGAGTTACTTTCTGTAACAGTTGTGTTTTTCCACAGTGACCCTTCCCACTTGTATCTAATTTACAGTCTGCACATTTAATTGAGGTGATGCGTCCCCGTGTAAAGCATTAAAACACCTTACAAACCTATGGTTCTGCTCTCCAAAGCTCTGAGAAAAAACTGTGTAAATATTCGGTGTATGCTGCCCTCTAGTGACCATTGTACAGGCTCAAATCTAATCTAATCAAGGCCGAAACAGAAGACACAGAAAAAGTATTTATCTTGTTTTTTTTTCTTTTGGACTTTGCCACTCATCGATATTACTTTGTTTGTTTTCTTACTTCCTTTGTGGCTAATGTCTGGTTTTATATTCTTTCCCATTCAAAGACATTATGGCAGTGTGTCCTCTAACACTCTCTCTCCCTCTCTCTGTTGTTGTTTCAGCGAACTGCTTCAGTCCTTGGACATGTGTGAGAACGACCCTGTGGCTATCGCTCGATGCTTTGTAGATAAAGTGGGTTGAACTGTCATCATCTTACTGATTTACAGTTATATCAGTTCCACATGTAATTTTTTTTTCAAATTGAATACAAATATTTATATATTTTTTCTAACTTCTGTCTCCTCAGAGTGAATACTTTGAAATATACACTCAGTATTGCACCAACTACCCCAAGTAAGAATCCCCAAAAATATTCTTTTATACTCTGTAAGTAAGAGTCACAACATTTTGCCATTGGTAATTTAAACACTCTGCTTTTCCTTCAGCTCTGTGGCAGCGCTGACCGACTGCATGAGGAGTAAAACGTTGGCCAAGTTCTTCAGGGATCGTCAGGCGGCTCTGAAGCGCTCCCTCCCTTTGGGCTCCTATCTGTTGAAGCCGGTCCAGAGGATCCTCAAGTATCACCTGCTGCTTCAGGTACATTTGGTTTCAACACAACTTTTCTTCAAAATGCAGCCTGCATGCTGTGCTAGAGCTAAGGTTGTGTTCTTAAAAAAAAAAAAAAATCTATGAACAAGTAGTTCTTAACTGCACATTGCCTGTGGCTGGTGAACACTTTTTCTCTTGTCAATTTAATTGATTTGATTAATCATTAAGGACCTATAGACTAAAGCTATGTACTATTTCTTAAGGTTAAAGCAACAATAACAGAATCATTTGGACACACATTATTTTTATTTGTTGTTTTTTTCGGGTAAGGTTTTTAAGTTGTTCCCCGTGGGTGTGACCCTGTTCTCTTTTTTTAAAGGAAATTGCAAAGCACTTTGACCCAGATGAAGAGGGCGATGAGGTCATCCAGGAGGCCATAGACACCATGACCGGAGTGGCCTGGTACATCAACGATATGAAGAGGAAACACGAACATGCTGTCAGAGTGCAGGTCAGATGAATTTACCTTCATGAAAAGGTGTATTTGTGTCATTGGCACGCAAGTTCTTACATGCAGAGAGCAGTACAGACTTTTTGATTTTCTCATGTACATCAGTTGTGCAGTGCTACTGTAACTCTCTTTCTGCTCCTCTGTGGTTATTTTTCTTTAATCGATTTATTCCACACATTTGCTTTTCTCAGAAAGGCAACTTTTTGTGAATTCAACCAAAACAAATCTCCAAGTACGTCTAGCAGGTCAAATCCATGAACCTTCACAAGTTGACCTTAACCTGTGCTTTTTTCTCAAGTGAGGGCTGGAGCCTGCCTGTACATGTGTTTTTATAAGGATTGCGAATAAAAGCTGACACCCGGTTAGCATTCATTTTCCTTTCACACTGAAGAAACACAGCTGACAGTGTGTGCTTGGGGGTGTGCGTGCTTTCATATTTTCATCTTTAGGAGATCCAGTCTCTTCTGATCAACTGGAAGGGTCCTGACCTGACCACCTATGGAGAGCTGGTGCTGGAGGGCACCTTTCATGTCCTGCGGGCCAAGAACACGCGGACACTCTTCCTCTTCCAAAGGATGCTGCTCATTACCAAGAAAAGGGGGGAACACTACGTCTACAAGATCCACATCTCGGTAGGGTTTCAAACAGAAAACTGAATAAGATCATGTTTTCTGTTTAATTGCACAGAATATATATCATAAAGACATGTTTTTAATAAGGTAGCTAATTGGAACTCAGTTTGGGGGGAAGCCTCACCTACATCACTACATTCTTTGTGGTTGCAGTGCTCCACCCTAATGCTACTTGACAGTGGCAAGGATCCCCTGCTCTTCAGTGTCATCCATTTCAAGCATCCAAAGCAACCCCATACAGTGCAGGTAAATTGACTCCAGTGGCTGTTAACATTTTTCCCACCGCAGATAAAGCAGAGTATTGCATTTGAAGCAGTTGTTCAGGGGGGAAGGAATCACAAAGGGGGTAGAGTAATGTTTGATGAGGTACATATTTTACTCTGTACATGCATATTTTCAACAAAAAAAATTACAGGAATGATGCTTGATTTTTTTCTTCTTATAATTCTACACTGGATGTCTGTCTCTATTCTGTATGCATGCCAGTAGCTGGTGTCTCTTTATTCACAACAGTGACTCTTTCTAATTGACAAGTGTTTGTTGTTGCAGGCCAAGTCAGTAGAAGAGAAGTGTCTTTGGGCCCATCACATTAAGAGGCTCATTCTTGAGAACCACATCGCCATCGTTCCACAGAAGGTAAAAATGACACGATCCGTCATACAGTCTTTTTTATCGGCTATTAAAAATTTCGCCATATATTAAAACATCATGTCTTTTTGTTCATTTTAAAGGCCGTCCTGGACAATTCTAACCGTAAGTGTTACAAATAAAGTCACTTTTGGTACGCCTGGCTGGGACGTATTCAACTGTTTTGATGCTGCTCACAAAAGAGAATGCTGGTTAATTTAGCCCACAACTTAAATCTATCTATGTGTGGAAAATAGTTTTTTGTAACCGTGTAATGGCGTGTCTTTCTACAACTCAGATCCAGGGAAGTACCACTACAGTCCCGAGAGGCTGAAGAAAGCAGATTCCTGTGGGAAAGAGGATGACTTTTATCGTGCGGGGCTAAACGAGAGAAGGAGATCAGGTTAAAGACCTCTACTCCATCTATCGACGTTTGTCTACTTTGAATATGTTTACATTTGTAATATTTTATAGAATAGCATTGCTGGTGATTAATGGTCACGTCGTACACCATTGGTGAGTTCTACATTTTTCATTATTTATGTATTTGTCTTTGTAGAGCCTGCAAAACAAATCATGAGGAGCACAAAAGGTTGGTACATTATGAGGGATTTGTTGATGTCATTGTATATTCATTACATTACATTTCATTTGCCCATTCATTACCAGTGAGTCAGTTTGAGCCCCATTGTGGGTGCTATTCAGACGTCCACAAACCCCACAGCCCACCTACCAAGGTTATTTTGTGTCCGTCCAACATTTTGTGTCCGTCCACATCTCCACTGCCTTTTGTTCTCCCTCAAAGACACCTGAAAAAAACTATCAAAAGACACACACACACACACACACACACACACACACACACACACACACACACACACACACACTCTCTCTCTCTCTCTCACTCCACCAGCCTCACCCATAATGAAGTTAATTATATGCCACATCGGTCAAAGGCTCTGTCATAACCAAGCTCTTTTCAATAGTCAAATTCATTCCCTGCCTTCAGATCTGAGCGTCTTCCTGCTCTCATTTCTAATTGGCTGTTATGAAAGGGGGAAACAACCCTCTGTCTTCTTCTCCCCAGTTCGCTTTGCTCCCAGTACAGATCAATGTTTTGAGGCAACGTAATGAAGAAGCAATTTTCATGTCTACCTTCCCATCTCAGTGAGGGAGTAGGTCATCACATCCTGGCTAATTGCATCATGTCCAAGTTGAGCCTCTGAGAGGAAGATGTTTCTAATTGGTATTTATCTAATCACAAGGCCTCCTTTATGTCTGGGTCACAATAACTACGGACTCCCTCGCTCTCTGCTTGTGGCGCTTGTGCCCTCTACATTATAGTTGTGACCATAACTGTACAAGAGGCACGTGGGATTCAGGTTATTTTCTGGATTTATGATGGAATGTTTTACTTGAGCATGCTTTCTCCCAGAGTTATTGACATTCCCTTCTGTTTCTCTCCTCCCCCTCCTCCTCTTTTATCTTGGTTCTCCGTGCAGCTGTTCTAAAGGTAAGTCCAAATGTGGTCTTCTATTAAACCTTGATAAGCTTTTTCATTCTGTTGTATCCAAACAGTTTTTTCAGTCAGAGTGCAGTGGGGAGATATGGTTTGACTCAGCAGTTCAAACTTTTAAGTCTAATTTGTAAAATAACTCAAACTCAATAAATGAAAGTGCAAACCTAATCTTCACAGGACATGCCTTGCCTGCCCTGAATTACAAAAAAGAAAATCATATCTCACCCAAAGCTTAAAGCGGCTTTACAATGATTCCATCCCCATCTACAGCCTTTTGTAATCACAACATGGCTCCTAGCACTGGCCTTGCAATAACAAACCACCATGTGTATGACTTCACGCTACAGCATGCAGACAGTGAGGGTGCCCTTCTGGGGGAGAGGTGCTCCCTTCAGCCGGCCTCTAGTGTCAGTACGCTGGCCTCCAGTCTAGGCGAGCCCCAGGCTGAGAGGCCTTGTGTGGAGGATCTAGTTCCCAGCAGGAACTCTCTGGAGCAGCTAAGTGACCCCAAAGTGGGCTCTTCACCCAGCAAGGGGGGGCTGGAGCTGGAGAAGGCAGAGGAGATGGAGGAGGAGGGGGACAGTTACCAGGAAGATTTACTGATGGGAGATGACCAGGTAGCCGACTTTGCCAGCTCAGTGCTGGCCGCCATCTCCTGCTGGCACTATAGAGCCAGAGCTTTGCTTTCCACTCACTTCACAACGGTGAGGGTTTTTTCTGCCGCCCACGGCTTTTCCCATTTCCTGCTCCATTCCACTGGTTCACCGATCATCTCTGCCACTCATTCTCCCACGCGGGCTCTCGTCCCTTCTTCCTCTTTAATATATATTTATTTATTTTTTTCATAAACTGAACCGACTAACACCTGCTATCATTTGTACTGTGAATGCATCAGCTTGAATTCATGCCACTGAATTGCATGGACTCAAGTCCTCCCAAACTGCTAACCATGGAACTCTAAAAACGTATATGGGTGAAAGCTAAAGACTTGGTGCATGTCTTTGCTTGCATTGTTTATTTCTTTTGGAGATAAAGGTCATCCCATTGTGCATGTACTGCCTTCAATCCAATCTGATTGTACATTTTCCTCATCCATGCAGTGCACTGTTTCATCATTGTTTTTCTTCCCCTGACCTGATTGATGTTGAAGCTTATTATATGCTGTTGATTCCATGTTGCATTTGCATTAGCACCAGTGGTTTAATGTGCCCTGCTAAATGCTGATTGACTTCAAAGGTTAATGCATCCATTTATCTAAATTATCATTATAATAGCAAGAGCTTTCCCCTTTGAAGAGCATATTTCCTAATCATATTTCCCCTTTGAATTTTCATTATTACAAAGTCTTTGTAAATGTTCATTGTTGTACTAGTATTCGATCTGAATGTAAAATAATACTGTTCATTTAAATAGAAATATTTTCAATTCAACAATTGTGGTTGTTTTTCAGCACATTAAGTGCCCAGGGATTTTGCTTATCTGCTCAATGCCATGTTTGGCTATTTCAGGATGATCAGAACACAGATACGACTGAACAGAAAACTTCCCCAGGAGAGGAGGTACAACATGTGGATGTTGCTGTGAAGGAAACGGCCATCGCAAAGGTACTTAATAAAGCCTTGTTTAGATATGCACACATCCACTCATTTCCACGGGCCTCTGAGGCCACATGAGATGTATTCATTGTGTCAAATAATGCCTATCTATCCTCATTCATATGGCTTAGTTTGTTAGCCTATTTTCTAACCATTGTATATTTTGAATGACACACTCCTACTGTATTTGCTGTGATTGTATCGTCTATCTGTAAATGAGAACAAGCTTATTCAACGCTACATTAGACTTTAAAGTAGTTTTCAAACCCAATAAGTGCACTTTGCCATTAGCACAGAATATTATTTGAATCATGCCTGAAATGATCATGCCACACGGAGACTGCTGTCCTGTGGTCAGCTCTCCCACTGGGAAGCTGTAGCTATTTCCCCATTCTCGTGGTCACTTAGCAGAACAGCTCCCGCATCTGAGCAGAGTGCAGGTTGTTTTTCCTTCCAAAGCTTATCTCCACCACACAGCTCCAAGCTGCACTTTCTGTCCTCCAGAGAGAGAGAGCAGGCAATACCTGGATGGGTCAGTGTAATCAAGCTAAAGTGGGCCTCATAAGATCAAATACATGTATCTAAAGATCTGTATTCGATTTTATTTACTAGTTGACTTTAAAAACGTCCATTAAAGGCATCATAGGAGATTATCTGCAATATGCACTTTTTAATATGTTGTGAAAAGTGCTTTTTACACCCCAACAGCAATAAATGACTTATGGGCAATGAAAAAGAAACGAAAAACCCCCAAATTCTGTACCTTCTATAAACCTGTTAAAATGCTGACCAATCGGAGACGATGGACCCGTATCTAAAGAACCAATCACAATCCTGCGCGTTCTCTCCCCTCTGTGTGCTAGCCTGAGCGCGTTCACGGAGGGCAGAGAAAGCGTTCGTGCCATATCGTAGTAGGCTACCTGGCAGTGGACTAGACCTAGTGGAAGTAGCATAACAAGCTTACACAATGGAACCTACACAGAAGTTACCAGAGGTGTGGACTCGAGTCACATGACTTGGACTCGAGTCAGACTCGAGTCATGAATTTGATGACTTGAGACTCGACTTGACAAAATGTAAAGAGACTTGCAACTTGACTTGGACTTTAACATCAATGACTCGTGACTTGAGCCTTTTGACTTGACAAGACTTGCTACTTTCCCCAAAACCCAAAGATTAAATAGTAGGCTATATTTTTAAGTAGGCTACTGCTCTGTATCTTTCATCATGTAGCCTAGTGTAGCGGAGGAAACTGGTGGATGTCGCCTACCGGTACCGCGCTGATCTGCTTATCACTGGTTTCACTTCAGAGGTGTCGGCCAGAACACCACTTAAGGCCAAAAACGTCAGACTATAAGCATGAGAAGAGGAGTATGGTTTTTCCGCTCTTTATTTTCCTTATTTCACAGGCACAGCAGCATAGATCGCAGGAAAAGAGACACAGGCTTACATTCCGCTCGTGAGGAGACGTTAGAACAGCTGTTGCCACCTGCGAATCGCGGCCATCAATAACATCCATAAACTGTTTACAACTTATAACAGCGATCGGGACTGCATGTACTTACTCACACACGGGTGATTCACATAAACACGTTTCAACTGTGTCGACTACTGCGGCAACATGCGCGCTCACACACCTGACCGAGAGAGAAGAGAAAAGGAACTTACTAGACAGACCCTCCGGCCGACTGACGTCACGGCCACTAACTGACAGCTATAGGCTACTGTCATCCACACTGAACAAAACTCATCTCAACACTCTATAAGAAATAACAACACTGTAACCTATAAACTTTGGGGCCTTTTCTGCATGTAGCCTATGTGTGAGTGTTTGTGTGTGTGAGTTAAATGTTAACAATCACTGGTAAACAGTGCAATTGGGAAGTGCAGCCAGCAGCGCTCGTGCACGGCTGTGTGTCGAGGGGTGGGGGAGGGAGTCCCGAGGGGAGAGGGAGGAGTTAAACGGAACTCCGAGGACAAGCTAATTTCAAATCATGCTAGCTCTCTCAGATCGTACAGTATAGCTTTAAAGGTGGAGTCAGCGATTCTGGAACACTTGTTGTCAAAATCAGTGAATATCTCATGAACTGCTACCTGTCAGGATTTCGACAACACCACAGCACTGAGACTGCTCTGGTTAAGGTCCTCAATGACATCCATTTAAACACAGACAGTTAAGTTAAGTTAAGTTACTTTATTAGTCAATGGTTGGTTACATTGAAATTTGTCTTTTTCGCATATCCCCTCTCAAGTTACCACACTTCGGAGGGGGTCAGAGCACAGGGTCAGCCGCAGTACATCGCCCCTGGAGCAGTTTGGGGTTAAGTGTCTTGCTCAAGGACACAATGGTAGAGATGGTGGGCACCGTAGACGTAATACCAGCCTCTGCTAGTTTTACAACTAACACCCTCCTGTCCGGTGCCGGGGATCGAACCAGCGACCTCACGGTTACTGGTCGGCCACCTTTCCTCTAGGCCAGGGGTTCTCAACCTTCTGCAAGCTGGTCCCCCCCAAAGCTGGGTCATTGCAGTTGGGCCCCCCCACCGACCCTGACAACCCCCCCCTCCCCCCCCCCCCCCCCCCCCACACACACACACACACACACCACCATAGATAGATAGATAGATAGATAGATAGATAGATAGATAGATTGATAGATTGATAGATAGATAGATAGATAGATAGATAGATAGATAGATAATCTATTATTGTTATTATCACAAGGGCTAGGCCAGTGGCGCACCTTTGAGTTGAACATTGGGTTTAGGGTTGGGGTCCGGAAATTTCTTATATTTTAACGTTAAATTCTGGTGCACTTTAAAAGCTAATTATGAGATTGTATTAATGAGACGCTGAGGAAATGTTTTTTTTTTAAATCTCCTTAGAAGAGAAGAAAATAGTAGCCTAAATAGAACATACACAGAATAAATTCTACAATAGGTATACCTGTTGTGAAAAAGCTTCACAAAACAAAGTCTATGATCAATGGGAAACACTTCTGTCTGACAACCCAGTTCAGAGAATGTTTCAACTATTGAGTCTTGGATTTGGAAAGTGGCCAGATTTAGCTCAAAATGCTACCTGCGATTAATGTGCTGTGCAGCCTGAACGCGGAGTTGTGTGTGTCTCAGTGGCGATTCCAGGAAATTTTGACTGGGGGTGGCCAAGGTGGGCCACAGAGCTAGAGTGGGGTGGCCATCGCACCCCAGAATGAATAGCATGTGATATGCTGTACAACCAATTCAAAGATGATTTATAATCCCAAATGCCCAAATCAGTTGTCAGAAAACTAAACCCCTGAAGGAGGGTCTGGGGGCATCCCCCCTAGAAGATTTTTTTTGTGTTTTTAACATGTAATCTAAGCATTCTGGTGCATTCTGGCGAAGATAATAAAGGAAAAAGTCAATATTTATTTCAGTTCAGATGAATAGTAAAATTAGCAAGACAACATAACTTGCTAGCAGCCAGATGCCTAACAACTGGACAGAGGGACGGATGACAACTAGCTTTTGACCAAATATCTTGCTAAAAAAATAAACCTTTATTTATGAAATTCTGCCCTAAGAACATGTTACACTTGCTAACTACAAACTTAAATTTTTTTATTCAGATTTCAAAAATCTGCTGGGACACGTACCCATACACATGCATGGGTGGCACGCAAAAAACATATCAAGAATTAAAGGGCTTATGTCTCAGCAAGATTTAGAAAAACTTGTCCATGCATTTATCTTTAGTATACTTGACTACTGTAACAGTGTCCTTGCAGGCCTTCCAAAAAAATCTATCAGACAGATTCAGCTAATTCAGAACGCTGCTGCTCGAGTCCTCACTAGGACCAAAAAAAGTAGATCACTTTACCCCAGTTCTGAGGTCTTTACACTGGCTTCCAGTCACTCAAATAATTGATTTCAAAATACTGGTGTTGGTTTATAAAGCACTAAATGGTTTAGGGCCAAAATACATTACTGATATGCTGATACGTTATGAACCGTCCAGAGCCCTTAGGTCGTCTGGGACAGGTCTACTTACAGTCCCTAGAGTTAGGACTAAACAAGGAGAAGCAGCTTTTAGTTATTATGCACCAAAAATCTGGAACAAACTCCCAGAGAACTTGAGGTCTGCTGCAACTCTCAGTTCTTTTAAATCGAGTCTGAAGACTTTTTTGTTTCCATTTTAACCTGCAATTTTCATTTTATTTGCTTCTTTTATTCGCTTTTAAATGTTTTATAATGTGTTTTATGTATTCTAATCTTGTCCCTGTAAAGCACTTTGAGTGGCCTTGTGTCTGAATTGTGCTATATAAATAAACTTGCCTTGCCTTGCCTTGCCTTGTCCATACTGTGTCTTCACTGGAAATCGGGTGTTGATACACAGCCTAGACTCTGTTAACTGGTATGTAAACAAAGGGGGCCCACCATAGCTAGCAACATGCCCGGTTACATAGCCTAGGCTGTGTATGACCTCGGGACTTTTTTCAGTAGGTACACTACGTACAGGTAGGGGATCTCAAGGAGATATTCACCCACTGCGCCATGAGCGCCCCAATACTCACTCATTTTGACAAAGTGATTTTGACCACAAACATTTCTCCAGAATGGCTTACTCCACCTTTTAAGTTAATGGGGAATCAGAGGACAGTGCTTGCCATTACAATGTCTCTATTACTCATTACATCCCACTTTACAAACACTCTCCTATCATGTTTCAGGTCAACGTTGAGGAGCTGTGCCTTCTAAACTGTGTCCCCCGAGCAAAGCAGAGCGATCAGCTGGAGGTGTGTCTCTCCCAACGGCCCGAGTCTCCTGTCTCCCCTCTTCAACAAGAAGCCGACACACCTGAATCTCAGGATACCTCCAGAGAAACGGCAGAGGAGGACGAAGGAGAGAGCGATTCCTCCGGTCTCCATGTGGAGGAGACCAGTGTCCTCACCAACGGGGAGCTCTCGGAGGAGGAAGAGGAGATGCTTTTAGACAACAAAAGCATCCTGCCTTCCTCTGTATTGGACCAGGCCAGCGTGATAGCTGAGCGCTTCATCAGCAGCAGCCTGTCCAGACGGAGCAGTCTGGTTTCAGAGGACTTGGGTTCCCTCGCCTGTCCCTCACCCTCCACAGAAAACGACGTCTTCAAAAGCCCCTCCGCTTGCATGGACCTGGAGGAACAACAACAGTCCCAGTTGTTAGCCAGCTCCCTCCCAGAGCCCCACGTGACCTCGGGGGGTTATCCGTCAACGCTCGCAAACGAACCCACGCTGAACGCCCTCCTCGAAGGGGAACGCAGGTCCACTCTCTCCAAACAAGATCGCATCCTCATCCACAAGATCAGAAGATACTACGAGCGGGCAGAGAACCAAGATGTTAACTTTAGCATCAAGCGCAGGGAAAGTCTCTCCTACATCCCAGCAGGTCTGGTCCAGCACCTGAGCCGTCAGCTCAACAGCGTTCCCCAGGAGGAGGCCGCCCCAGCCCAAAGGAAAGGCCCCACTCGGAACCGCCCCACCTCCTGGTCCGTGTTTGACCTTCCCAGCTTCAGTCGAAACGCTGAAACACGTCAAAAAACTGAAGCGCAGAGAACAGTGGAGGCCAAGGCTAGATCTCAGAGCAACACAGATGCCTCTCTCACAGAAGAAGAGTTCATACCCGCCTCGGACATGGTCCAGGTTTGGCAAGATATGGAATTGGAATCGGAGGAGGACAGCCTGATAGTCCAGCAGAGCCCAGAGGACCAACTTAATGACTCGAGATTAGAATTAACAAAGGATATGAGCTCACACACTTCAGTTTTTAAAAATGGTGACCAACCACCGACGATTTTAGAAGAGTCTGACATAAGCGCTGCCTCCGATGGCTCCTCCATTTCATCACCAACCAGACCCTTAGCAGCAGTGGACGGGCCGGGATCCTGTGAGGACTGTCAGACACGCAGGACCCCCCCGTCTGAAGAAAAGAGCCACTTCAACCAAAGCCACCTACCCAAGATCATAAGCTTCCGCACAAGTATAGACGAAGACCACATCCTGCAAGACATGGGAAAGATGAGAAACAAGGTGTTCCAGCTGGCCCGTCAGTACAGTCAGCGAATCAAAAATAACAGACCGATGATCAGGCAGAGGAACCGAGACTCAGCAAATCCACCGAGCTTCAGGAACATGCCTGCTGTCGTCGAGGAGAAGATGCAATTGACAAAAAAGGGTAAATAGGACGCAGATGATTGCTGTGTTGATTCTTTTGCATTCACCTACCTTCTCATCAAGCTCATGAATGGAGAAAACTCAAAAGCATGTTTTTTTTCTGTTTCTGTTTTTCGTTTATGTATGCAGGTAAACCAAACCTGAGGTTGCCCTTGAACACTTGCGATCAGGCGGTCATCCATGAGGAGCTCTCTCCAAGTCCACTGCAGACCCCCAGCTCGGGAGCCAGCAGCTCCCAGAGCCCAGCAGTCACCTGCCCGCAAAGCCCCCAGTCAGAGACCTTCCACTGGCCTGACGTACAGGAGCTGCGTGGCAAATACACAAAGAACCCCCACTCCTCCAAGGTGACCCGCAGCTACACGGTGCCCAACGGTTTGCTGGAGTACATTACAAACAGGAGTAAAGGCTGCACGCACAAGTACAAAAGCTCCTCGGACCTCGACAAAGCTCTGCCGGACTGTCCCAGGACTCAGTCTGAAACTGTAACCCAGGGAGGGGGTCCTGTGGTAGAGGACTGGCCCCGCCCACAGCCCCCACTGTGCAGGTGGAGCTCCCTGGACCACATGCTCGGGTCTCTGCCCCTCCATGAGGTACAGAACCTTCAGGAACCCGTGAGGACCTGCCACATGGCCGGCCAGGGTCCTCTGATAACTAGAGAAACCAGCAAAGATGGGGACACTCAGTCTAATGCCCTGAGTTCAGGGAAGATGACAGAAAGTAATGTAGTGAAAAGCTTACGGGAGAAGTTCCAGAGCTTAGGCACGAACTTGTGAACTATGTGAATTATGTACAATTTTTTTTAATCGTCAGGGACTATTGCATGGAAACATTGTCTGCCAGTAACCAGATGCTCCTCAATGTCTCTTGTTTCTGTTTTTCACCCAAAAATGGTGCAAGTGGTTGTGTGCACATAGTTTTAATTACAGGGGACACAGTGAAGGCGTTGGCACCGGTGAAACATAAAAAGGGATATTATTGGTCACTGGTCACGAGGGGAGAGCTTGTTTTCTTTTTAAAAAGTGTATTGCAATATTTTGTACATTGGGTATTTTTCTGCACTGCACAACACAAATTAATGTAAAAAAAAAGAAATGTAAATAGTCCCATGTTTTTACCAAAGAGGATCAAGTTTTTATGCATCTATTTAGTGATTATTGTTATAATCACAGTTATCATTTAACTAGGTAAACTGTTAACTGGGGTTTCAGGGGGAAGGAAGCAAAAAATAGCTAAAGTCTCACTGGCGAATTGAGTCTCTGAGCGTACACCAAAGAGTGTTTCCTTTTAAACATTTGTCGACCTTTTAAATGCATGTGGTCACAGCAGTAATACCTGGTCCACGTCCACTGTAGCTGCTTCTAGAAAAAACCTTTTCACACACTGTATCACTGGAGCTTTATTTTTCTCAACAGGTTGTATATTTTTCTTTTGATATTATTTATGAACCTGTATATTTGGGAAACATTGGCCTCGTGTAAATACTGACCAGTAGCAAGCCCTTTTTACTTATCCATTCCAGAAAAAATATATTGTTTCATACTTGAAGTTTCCAATATTTTCAATAAAATCTGAAATGGTAAGTGTCCCCATGGGTCCCTAGCTTCTTTAGCCTCACATGCACTTTGAATCCAGTTTATCCATCTGTTTTGTCATCTTGTTCCATCTGTGAAGAATGATTCCATATTTATATAAGCCTGAGATAGTCTTTCTGTTTTTAGACTGAAGATTAAAAGAGAGTCGAGGACTATTTTATGACAGGGTCCTGTGCAGATCATGTGGAAGGAATGTGTCTTGTGGACATGATTGTGTATGGTGGAATGAAAAGAAGAAACAGAAGACACAGTAGTATCTAGCATAAGATACATGATAAAATGACATGCTCGGAGCACAAATTCATTGTTGGTTTATCTATTCAATTTGAGAAAATATATATCAAATTAACTAACATTCTGTTTTGAGGTCTGGAAAACATGGACCCTTAAAAAAACGTAACATTGATTGATCAGCTTGGTATTCTTCACTAATTTTATTAAATTGCTTATAAATATGATTTTTATCTTTACGTGTGTGTGTGTGTCTTTATTCATATGTCTTACAGCTTATTTAAAATGACATTGTGCGTCATGATGCGCCCATATGGAGCGAGCGCAGATTCATCTTTCCCTTTTAGAAGCTGTGTCAATTCAACCGGAAGCCAACAGGGCCGTCCTTCAACATAAAAGCCCAACTACTGCTCAGTGCTCCCTCTAATATGTGCGCACCAAACGAGGGTGTTTATTTTGAACCAAACATGCATAACTTGCATCCTGTCTGTCTGTTTACCAACTTGACACTGCAATTCGTGATACAGACCAGAGAGGAGTGTGGTTCAAGACGCAAACGGAGTCGCGCACTTAAGCCAGATGCACGCAACATCAGATTCCCTCTGGCACAAAGTCAATCAACTCAAAGTTTTTTCCAAATTTCTGGTTGTCTCCGAAACATCGTCTATTAAGTCTATTGTTTTTCTTTCTTTTTTTGTTTTTATATGAAGAATGGGCTGCGCAATATCAGGTCTGGCAGAGAGAGCGGAGTTTGGGGCGAGGAACACTGAGGATGCTGCTGCTACCGCTGTTGCGTCTCCAAGCGAGGATCAAATTCAAATGATCAAGGAGTCATGGAAAGTTATCCGGGACGACATAGCCAAAGTTGGGATCATTATGTTCGTCAGGTAGGCCTAAAAGTAACCTTTTTTCTGCACTTTTGTCCAGTGTTGGTTGCGCATGTAAAATAACTCAAAATTGAAAAGGGAATTAGGCTATTACTGGTTTGGCTGATTGAAAAGGTACGTGATGATGTAAAGATATAGGATGTGATTATTTTTTAGAAATGTTTATTTATTTTGTTAAATGTGGGGCAGGATTCTGTTCATAGCCAGTAGGCTAAATAATAATAATAAAAAAGTTGTGTAGCAGTTACGTTACCAAATGTCTAAATATTGCAACCAAATGAAACCAACCATTGACAAAATAATAAAATTAGGTCCAACTTCTGATTTCAATAGCAATTCTCGTTCTTCTCTTAAAAGTGGAGTAAGCGATTCCGGAGAATGCTTGTTGTCAGAATCACTTTATGTAAAAATCGGGGAATATCTCCTCACCATCCTCTTACCTTTTTGTAGCTTAGGCTACTGTGTGCGCTGATCCAATGTTAATACATAGCAATTGGCTCTGCAAATGCATGTTGCTATGATGGGCCCTTTTCTACATAGCCGTTAACAGAGCCTAGGCTGTGTATTAACAGTGGGGTTTTTTTTAGCGCGAACACACTAGGGAGAGGTAGGGTATATTCACTGATTGAAAAAACAAATTTTCAAAAGAAGCATTTTCCAGAATTGCTGAGTCCACCTTTAAATGGCCCAGACTCAACAGTTGAACCTTTTCAGACGGTTTAGTGAAACCTCTGCACAACCTTCTGATCTACTGGCCGGAGACAGAGCTGCAGAAGGTTCCCAGATCCACAATGGTGACACTGCTCAACCCCTAACACATGCCTCTGCCCTGCCTTCCTCTGACCCACAGCTTGGGGAATGGCAGGACCTCCGCCCCCCCCCCCCTCTTATCACTACATATCACATATTAACCACATTACATAATAAACACACAGCTCCAGGTCTGCTAGAGAACCATGCAATTGAAGGCACCACCAGCCATCAGTAAAAGTGCATTTGATCAATCAGTATGACTGCCTGCATCCGGGAAAAACCTCTTTGACCTTTTTTTGTCAGGGAAAAAAAACAAACAAATTAAAGACTATGAAGATAAAGAGCGGAGTGGGCGGGACATGCAGGACGAAAGCTGATAGAACCACAAGAGCCACTGCCAGGCACATGGCTATGGAGGCCCAATTAATGCCATGATCGTGTCCTCTGTTTGACCTGGACGGATGAAGAGATTGACCATGTGTTAGCCTGGAAGCACACACAAGGCTTTTTGTGGTTGAGGGGCACCACAAATGCCTATCAGCTTGGTATCTCATGATGATGACTGAACACTTGTCACAGTAAAGCAGCACATGGGAATAACCAGTTTTTCACTTTGTGCTCGCTCTGAACTCAACGGACCTCAGTCCATGACGAGGGGATGTTCCTCTCGATCATAATTATACGAAATGACAAGACACTCAAAAGACTGGTGGGCTCTAAAGTGCCAAAAAATGAGTTCTCAGTACAACCAATTAAAATCCCTTGAGTTATGCAGTGCTACATTTTGTCTGCATGTGTGCACGCCCACAAGAGGTAGGGTACAAATGATGGGGACAAAATAACCTGCTCTCTACATGTTGCTCCTGCGTCAACCTTGGTGTAAAGTATATTTTGAAAGTAATGAGCCAAACTATTGGGTTACATAATCATATGAAAATCAATCATATTATAGCATCCAAATAGACCTCTTTGTATTGTCAACGATGGCAGAGCTACTCCTCTTTTCACAGTGGCCATTAGAGACCCTTCCAACACCTATACCCATCGACTGTATGTCTATCCATCAGTGAGGCCACATGCTATTGACAGCTGATGTTTTTATTCATGAGGACCCTGCTCTGTCTTTTTCAGGTGTGGAAAACACATCACTTTTTGCCTCTCGCTCACAGTGCTGGAGGATATGCTAAAAAAAAACACAACAGAAATAAACAGAAATATAAAAAAGCTTCTGATTCACCTGCCACACCCACACACATTTTAAAATATCGTTTATCATAAATGCCTAGCTGCTCGGTGTGATGTTCAGGTTGCCTGTGTTAAATACCTGAATATAAGTGGACATTGCATCTTGTATTTCGTACAGCAATCAAAGCAGTGCCATTTCACAGAGCTGCTCTCAGCTCAAGGCCATGTTTCAACCGGTTTAAAACGATAAAGCTTCATTGTTCACGTTCTCCAAGTTCACCTCACAACAACCTCGGATGCCTGTCATCAACCCTTTAGTCCTCTCATCGTTTTCCATCAGACAACAACTATACTGAAGGAGAAGCAGAATTGACAATGAGTCGTGAGCACAACAATACAACTCGGCGCCCATCCAGAAGAGGCAACTGTGTATTCTGCCACAGCGTGACTAATCACAGGTTTCCTCAGCTGGAGTCTGGAAGGCTTCCTGATTGAATGACAGCATGCTTAAACCTCTTAAACCTACTGAAATTGATTAAGGATTTGGAAATCTAGCATTGGACTTCCAGGCTCTGTCCCCAGACCTGATAGGTTTAGGCATGGACATGAGTGGCATGGATTGTCCTTGGCTAACAAACACACAGATACACCAAGAAACAAAATTAGATCAGAAAGGCACACTCTAGAGAGAAAAGCTTGTGATCCGCTAACGTAGATGAGCTGAAATGTGCACATTCACCACTCGTCATCACGGGGGATATACAATTCTTTGTCTGTCCACATTCTAAACTGCTGTGGGTATAATGTCATCTCAGTTTTGGGGCTGGAAAAAAAAGGGAGGATTTGTTTCAGTGTGGGAATGAATATGACAGCGTTTGTCTGCACGAGTGTGTTTCTCTCAGAGGGCTCACGGATGGCTGCGTGTGTGTGCTGTCTGTCGTTGTCTTGGTAACAGGTTGTTTGAGACCCATCCCGAGTGCAAGGACGTCTTCTTCCTGTTCAGAGACGTGCAGGACCTGGAGAGGTTGAGAACCAGCCGGGAGCTCAGGGCACATGGCCTCAGGTCACTCACTCACTCACAGCACTTCATGACACAACATGTCGCAATCTTGACAAATCACCCAGGTAAAGCATGCATGTATTGACTGGGAAGGATACTGATATCCAATACCCCCCTCCCCCTTTTTTTTGGTTGCTTCAAGTCATTAAGTCAGGGGCTTCTTTTATGACCATCCCAGTTAATATGCAGAGATGGTATTATATATTTTTCTGTGGTCAACAAATCCGTTAAAAAGCCCATAAGCAACAATGTATAAGTCCATCTCTTTAAAGTTCTAATTTGTAATGTAATCAAAACAGTAATCTAACATGTGTAATCTAATCATAACAGCTCACTAATATGTATTACTTCTTAACACGCTACAGTAACGTCCCTAACACAGCTGGCTGGGCAGTGGGCACTGTAGTTTTGTAGCAAATAGATGTTTGTTTGTTGAGGACTATTGTAAGCAGCGGATAGATACACATTTGATGCTGTTGTGCAGTGATAACCACCTTGTTTGTATGGTGTATGTATGGCCATAATCCCTATCAGATGAACCAGCTGTCGTGTCCCAATGTGTTTCATTTGAATTAATTTCAAACTGGATGGCATCTGTCCCTTTTAATTACACAAAAGTGGGTCATTTATCCTGGAATTGTTGAATTGCCACTGTTAGATTTTTCCTTTCGAGCCTCACACTACTTGTGTAGTACTATTACTTTTTCCCTGTATACCCACATATTGGGAACCACTGTATGGTGAGCATGTGTGGCAGAAGGACAGCAGATGGGCAACTATTTTACTAATAAAATACAGTGACCATCCTTATTTTTTACTAAAGAAACATGTCAACCAGGGATTTTTGATGAATTTTTAAGTAACTTTAGTGGAGTTGTACTGCACCAATACATATCAGGTTTACACATATGAATGATATAGAACCTCAGTCGAATCTTGTTTATTATTCTCCATGCTCTACCTTTCATTTAGGGATCTGTAACCACAATATATAAAAACCTTGTTGCACACGGCACGGTTACAGAGCAAGACAAATTTTTAGATGGGTGGCAGAGCAAAACCCCTCAGGTAGTGGTGTCATTAGAACGTTGCTAACCACTCTGCTACGGACACACAGCTTGTAGCATCTATCACAGCCACTTGTCTGTTGTTTCCCAGGGTGCACCAGGCCTCTCTTTGTTCCTCTTCACACGAGGCCAAAAGCAGACAATTACCTCCTGAGGACCTAGGGGCACAGAGAGGCTAGCGTGGCATCGCCCGGGCAAACATGTGTTACACATCCCAAAATGAACCAGCAGCTATCGGACTCAGTGATAAGGTCAAATGGCCCTTCAGCCGCACTCAGGGACATTAGAACAAATGTCCACGGTGGCACCGAGACAGAGGGGGGCTTAACCAACTGGAACACTTTGTACCATATTATTCATCTTCAATACTGTCACGCAGACACTCTGCAGTGATGGCAGACACACCTGCCAAAGCAACAAAGGAAATTGATCTTTTTGTGTTCTGTGCATGTGAAAGAGCAACGTTTTCGAGGGGGGTATTCAGGCTGGAGTCAGTGATTCTGAAGAATGCATTTTGTCAAAATCGCCCTTTGACAAAATCAGTGAATATCTCCTCACGGTCTGCTACCAGATCCAGTGTTAATAAACAGCCTAGGCTCTGTAAATGGGTATTTTGTTAGCTAAGGTGGGCCCCGTTTGTTTACATACCCTATGTTTACATACCAGTTAACAGAGCCTAGGCTGTATATTAACACCATCTCTTTCAGTGTGCACACACAGTACGGACAGGTGGCGGATTGTGAAGAGATATTCACTGATTTTGACAAAAAGGTGATTTTGACAACGAGCATTCTCCAGAATAGCTGACTCCACCTTTAAGTGTTGTGCTAACGTTTGGTTTGCCTCAGGTGGGAGCTGGGTTGATAGATCAGCTATCAATGGTGTTTGTTTTTCTTGGCATTTGAGTTTGTGAAACTGCAAATGTAAACACACGGTCCATTGACACAGAATAGTGTCACTCTTATCTACGATCCGTGTATTGAAACCCCTACCCCCTGTATCTCTTTCAGGGTGATGTCTTTTATCGAGAAAAGCGTTGCCAGACTGGACCAGCTGGAGAGACTGGAAGTTCTGGCTCTAGAGCTGGGAAAGAGCCATTTTCATTACAACGCCCCACCCGAGTACTACAATGTAAGACCAACGATTATCCCATAACAGTGCTGCTCTTGTGACGCTGCTTTGTTCATAGTGGTAGGGCACCAATTCTTATAGCTGTGTATCAGACTCACCATTATACTGAGACCCCTAATGTCAAAGCAAGCTGAATGGACTGACACATTGACTCAGACACTGAAAAATAAATGAAACACACATACTCCCACATTAAATACAGCCTAAGTATCTTGCGTTATTATTTTTTTGCAGTACGTCGGAGCAGAGTTCATCGGTGCCGTGCAGCCCATCCTAAAGGAGAGGTGGACAGCAGAGCTGGAAGAGGCCTGGAAGGTAAGTGTGTGTTTGTGTGTGTGTGTGTGTGTGTGTGTGTGTGTGTGTGTGTGTGTGTGTGTGTGTGTGTGTGTGTGTGTGTGTGTGTGTGTGTGTGTGTGTGTGTGTGCTATAGTGTGCAACTCAGTGTAAATGCCTGCCTGGTGAAATGGACCTTAGTTGTGCAGCAGCAGTGATGGTGACTGTGTCCAGGCTCAGGCTTGAGTGATGTGTAAATGTACATGTCAATGAACCGTACACATGAGCGTATGGAGAAAATGGAACATGGCTCTGTCACATCACGTTATGTCATGTCAAGTCAATATGTTATGTGGTGTTATGGATATAATGGATGCTCAGATATTTCTGCTGCTGCTCAGTGATTGTGTAGAACAAACACATATTATATTGATTGAGTTGTAATGTAGAGCTTTCTGGATGAACAAAATATCCCGAAGAAAATGACAAGATCTAAATTGAAGGTAATAATTCAGTACATCAGCTTCAATGAATAGCTTCCACTGCCCTCTAGTGGTTTAAGTCACTTTTTTTTGTTCCTGTGTCGTGACAAACTCAAGGACTCTGTTCCACTATTTATCAACCGTCCAAGCCTATTTGACACTCACGTTTCTTATTGCACTGCTTTAACATTGATTCAGGCAAGGCCAGGGCAAAACAAATCAAGCAAAGGACACATGGACGCTTAAAAAGTGATTGAAAACACATATCCTTCCAGTTCATGCTTTCATAAAAGATTATTCCCAAGGCGCTACTATCGAAATACTGCAATATAACCTTAGCACCTTAAATAAAACCCATTGGTTCAGAGCCCCAGATTTAAGTGAAAATATTTCATTTTCATCAGACTTAATATAATGGAGAATATTTCTTGTTTTTGACCTTCAGATAGCGAAAGTAAAACTATTATCTGCGAACAAAAGAAAACATAATTTCCCTCCCATATAACTCAAAGCTTGGTCCTTCAGCTACATGGGTCCTGACCTAGCTCAACGTGTTTTTCATTTGATTTATCCAGACCATGTTCCAGTTCCTAACCAGTCTAATGCGGAGGGGATACCAGGAGGAGCGCAGCCGACAGCGCCAACTGGCCCTCTCCCCGAAGGATCGGCCAGACAAGAGGCAAACGGCGCTATGAGACGCTTACTTCTCTTGACAAGACTGTTTTTACCAGTACAGCACAGCAATGTGTTCATGTAAATAGTGTATTATTTACTGTCTCCTTTTCTACAATACTCGTGTTTATCGTGGTCATTGTTTTGCTATTTCATGTTAATGGACAAAACAAAATACAGACATGCAGTGACTTTTAACAAAGCATTTTATTACTGAACTTAAATTCTGCCGCAGGATTTAGGAGCATGACGAGATGATACAAATGTTTGACAAAATATACTGGCTTGCCTTGTGATAGTGATAAACAGAAATGGCATTATAAGAATTATAGACGATACTTTTGTCTCTGTATTCATAACTCCAACAGGCTTTTCAGTAAACCTAAAAATTTCAAAAGATGTTGTGCCATTTAATTCATTCAGAAATGGTAACTCATTCACTTATAATTAAATACAGTACATTTTATTTGTGTTTAACATACAGCCAGATTGACCGCTTGGTATGAAACTGGGGGCAAAATAATATTCATTGTACTTCAAAAAGGTGAAATAAAAACAAAGCGTAAAGTGAAATTCTATCTCCATTATCGGGGTTAAGTTCAATACAGAAAAAATATGGTTTAAAATTCATCAAATCTGATATGATTAAGTTCCGTGTTTCCCAAGCAACAGTCATTTCAATGATTCTCAATTAAAAAAGAAAAAAAATCCAATAACTGTGACACATACCGGGACAGCTCCCAGCTAAGCCGTAAATGTAACATAAATAGGGACTCTTACAATTAAATATAATGAAAGGCAGCTAATCGTTGGGCTCCGTGGATTTGGCTCCAGATGTGACACAGCTGAAAAGGTGGAGATTCAATAAAGCTGAATTGCTTTGTCCTGTATGACAAATCCTCAGGTGTGCTGTTCCAGATCACCCACCATGGCACCGAGTAGCCGGGGATGAGACATTACCATGCAAATGGCATTATATCAGAGCAGTCACCGGGTGGATGAACAGTGATTCTGAGGCCGGGTGGGGCCACAGACCCAAGTGGAGGCCTTTCCCCATTCCCTCAGATAGGACAGGCCTGTTTAGATACCCAGGCGTATGTGAAAAGAGTCTGTTGCTCATTGGGTGGCTTTGGTTTTCTTGCTTTTGCTTTTTTTATCTTTCTTCTTAAGTCCGTCCATGTGAGCTCTAAGGAGGTTGGAGTACGCCTGGAAAAGATGGGTTTAGGATCAAGTTATAACGGCTCATTCATCGAAGACAGGGGCGATATGAAACACAAGATTACTTTCGACAAGTTGATCAATCAAGGGGACCGGGTAAATCTGCATGCAATGGGCCAGAACAATAGCTTCCAAACAACACTGAAATTGCAACACAAAAGCAGCTCAACCCACCATTTGAAACTTGATTACTTCTTTGGTGCTGACCTGAAAAGGCAAGAAATTAGATTTCAGCATTAAAAGCAAAAGATCTATGAGACCAAACATAAAAAAATGATAGGAACCACAGTAAGCTCACCACTGTGCTAATTTTCTTCTTGCCATCCGATGCTCTGAGGAGACATTTGTTGTCCACTGGCTCAAATGACTCCGAGTGGCCCTTTCTGGGCGCAGGCTTGGTCCTCCCGTCATCTGGAAGAAAAAAATAAACACATCCCATTCCAGCTGGTTAGATGTTTAAAGGGGAAACTTGCACATTCACGTCCTGATCAAACACTTGAATGATAATGGTCAAAACACAGGCAGGATCTAGAACTTACATTTTTTTAGCGTGATGACCACACTACCAGATGTTCTGCACTTCTGGAACAGCCGTGTGAGCTCTGTGAGGAACTGGACAACAGAGCAAAAAAACAAACATTTTAACGTACCTGTCTGAGTGATCCATTATGTTTGTGGCTGCAGCTCATCTCAGCAGCATGAAGAGTCTACAGAGTGATATCAGACACTGCTGGGTGTGTGTTAAGTACACTTAACTTAAACTGCTCTAGTCTAATAAGACACCCCCAACTTTAATGACAATTATTGTCCTCAGTTTTGTTGGAACTGTTGTCGTGAGGCGTCAACTTCCATTTTGGAACTGGTTGGTGGTGTAAAAAAAAATAATAGTGTACAAGTGTAACCGTGACCCAACTGGCAAGTGAGTATGGGTTCCTAATAAGAACTAGGAGGTAAGACTGCACATATTGGTCTATTAGTATTTAAGATAAATACTCAATTATAAAGCCACAAAATGTTTGCTTTGGTCTGTCTTTAGATAATACGTTAATAGCTGGGGAGAGCTTACTTGCAGAACAAGTCTGACTTATTTAAATATTTATGTATGATTCCCATTAAAAATGCCAGTTTATGGATATTTATTGTGTTCGAAAGTACAATAACTGAGCATATTTGGCAGCTTAACACCAAACCAGGGTTAGCTTCAGCCTAGCGTTAGCAGGCTAATGAGTCAGTTTAACGACTAGCTGGTCCAACAATTAGCTAACTGTTAGTGAAATACCGTAAGCAGACAGTGTCAATTTTAAGCCTCTTATCAATAAGCCCAACAGGAAATGTTCTTTTTGTTCTTACCGAGTCGTTTTCTAGCAGCACCATGATTCTGACTGCAGTTCAGTTGTAGCTTTCAGTTAGCTTCACCCACCGAAACCTAGCCGCTGTGAAGCACCAGTGAAGAGTGAAGCACACGTACTACAAGCCGGAGCCCCGCCCCGCGCTCCACTCTCAATACGGGGAGGGTGGCTTTAGCACAGCGTCGCCTGCTGTCAGGGAGGGGAACGCACACAGCGAGCTCCAGTCAGTCAGCTTTTATTTTAGATTTCCTTTTATTTTTAAATTTGTATGCACAGCATAAAAATAAAAAATAAAATCGCATACGCCAGGCATAATACAATTGATTTTGAAATACATTTAATTACTACAGTATAAACAATATATATATATACTGTTCAGAAATCATACATAATCTTCTTAGCACTTAACACCCTACATCTTATAAAAACATTGATAATAACTCTTTGAACATTATTGTAAGCTACAAGTGCATTACATTATGACAGCTGAGGATGGCATAGCTGGTATAATTTAATTTATAAAAAAAATATTCTTACTTTCAGTGCACTGTCCCCTAAAGAATTTGTTTATATATTGTTTTTAGCATTCATATCTTTAAAAAAATCTCACAACTCTGCTGCTTCTGACATAGAAAAAACGGCAACATAAATCGCAACTTTGGGTTAAATACTGTCTTGATAAAACATATTTGTGTAACTTTGATAAAGATGTCTGTCATCTTGACAGTGTGCAGTCCGGATGGTGCCCCAGGTCAGCTAGGAGCACGGCAAACTCAGAGTGCCAGTCTCTGTCGAATACCGCCCTGAGCTGGCTCTGCAGGGCTTTGCTCTTCCATACAGGGTGAGGAGCATCCTGGGAAACCACCAGACCCACTCCAGCTGTGGTCATAAAGTAGTCCCCTGACCAATTGGAGGTGCCTGAGGGGAAAAACGTCCAACGTTATCTGGTCAAATGATTAACCAATTCCAATACACATGCAACAAACGGACACATGAACTCAGAAGCATTTACATTTTAACTCAACCATTAAAGATAATCTGTTCACTCACCAATGTATGCTACTTTATCGGTCACCATGTATTTATTGTGGTTGACTCTGCTATGTGGAATATCAGACTGGTTTCCTACAGGAACGATGTACAGTTTCTGAAAAGAGAATTACATTTTTTTTTTGTAAATGAAGTGGCAATGATTTACCTAACAGCAGATATATATATTTCATGTAGTGTCTTACTATATGGATGCTGATATTCTGGTGAGGGCTGTCCATAGAGGCTAGAGACTGAATGAAAGGCAGCATAGCTGGATCGGAGTCCAGCCCACAGCTGATCAACATCCGGATCTTAACCTTCCTCTCGAATGCGGCCGTCCTGATGGCGTCGTCAATGAATGGCCAGTATCTGCTCAAATAAAGGACCCAAAGTGAAGAAAACGAAGCATGTGTATTTGAGCTTCTGAGGTGACCTTGTGGATAGGACTTAACATTGAAATCAAACAAAGCCATAATATTATACAGTTTCTACTTATTTAATATGATATTGTAAAGTAGGGGCTCCTTATCCAACACATCCTTTTTTTGTTCTTTGATGGAATCTGATCGATTTATGTTTTATCCCGTTTACTGTGATTTTTGTTTTTCTTTTACAGTATTTTGATTGTTCGAGAAATAAATAGATAAAACCAATCCAATCAAATCAAGCTGAAAGAGGGGACTAGTTTGATAGAGAGAAAATATCAGTGTCACCTCTGAGGCTTTTCGAAACGTGTGGTGGGGAAATACTCCATGACGGCTACATCCACAAAGTGTTGGGCGTCTGAGATGATGGAGAGAATGGCCTCCAGGTCCTGAGTCCTCGACGGAGGACAGAATGATGACGGGGAACCCTGAGGTGGAACACAAACGTGGAATAATGATGACCTCTAAAACATTTGATTCGCAAAACTATTTTTTCCTGGCTGAAATTGTAATACACACTCTACAGGTCATCACTTCTCTTCTCCATAAATAGAGACCGAATACAATAACAGTCTCCCGTAAAAAGGAACCAAAACCTTAAGGCACTCACTGCGAGGTAAATCCTGCTGGAGACATTATCATTTTCCACCAGCAGGGGTTGCTGTTGGTTGATGGTGGTGTCATACATGGCAGGCCAGGGCTGTGGCAGGGAGCTGTTGGACTGTCCCATCACCCAGTAGGACTGGAAAATCATCTGGAGGTCCTCTGCCAGACTGGAGCAGTTATAGATGACAACTCCCAGCTCCTTCACCTGCAGGCAAAAGTGAATTCTCAGGCAGTGTTGTATTAAGGCTTAACATGACGCATCTGTATCTGATTGTAGATTGTTGGTTTTCACCTGTGTGAGAGCCCTCCAGTCCATGTTGGCACTTCCAATAAACACATGTTTTCTATCAACGACCCAGAACTTGCTGTGGAGGACACCCCTCGTCAAGCGGCCAAAGTTCACCCTCCTCACCTGAACTCCTGCAAGACAACCACAGTGCAAAGTGCATCACAAATCAGTAAATAGTCAAGTCAAGTCAACTTTATTCAAAATTTCTCCAATATTTGCCAGACATACAGAGGAACAGAAAATAAACATCTCTCCGGCCTACGGTGCAAAACATTTTTTTTTATAGGATATCAAATAAATAGCCTACATTCTGAATACTGCACAAGTGAGGCAAAACCAAAAGGTGTAGAAAAGTAGAGACATTTAAAATGTGCAACATAAAGAACATTATTTGCAGTTTGTGCAATAAATAGCCTACTGCAGTGACGGTAGAACAGGGGAGTTTAGGCTATACTTACAAACCTTTCTCTTTCAACATCTTAAAATCGGTGGAGTTGGTTCTAACGCTGGGAACACTGGTCACCAAGCGGACAGACACATTCCTGGATGGCAGCTCTCCAAGTTGTTGCAGGATCTCCCTTCCCTATACCGAGGAAAGACCAACAGCTTTATTTTTTACCTTTTCACAATATATGCCATTGTCTATTCTTCCCTGTTTTAGTTTGATGACTCACAGGTGCGTCGGATGAGGAGTTAACGTTGATGTCTTCCCCGGTTAAGGTCCAGTAGAAAGAGGCCACATCCACTTGCTCCGTCGCCATTGAGATGAGCTCTTTCCAGGCTATCTCCAGAGGGATCCCGAACGTTACGTTGGCTTTGTATTTGACATGTTGAGGGATGCTCTCCACTAGCGCCATACTAAGAGATAATAAACAAAAAGATAAACTAAGACACGTGCTAAAGGGATTCTCTGAAAATAGAATAGAATAATCATTAAGTTGGTAGATGCAGATAGCCTACTGTGTGTTTAGTTATAGGCTACCACATTTAGATACTGTGCTGAAAAGCATCAACATGATTATCTACAATATGGACCACAAGTATTCACCAAAAATATCTTATTAAGATGAAAAAATTGTTATTAGCCTATTATAGTAAAAAAAGCTACTTTAATCCCAAATGCACAAGACAAATAATGGACTATTTTCTTAATTTAACTTATAAGTCATTTAAGTGATGCTTTTTAAGGTAGCCTATGTTATTGTATAGATATGTCATTGGCAATTCTTGTATTATATTTGAATATGTTTGGAAGAGTGTGTTCTATGTGGTGGGAAGGTAAGGAGTTGCAATTTCTTTTTAAAAGTTTGTTTACCATTATTTAACAAGAAAATATTCAATGAGATTTAAAACCTCCTTCCTAAAAATGTGTCATTTAGACTATAGGGGTGGCAGTGGCGGAGTGGGTAGGGAGGTCGTCCTCTGTAGTGCAGGGTCGGAGGTTCAATCGATCCCCAGTCTCCCCACGACTTGTAAAAGTGTCCCTGGGCAAGACATTGAACCCCACAGTGCTCCAGATGGTTCAGGGCGCGCCTTGCATGGCAGCTACTGCCATTGGTGTATGAGTGTGTGTGTTAAAGGGTGAATGTGGTTAGAAATGTAAAGTGCTTTGGGGCTGAGAAATTAATTTACCATAGATAATATTAATGCTTATAAAATTAATAAAAAACATCATATACAAAATATTGAATCCTAAAAGGCAACCTGAATGGCACATCGAGACAACCAGAGACCTTGAAAATCCACCAGATCATAAAATAAATTCCTACCAACAAAAAAAACTGAGATTTTTAAATACCCCTAAGACTCAGATCATCACATCAATTGATAAAACCTACTCATTTTCAACTACTAGGCTACAGTATGTTTCAAACTCAACAGCCGACAAGCTTTTTCAGCTCATCCGTCCCTTATGTCCATTTAAAAAGCACTCCAGTGTTGACAGACAGTGACAGCCTTACTGGGATCATTACCTGCACTGGTCCGTAGACGAGTTGCTGCCGGAGGTCTCGTGTGGGAGTGTGTCATGCTCTTTAGGGGGCGGTGGTCTTTTCAGCACAGCGATAGCGAGCAGGATGCCCACGACCGTCAGACAGACCAGAATCACGACTAGAGTCACACAGCTGGTCGACCTCTGGCAGCAGGATGTCCCGTAGAAGAAAAAAGGTGCAAGAATAAGACAGATGTGTTACACAGCACAAAACAGAGCGAGTAATCTGTGAACGTTCGATGCCGATGTAATCCTACCCCTTTGTTTGACACGTAGCTGTCATGGAGGCTGCTATACAAAGAGGTCATTTTTTCCTTTTTAAGTGCCTGTTAGAAAGTTGAAAGACCACATTATTGCCTCAAATAGTTTTAAATCTCAGAACAAGTTGGTAAAGAAAAAGCAACTCACACGAAGCAGATGCAAATCCTTCTCTACAACAAAAGTTTTCAGCAGCAGCACAGCAAACTTGCCTTCTTCCCCTCTAGCTTTCAATTGAAGTGATATCTCTGCTATTGTACACATATATCACACCCCAGTTCCTGTTTTTACTTTCATTTCAGGGCTTTGAGACATGTACTTGCTCAGGAAGTGGAAACTAAAAGTGTAGTGAGCGATGTGACAAAAAACTCAAACAAAAACAAACACTTTTTTGCTAATCACATTTATTTGAAAAACCTGAAATCATCAGCTAACAAAATTACACAGATAACAGAACATAAATACAACATACAGAGATTACATCAAATCATTCTGGGTCAAAGGAAGGGACACGTGAATTGAGTATTTAAAAAAAAAAAAAAGAGAGACAGATTTGACAAACAACAATTACATTTCAGCTCTTTAACGGGCTGTAGCTTGGACTTAGGTGGAGTAAAGCAAAGGGGGAATTATCCCATAGAGGGAGAATAGCAGCAAGAGTGAGTCATCAAAAAAGGACAAACATTCGATTTCATATTATGAATCATCATACCGCATAGCTCTGTGGCACTTGTAGGCTCTTCCCAGTAACAATCTCGTGTCAAGTCTGGACTGGGAAGAGGGAAGCAGACCTTCTGGTGAATTGAGTCGCCTTCGATCCCGCGTCAACCTCAACAGCATCAAATGTTTACAATGTATCCCACAGGAGAGCATAGGCATTCACTTTATAGCATATGAGGTCCAGGATGATAAAGTTGAACTACATTTGTGCAAATGACAAAATCTCAGAGGTAATCTGTAAGACATATTTACAGATCAGACAACAACATGTGACAAACTAATAATCTGATCACTTTTCACACAATCGTCTTTGTCAATTTAAAAGCTAAAATGACATTTCTTCTCCTGTCATGTGAGGACCCATCTAAAAGTGACCTTGTGACTGAGGGGAACATTTCAAGTCTCACCACGAGTGCTGCGATAGCTCGTAAGCATATGGAAGTTGTTATGTGTTTGACACAAATACAAACCAACAAAAGCTAGAGCGGAATGCTCTTGAAGAGTCTTGTTTGATAGCCACTGGAGTTTGTGGTTACCAGGTGACTAAAGAACAGACAAGAGTCCCTCCCACACATTCCTGAGAGATTTCCACTTACACAAAATGCAGCATTTGTCTACCGAGTCGCTACACTCTGGGAAATGTTACCAGAAATCTATACAAAAGCAATTGGTTGATAGCAATTGTGTCATATATTAACTAATCTGGCACTAGAATTTTTTTTTAAAACTCTGTCAAGGTCATGTTGTCTTGGAAACAGTGTCTCACAAAAGTATATAAATAAATACTTTTTACATTCTTTGATAAATCTGGTCCACAATGAGAAAAAAGTGGCAAAAAAAACATAGAAGGAAATGCAATGGGTTTAACAGGGATACAGGTACACTACTGTAATACTGTCACTGCAGTTCTTTCCCCCCCAAAACATATCCATAAAACAATATCAAAAAAGTGATTTGTCACTAAACATCTTAATCGTCAGTAGATTTCCCTGAGATGCTCATGCTCAGGCTGGCTTTTCAAATAAACCAAGTAATAACAAAGAACTTTTAAAAATAAATCAGCAATGTTGGTCAATTCATTGGCAAAATAACACACAGAGAATCAACTGTTGCTTTGATGCCTGTCAAGAGTTAAATAGGGAAATTTCTTTTGTTACTTCCTTAAATCACTGTGCATATTTAAAGGGCGTTTAGTGCAGGCGTCGCTGTGAATTGCACCGCTGTGTGGGTGTGTGTAGTGCTCATAGTGCAGTAGTGTGTGTGTGTGTGTGTGTGTGTGTGTGTGTGTGTGTGTGTGTGTGTGTGTAGGGATGTACAGGAGGCGAGAGTTCTGTGTATCACTTCCTCCCCTCTTGGTTTCATTGGTCTAACACCTGTTGTTTTTTGAAAGGTCAGCAGTGGTGGAACCTGTGTATCTGTTTCATGTCTCAGACCAAATATCCCTCCCTGGCATCGTCCGGGGTTACGGCCGCTCTCCTGACAGACTCGCTGGGCCTGGGGCCTCCACCGCGCCGGGAGACAGAGTGGACTGTTCTCCAGTCTCGGGATGCGGGGGCTCGAGAGGAACGCAATAAAGATGAGGAGGAGGCTGAGGCTTTGAAAGCTTCAGGCTGCTCACTGGGCTCCAGCACTGTGTTAAAGACTGGAGAGGTGGGTGTAGTCTAGTTATTAGCTGATTATTCACAATATTAAAAGTATTATAAAGATTATTCATCATATTTATCTCATCTGCATTGTTGATAAAAGGGTCGGCTTGACTCACCTTCAAGTTGTATTTGAACTCTCCTGAGGTCTCTCAAGATGGACGTGATTTCCTGAAATACAGATGTTCGACTCAGCTCAAGCAAACGGCATTTATCGACAGAACACTTAACATGAAGAGGGAGAAGTGCAAGTCACCGACCTTGTTGGAGTTTTTGACAACAGGAACGTCGTTGTCAGAATTCACCTTGGCCTCAATTTCCCGCCAGATATCCATCCTGTCCTGGAATAGCACCCTGCAGGAATAATGCCAAATTCCGTTGTTAGATGGTGGTGTTCTTAAAGAAAAGGACAATCTACATTCTGTTGATAGTAGTCTGGAACACTGAGGGATTGAGACCTTCCTGAAGCTTTTTAATCATGGTGGCTGGGTAGAATTAAATCAATACAATCAAGGGATACCAGAACATATTTTACTGCTTTGATATGCTACTGTTTCGTGGCTCAGAATGGAACATTGTAAACACTGATGGTGTTATCTGCATCTCATCTATTCAGAAGATTAGTCCTCTCAGTACCATATTGTCAGGCAGTATGTAAGTCTGTTTGCCGATTCACTCAGATACACTTGTTAGGAATGATGGCTGTTTATGTGCGTGTGTACTGATTGACGTCTTACTTGATTTTGTCAGCAAGTTGCTCAGTGTTTTCTCTGATTGCCCCTATGACCTGAGACACTGGATTTAGCATCTGATCGTCCACGCTGACCTGGATACAAAAAAAATAACATGTTTCAAAACTGATTCACCAGGACTGTTGAAAAAAATAATATAATGGATGAATTTGGCATATTGGTGTTTGACCTCGTCTCTGCTGTGAGCTCGCTGCCTGGAGTTCTGTTCACGGTCACCCGAGCTCTGGTCAGGTGTAGAACTTGGTTGGCCTCTCTGGTAGTTTAATCCAGCCTCTGGGATACGATGACTCAGCTGCAAAGCAAATCAGACTTTGGAAATTAGTGTTATAGCCCTTGTAAACCCAAATCCAAGTTGTAAGTTGCATGATAGTAAAGCATCTGAAAAGAGTAAGGCATATTTATTTATCAATCCAAATGAAAGATATTGTCAATTAAGTTTGATAAACTTTACAGAAATTCAGTTTGGATGAGACAGGCTATGCTTTGGCTTCTTGGGACACAGTAAGAATTTTGAACATATTTTCAAATCAGATTTGTTTTAAAGCTTATTGACAAACCCACATTTGAAATTATATATTGATTTTTACTATCTTAGAGCAGGTTTCCAGAGGCTTTGAAGTGCGAGACTGACAGACTGTCTCTTTAGGCTGATGTGTTAAACAAAGCGAAGAGATAAGACAGTCACGTTACATCACTGGTCTAATCTGATCAGATGAGGATAGCCAAAGCAGAGCAATCAAGAAGTAAAAGAGTTTAGTCTAGTCTGTGATAAAGAGAATATTTGGATAGAGCATGAAACAGTCCTGAGAATAACGGGTAACACTTTATAATAAGGTTTCACTAATTAATGGTAAGTTAAGGCTTAGTTAATGCTAAATAAGCGTTATCTTTGCATAAGCTAACCGTTAATGACTACCCATGAACAGTTGGTGAATAACTTACTGTTGTGCTCCTTAACTAATGCTTAGCAAAGCATTTACTAACCATAAAAAACAAAGCATGCATAGGTAATGTCTAGCATTAGCTAACCCTTAATAACATAAACTAAGCCTTAACTAACCATTGATACATGTTCCCTTATTGTAAAGAGTAACCGAATAACGTTTGATGTTGGATGTACCTGTTCGTGAGCGGTCATTGTGGAGACGGGCGCCCTGCTCTCTGTCCCAGGGTTTGGTGGATCACCGTCACCAGCCACGTCATGGATCTCTCTGGCCAAGATGGCGAGGTCTTTAGCCAGGTCTTGACTCAACCTAGTAGGGAGGACACACATGTTAGAAAGATGGCTGATGCCCTTTGCACAGATGTTCCATAACAATAAATAAATGAATACATTGACTGAAATGTTACTGGAATGGAAGCAGCGTATATCTTTCACATATTTAACATTTGAAAATTAGTTGAACAAAAATCAAAAACACACATATCCACTGTGTAGGGCATACAAACTATGCATATATCACAATATCCCGGTGTTCTCCGGGGCCATTGCAGTAAATCAACGAAATAAAGATGAAGCAGTCAAATTACCATCGTTTATTTAAGGTAGCATCGTCTCATTGCTCATTAGCTTAAGGCACGTCAATATAACCTTTGAAAATCATATTAGCATGTAAAGCAGAAAAAAACTCACACTTCATAAATATTCCTTACCGTGCGATCTCGGCACTGTGGTTGGACCAATGGTTGTAGTTCTCTCCCTGCTGGTTCTCATCCTCTGAATCTCTGCCGCGGGCTTTGGGACGCAGGGCGACCACGGGCTGAGTGCGGGTCCTGGAGCGATTGCGCGGGCTGTGGGAAGCTGAGGAAGGTTGGGAGCGTTTGTGTTTAGGAGTGCTCTGGTTGGAGTCGTACTCCTCGTCTGAGGTAGAGGTATAGTCGGAGCCTTTCTGGCGTCTCCTGGAGTCTGCCCGTCGTGAATTGGTTTGAGTTACGGGGAGGGGGTTAAAGATAGAGAAGTTGGGAAGACAGGAGGAGAGAGAGAAAAAAAAAAGATAAAATCAAAGAATACAGGCTAGGAAAAAAAAACACCACCAAGTTTTTTCGAATGTCGTCACCAAAATCCTACCCCCAGAACAAGAGACAAAGTGTCGCTGTGGACGTGCTCATTTCTACAGATACACTTTTATCAGAAAGATGGCTAAAGCAAGTTTCTTTCCAGATTGAAAAGAATTAATTAATAAGTGAAATGAGCCTCGACATCCACAGTACAGCAGCTGATCATTAGTATCACATATAGAGAAATAAGACTAGCCTAGGATTGTAATCATCGTGGCCACAGAATTCTCATTGAGAACACAGATTATTAAGGAAAATCTAATTTTTACTAAAAAGAATTGTAGTATGGAGGCCGTTTTCTAAATAGTGCCAGCACAACGACAAATGCAAATTGCAATGCAGAATGAGTGGGTGTCTTTGAGCACACTCGATACTTTGGTTCAAATGTGTGAGTAAATAAAGAATCAGTTTCTCCTGGGAATCATGACGTTGTCTGGAAGGTGAGGAGCGGCAGGATGTTGTGAACACACAGGAGCACAAACCGGCAAGAACAGGCAGACTGTGTGTGTGTGTGTTTTTTCATCAGTTCATTTGTATTATAACAGAAATAAATACTAACAAAATAGTTTGCTCATGCAGTTGATTGAGGACTGCATCAATAGCAATTTAAATTCTACTGTGTGGAAATACAGTCTGAGTGCTGCTTGTGCTTGTCGTTGCGCTGCCACCAAAATACAGACCTGACTGTTAGTGTGATTAATGTTAGTGAAAGTTCAGAGTAAACACCCGTTTTAATAGAACTACAGTGTTATTCCTGAAACATACGGTGGATAAACTGAGGACCATGAAGGTATATCAAACCAATTCACCACTGTGCTCGATAAACAACAGACCTTGTAATGCTTCCAATCCAGAAACAGAGTCATTCTTTTCAACAGTAGTGGGTTTGACTAAGATGGGAGTAAATAGTTTTTTTACGCGTCAACATATCTTTAAACTCAATTAAACAGGTATGTGTGGGATGTCTGCATGCATGATACTCACTTGCGGTGCTGCTGGCATATTTGGCACTGCTCGAACGGCCGCGTGTGATTGGCGTCTTGCCGAGCGCAGGTTTCTGTGGCCTGTCCGAGGGCTTGGCGGTAGAGGCCCTTCTAAATGAGCTGCTGTTAGTGGACTCTGTGCTGCGGTTGGAGAATCCCGTGCTCCTGCCGCTCCACTGCGGGGCGGAGGAGGCCTCGGTGTCGCTGGGTGTGTTGAAGGAGCTGGTCCGCTTACGAGGCATGGCCAGCAGATCCAGCCTGGAAGGTTTCTTGCTCTCCTGTGGTTGCTTAGCCTGGGCGCCGCTAGCTTCCTGATACAGCCTGTCTGTCTCCGTGCCCTCGTTGTCTGAGGCGTCTCCCAGACGAGCGCGTCGCAGCATGGACGCTCTGGTGGGCCTCGGGGCAGACAAGCTCTGGGCACGGCTCAATGTAGCGGATGGTCTGGAGGGCTTGCCGTCCTCCTTCTGAAGGGGCACTGTGTACTTTCTGCGCGTCTGGGAGTTGTTAGACTCCTGATCCGAGTAAGGTAAGCTCGGAGGGTCGTCGCTCAGGTCTATGGAGCCACGTTTCCCGACACCACGCCCCAGCCCGACCGGCCTCCTGACAGGCTCAGGCTTATGGTTGCTCTCCACTGCCTGAGAGCGCTGCTTTTCTGATCTGGTAGATTGGTAATTTGAGTCCATACTAGCTATACTGGCTGAAGACCTCTCCCTTTGGAATTCACCAACAGGGGGGGGATTTTGGGTCGGTGCGTTTTGCCGGTTCTTACTGCTATGTTGGCTGACCGTGCTGGACGTATCCAAATCAGACTCCCCAGAAAGAGAGTCCGCTATTGGACACGGTGTTGTTAAATATTGTCCTGCTTGGAATTTGGCTTCAAGAACCGCCAGAACATCCTCCGTGTCTTTGAGGTAAGAATGAGTGTCGACTCCCTGGAATGACGCAGTGTCCGGTTCTCTCAGAACAGGCTGGCTGGAGATATTTGGCAGTCTGGCGTTGCTAGGCCGCTCCTTGGTGAAGCTCTCTTGTCTGATTAATGGGGATGACATGCCCTCTCTAGTCTCTGGACTCTGTCTGCCCTGGCCTAGGACGGGCGGCGACAAACTGGTCTTGACTTTTCCAGTGTCCTCCTTGTTGTCTTTCTTTCTGGTGAGGGTGGCTGTTGAGAAGGCTTTTTTGTCACTGCTAGGAGAGCTGTATGTCGAGCCGTCATGTTCAGGTTTGGACGCAGTTGTCTCCGACTCGACGTAGAATGAAGACTTGCCTAAGAGTCTGGCTTCATCCATATTTATCCTGTCTTCTGTGTCTGACGTGGGCCTCCTCCTCTGATCTACCACAGAATCATCTGACTTGCTGGCGTCACTCAGGCTGTCTGGCTCAACGTCGTCCTGAACAGACAACCTGTGAAGGCCGTCCAGAGACCTGGGGGCCAGCAAGCTATCCTCCTCTACATTGAAGGTTGAATGTTGGTCATAATGAACATGAATGCTGGGAGTTGGAGTGTCACTCTTCTCCCCCTGCGGTAGCTGGGGCAGGACGCGGCGAGATCTCGAACCGTCCGACTCGGGGCTGTCATGGTGTCTGCCCATTGTACCTCGCGCTGAAGTGAAACAGTTTTAATGCATATATTAATCACGAGTTACGGACTGAGAATATCATTCATATTCATCGGGGCGTCTCATTATCATTTCAAATGGACTCGTGTCTTACCCCCTCCTGACAGCTCCATCTGGGAAGAAATGTCATAGGGGCCGGACGAGGGGCAAGACTCTGTGTAGGTGTCTGCCAAGCTGGCCCAGCAAGACATCCACTTAGGAGCCCCATGTAACACTGCACCTGCTGCCGGAACCTGAGTGGGATAACAACCAACTTATTCAATATCTTTCAAAGAAATAGAAAGATTAAACATTTTCAGCATACAGTTTTTAATTATGGGATTTCCTTAGCAGGAAACTTAATATATTAGGTTAATATCAGAATTGGTTTGTTTAACAGTTATGTTTTCACAGACAAGGAATTTGCTGCGGTCAGATTGAGCACACAAACATAGAATTAATATAAACCTAGAGAATATAAGTAAAATCATCTTAAAGAACATAAATAGAATGTATACAATGAAATAATCTAAGAGAGAAATATCTCTATAATAATAATCTAAAAAAAAAGAAGATACCATACACCAATCTGTTCAAGTGTGTGTTAAAATGTGAGTTTAACTGTTATAAAAACATGGATTGTGCTCCTTATATTTGGTTAGGAAGAAAAACCGAAACAATGAGGAACCCAGAACCTGTGAGGAAAGATGAGGCAAATCTAGAAATCACCCAAAATAAAATAAAATAAATAAAAGAGCCGAAACACCAAGAAGGCAAATCAAGATATAGCAATGCAGGCTGGTTTGTGCGTTTGAACATTTTGGTTTAGTGAGCCCGTACGTTCATTTATAGTCTTTGGAAATGAGTTATTGATTATTCCATCTACTCATTAATCCCACCCTGTGCAGGAAGGAATACCTTTACCAGACTCTGTCCCTGTTCTGGAGCTGGCCTCACCTCCCCACAGCTACTCTGCCTATGCTGCTCACTGCTCTGAACAATAACAGGCCTAAATGCTGATGAGGTTTCTGCTTCACTCTCGTTGGTTTCCTCTTGGCTCTCAAAAACACCAAAAATCTGTCAGGAACAAAGCAGTACAAGCAGATAAGTGCGGGAATAAAGAAAATGAGAAAATGTCTAATAATGGCCCATTCTGCTTTAGACTTTCTCCCAAAAGACAGGACAGTGGGAAGCTGCAAAGCCAACGTATTCCTTTTATGCAGCACGTTAAGATCAGCCAAAGCAACTTCTCATATACAATTTATGTCAATAAAATGGAGGGAATAGACTTGCCTGGTCAATCTTGCTCCGTGCCTCCTCCAGCTCTGCATCTTGAAGATCTGCTTCAATGGTGTAGGTTCCTGCATCACTCAGACTGTCCTCCTCTTCGTGTCTGAGGCCGACATGGGGGCTGTGGACCTCCACACTCTGAGGAACCTGGGGCATCATGGGAGTCTTGAGGGGAACGGGCTGGTCGATGGGAGAGGATGTCTGTGGCTGGTAGGGAGAGTAAGATGGAGGGGGACTAGGCTTTGCGACTACCGCTCTTTCAGTTTTAGCTATCTCTGCTTTAGCTGCTGTTGTAGGGGCGCTCGGTGCGTTCTTCTCCCAGCTGGCCGAAGAGGACTGCTTGTGTAGTTCGGCAGTGAATTCCTGGGCGAGTTTGGATCTCCGGCCCACACTGCTGAAGGGCCTTACGGACGCGGATGATGAAGAGCGAGAGGAATAGCCGGTGCTGATGCGGTCCTCTGTCTTCTCCCTCCGCAGAGAGCCAGCTCTTTGGGGTCCGGTGGAAGAAGGGCCCTTCAGGGGGACGGTGTATCGCTTGGTTGGCAGAGTGCTGGAGGCCTGAGACGGGCCGTGTCTATCGCCAGTGGGGCTGGTGCTCTTCCTCCCCTTCTCCATCGGGACTATGAGGCTCGAGGGCTCAGGTGGGGATCCGTTATTGGTGAAGGACTGGGAGCGCTTCTTTCTTGGGTTGTCGTCAAAGAATTCAATGACAAAGGCTTGGTGAGGGTCAGTCTTAACCGAGCTGGATAGGGACTGAGACTCTGGTGGGGAATAGGACAAAGGCTCCTTGGAGTCAGGGGAGGCAAGGTATTGTGGTGGCGAGGCTCTAAGGGGTTGTGGAAAATCCTCGGGGTCAAGCTGAGGTTCCGATTTGAGAAATTCATTTCCATTGATTGTAGGATCTTCTGGATCACTGTGGGTGCCATCTTCTCGCTGGTTTGCTGATGATGGAAAGACCACGAGGTTAGTTTGAGACTTAGCATTACTACAATCAAAGCCATTGATGGAATAGAAAAACAATAATAAAAAAAAAAAACATTATGACTCACCTTTGGTGATACTCAGACGTAATGGGTCACTGTTTTCACTATACATGCCCTCAGCCACTGACTTCCTCCTGGTCATGCTAGCATTGCTTTGCGACAGCCAATCAGCAACTTTGCTCTGTGCGGACATGACCTCAGTGGGTGCGGCGACAGCCTCGTTGGAAGGGAGCTTGCGCTGTTGGCGGACGGAAAACTTGGTCACGTGGTCCTTGATCTTCATTTTGCCCGGTAGGCATTCGTCAAATTCAATAGTGAAGGAGGCGTGGCTCTGGACCACTGGAGGTGTGGGCGTGGAGGGGACACACAGAGAGGGATCTGGACTGTCCTTCGTGGGAGCCTCGTGGACTTGCGACGGTTCCGGTTTCTTGGCAGGTCGCTGCTGGATTTCTTTTGTTGGGATCTCAAAGTAGCTGGGCTCCCGCTGGTACAGTGAACCGTTGGCGTCATATTTGGACCCGTCTTTCGCAGGGTCTGTTAGCAATGAAGAGGGGTGAGAGGTGAGCAAACATTAGGAAAGACAGTGAGCATTAGATGATGATTAAAATGACGATTGAAAAATAAAATGTTGGTATTAATTTAAAAAAAATATGGCCCTTTGTTTAAAAAACCTTTTTGAGTTCACAATTGCCACAAGTCAAACTTCAGAGGTACACACAGATAGGGAACTGATAGATATGATTGGGATGCCATTGTTTCACAATCCCTAAAAGTGGGAGCCAAAAATACCACAACGATTCCAGCTGTTTGACTGAAAACACAAATCTGACAGTTAGTCCCCGGGTGCCAGTTGGATGTGGCCAAATATCACTTTAGGAGCTCAGAGTCCAGTAGCCGAGTGGGAATTATCAGTTTCAGCCCAGGTATTATCAGGCAAACAATCCCCTTTCCTCCCCCCCCCCCCCCATCCAGCAGCTTTGAGGGGCATAATCCATCACAAGGCAGACGGGCACCACTGCCCACTGGCATGGCACGATATGGCCAGGCTAACAGTCCGCAACTGGCAGCCAGAGACCTGCCTTGTGCCTCAACACCATCCATCTCTCATTGTCCCACAAAGAGCATCAGATAAGCGGTGCCACCAAAAACACGTTGTTACTAATTGGGATATATTGCAAAGATGTGGAAAGATTTAATACAAATCCAGTACAAATAACTGCAATGCAAATTGAAATTTTTCTTTTAAAAGATAGAAACACTTATATAATATATAAACAACAATATAAAAAGGTCATAATAGTACACATTAGTTCGAATAAAAAACAGACATAATCTGACCTGTTGACTCCTGTTCTGGTGACTTTCCACCTCTGTTGTGCTTTCTGTTGGCTGGGTCCTCATCCTCCCCCCACCACGACGGCTGGCCATATAGAGGAGTAGGCTTGGAGATCGGGGAATCTGTGGCTGCTAACAGACACACGCACAAACACAAGCACGAACACAGACACAGACACTCAATTAGGCACATGTATACGCTCAGGCACAGGAAGGAATGGGAGGCAAGGACAAAGAGCCTGACAAACAACTGAATTTGAACTGCCTCTTGAATGTGTTAGTCAATAGTCACCTGATAAAATGTTGCAAAACACAGAAACTTGGAGCTTAGAAAGGACCTAGCCATTGGCTTGCTTTTTCTTTTCTTTCTTTTTTTTTTTTTTTTTTACAATTCCCACACATTCCCATAACACAGACAGACTAATGAGGGTCAATCTGGGATATCGGCTGTAATCCTCTATGTGCGAGTAGGGATGAAACTAATCCTTATCATCAAAGAAAAAAAGATTTATTAAGAGGATATTATAGGTTAACAACTGAACTAAAGTAATGCTTCTTGTAGACATTGACAATCATTGTCTGAACATACCCGTGTGTGTATACTCCCTATACAGGTGCAACCACAGGGAAGGATGGTTATAACCCTGATAGTCTTTCTGACGTTGTATGAGATGCTAGCAATGCCACTTCTCACATGCCAGCCGGATTATATGGCACTAATCACATCATCTAGATGCTGCTCGTCTGTTTGATACTTTGGCTAATAGGATTTTAAAGCGGAGTCTCCACAATTCTAAGTATCAACAGCACTTCAGCACGGTTGCCTTGGACACACACAATAAGACATCTACACAGTGACGCGGGGGAACAGGGGCAGAGGGGCATGTTGCTAATTCCTTTCCCCTTACTCAACCCTCCCCTTTTAGCTAAAGAAAACATGGGTGAGTGTTCACAACTAAAGTGGAAAGTGCACATCGCTGAGTAAGGTTGCAATTCTTGTTTCATTAAAGGTGGAGTCAGCCAATCTGGAGATGTTGATGAAAGCACCTTATGTCAAAATCTGTGAAAATCTCCTCATGATCCACTGCCTGTCCGTACTATGTGTGCGCTGAAAATGTGTTAAGTGTAGCAGCATGACCGTTTACGGAGCACACACACACACACACACACACACACACACACACACACACACACACACACACACACACACACACACACACACACACACACACACACACACACACACACACACACACACACACACACACACACACACACACACACACACACACACACACACACACACACACACACACACACACACACACACACACACACACACACACACACACACACACACACACACACACACACACACACACACACACACAATTAGGAGAAAATATTCACTGATTTTGGCAAAAACATTTTTTGGACAACAAGCATTCTCCAGAATCACTGACTCCATCTTTAGTGAGCAACGACAACAACAAGGTAAAATACAAAGATATTAGGTCAAAATATTATTGTGATTCTTTTTATATTTTAGGTTCAAGACGCATTCAAACATTAGGCCATTTTAAATCCTGCTGATGTGCATTGTATCAGGGAACAAGTGGACTATCCATATCAGGCCCCTTTAGTAAATACTAAATAGCCCAAAGTCCTGTCAGACTGAAGTAGGCCTGACTGAGTCACACACTGTACAAGTGCAGTGTCCTGTCCTGCAGACAGCTGGAGGATTGGACACACTCCACATCCTGTACAGCTGCAGGGGAAACCAAGCAAGAGCACACAGAGGAAAAAAATTACACTGACTGCTCCCTCGCCCCACTGTAAGTGACAGAATTGAACTTAACATGATTTGTACGTATAGTTAAAGAAAATACACACATAAAAGCAAAAATCAAATTAATATTGATCTATTCCAGGGTAAACAAAGAACTACATTGTATCGAGGCCTCCAGTCAAACAAATTCAGCCAAAGAGAATCAATTTGCATGAAGTCAACAGAGGAATTCAGGCAGCCATTTCTCACTGGGACGTTAACAGCAGCAGACTTTTCTACACGAGCATGTCCAAGCGTGTGCCGCTATTTTTGGTAAAATACTATGAAAAACAATATTCTTATCTTCTAGTGACTGTATGTGTAGCGACATAGGCTAGTGTAGCTATCTGATTGGTGCACTGGGTCACAACAATGCAGGTATTGCTGCAGGCAGTAGCTGTGTTCAATAGTGTGCAGCCACAGGTTTACAGGATCAGTGTGGTTAGCCTATAGCTACAGGGGATACAACCGTATTCCTATCCTAGTGAGAAACTTCTTACAAAGCTCCCTACATGTGTTCCAAAGTTGTGCAGTTCAATGACTTATGTGTAAAGGCACTCTAAAAGTATACGAGCCAAGTGCTGGATGAGTCCTATTCAAAAAGACTTTTCTAGTTTTCTCTCGAAGCTCACATGGGTGAATATGAAGCAGAAAGCACGAGAATGACTATATCAACAACAGCTGGAAAATGTTTTGTCGGCGTGAATGAGCTTCATTCAGTGCCATTCGAGTGTTTCTCTTGAACCAACAATTTTCTGACTGTTCGAAACGATTTACTCAGTTCAGCTCTGGGTAGAGAGGGCATGAGAGCCACTGGAAATAAAAGCAGCAACACATCCAAACCCCAAGCTACAAGGTAAGAGGTGCAAACTTGCCAGCTAAAGCCTGGACACCTTTACTAATTCTTCTGCGACACGTGTTGAACCATCATCGGCGTGTTTTGGCAGCACCCCACCTCTTGTCAGCAGGACAGGCAGGCATGGCCCTTAGAGATAAGACCGTACCAAACTTAACTCTTGATCCCTGCGCTTGTCTGGCCACCTCTTTCCTTGACTATACCGCATTCTGCCAACTCTGGGATGTCAACATCAATTTCTTCACTGACATCAGGATTGTAAGGCTCGGCCTCTCGGCTCACACATGAGCCTAATCTAGTACCAGTTAATAAAAGAAGCCGGATCCGGCTTATCAAGTGATCTACAGTCAAAGCCACTCGGCACATGGATACGCATGGACACTTCCTCTTCCTCGTGTGTGTGTGTGTGTGTGTGTGTGTGCGTGTGCTTGTACAACTTTTTTTGTGAGAACCAATTTAAGATTTAGACCCTAGAACCAAGGAGACGTTTGGAAAGTGAGGACATTTTGTCCGGTTCTCACTTGGGGACGGCCTTTAAAGAGCTATTTGAGGGTCAAGAATGCATTATGTCAATGAAAGTCCTCACAAGTTTTGCAATACAACCGTGTGTGTGTGTGTGTGTATGTGTGTGTGTGTGTGTGTGTGTGTGTGTGTGTGTGTGTGTGTGTGTGTGTGCACATGGTATTCAAATCCACTTCAGTTCCCCTCAGGCGACAAAAACAATCACCCTGCTTCTGTTATCAGAAAAGCTGCTGCCTTTACTTCTGATAACAGCCATGATGGATTGAGTGCATGTGGACACAAAGTTGTTCACCTGTGATTGAGTTGGATCTTGGCTCAGCTCTGTCTTGCTGTTGGACATTGGGGACGGGGGCGCCTTTGCTCTTCTCCGGGCTCTGGAGCTGCTGTTGTTTTTCCTTGGCCTTGGCCTCCAGGGCTTTTATGCTAACCTGCCACTGGCTGGTGTACTTCTCATGCTGCACAAAGAGAGACAGGAGAGGAAGCAGGATGTGAGGAACCGTCAGACAACTATCAGCACGGCTGTAACTGTCCTCACACACATTCAGAATAAGGAAGAATATCCACCAGGGACTCAGTGTTAGGTCCAAGTTGTTATGGTTAACAATGGATATTATTTACTAGTATTCATTCATTCATTTAGTTACAAAAATGTGTACAAATGTTTCAACTTGTACACATTTGTGTTAACACTTCAAAGTTACAATTTGTCTTTTTTTTTTACACTTAAAAACCAAACAAATAGGTAATTGTCCGGGTAGCTTTGTTTAGAAGGAATTGAGTTTTACACAGTGCAGGGGGGAGATACAGAAGCAAGGCATTCAAATATTCAAGATTAGCAAAGATAGTGTGTACACAAGGGTAGTAAACAAGATCAGCTCCAACACTCCCAACACCCTCACACTGGTTATCCAATTTGTTTCACAGCACAGAGCTCATCAGAATGCCTGACAACAGTTGGCACCGAACCCTGACTAAGGTTGCACATGTTACATCACATTTCAGGCCACAACCATTTAAAACGTTGAGACAACTGGGGTAAGATTCAAAAGAAAGTTAACAATTTATTATAGTAGAGCACTGCGCTTTGTCATGCTGAAATGCATTTCAACGTTGCCAGCTTAAGGACGCTGTCAGTATGACTTACTTTAAGAGCTTCCTCTGGGACCTTGTGTTGACTCTTCTCCAGGATATATAGATGAGCATGTGCACGGCCAGTTAAGGTACACAGACATTCTTACAGTAAAACAATGTGATAATACGTCTACTTAGATATTCACAGTTTGCTGCAGTTAGTACTTATTTCATGCCTCGTTGTCAAGGAGGGGGAAAACTGATAAGCAGTGCAGACCTGTTGCAATTCAAACACGCTCCTATCTTCAGCGACACACTTGAAACGTGCAGAAACCACTCACATACTGGTCACAAACAATTCTAGGTGTCTCTGTTTTCTTAACAGATTTCCACCCGCTTATCTTAACTTAAGTTTCACCATTCCTGAGTTTTCTGCAGTGGGGGTCAAAGGGTGCAGGCGGCTTTCAGTCAACAGTTGAACATAATCTAAAACCCCTGACTGAAAAACCAGAGGGGGATTAACATGCCGAGGGAGCTAGAGAGACCACAGAGGGTAAAATAAATATGTCAAATATTTGTTTCAGTGTGGGGCTGCATCAGCGACTTAAACCGCTCCAACTGAATAACAGAAAGCTTGCCAATACATGAAGAACACAGCAACAAAAAGTTAAGCCTAAGCGTGTGACTAAAAACTTAAAAATGCCCAATATAATAAAAAGGATATCATATCCAAAGCGGATGACATCAGAAAGCTTGAGGGTGATGTATGTCTGGTCTGGGATTCGTAGGTCATTCACAAATGTCTGCAAAGGAAGAGAACACAAAATAACATTAAGCTCAACTTACTTTCCAATGGTCATCGAGGAAGGGAATGTGTTGAGTCACAGGTGACAGGATCTCTGCCTCCCTGTGGCTCACACCCAGTAAGGTGCTTGGCTTTTTTTCCCCCATTTAAAGTTAATCCAGCTGCACATTGAAACTCTGATGAGATTAAGCTGTTATGCAAAGGCCGCCTGGGCTTTTGTAGAATGCCAGGTGAAAGTAAATAACGTGTGATATAACGCTTAGTTTGTTGATCAATTTGGCGTTCACCTAACTGAAATAACAACTTATGAGGGAGAGGCTCTAGAGGTGATCATCGGATTACCAAAGCCATTTTTTTCACTACAACAGTCCCTCTATACATTTAATGTGAAGAGGGATAATGATTGAAGTGTGCAGAGGAGAGATAATCTGAGAACAGATCTCATTCCATACAAAATAAAGAAAGAAAATGTGGAGGGAAAACACAGCCATGTTGGATTTCAGTTAGAGGTCCTCCATGCACTGTTCTGCTCTGATTAGTTTGGCTGCGGTTACCAGGGCCAAAAGAAACACTACTCTGTGAGAACAATGAATGGTTTCTCCCACTGCTCAACTGTGGATTTCACTGGGATAATGGTTCAATGAGGTGGCAACAGAGCGGTGAAGAGAAGGGAGGGAGAGAGAGAAACAGGCTACAGAGAGGGATAGAAAGAAAAAAATAGGGGGTCCAGGCCAGCAGGAAAATCCATTCTCTTGATTACTACTGTTGTACCAAACAGCCCCAGTGTCTGGCACACAGAGACAGAGAGGGGGTATTTTGTGCTCGGGGAGTTATTTGTTGGAGCGGAGTCTTTAGGGAGTCCCAGAGGCCGGCTCCTTTATGGCTGTGGGCCGAGGCAGGTAGTCCGACACTACAGATGGACCCACTCACCCCGTTCAAGCTGCCCAGATCCTTCACCATGTGTTCATCCGTGTTCTCGTCGTAGTTGATCACAGCGTGCTGTTTGTCCACGCTGCGAGACTGCAAACCAAAGACATTAGAGCGGAAATAAGTCCATACGCAGAAAATAAATTTAAATTATTTCATAATTGGTAGTTTAAAGGGTGGAGTCAGCGATGCTGGAGAAGGCTTGTTGTCAAAATCACTTTGTCAAAATCAATGAATATCTTCTCAGGAAGCAGACCAGATGAGATATTCACTGATTTTGACAAAAAAAAGTCATTTTGACAACAAGCGTTCTCCAGGATCGCTGAATACATTACAATTACCTAAAGATGGTTTAAGTAATTGTCTCAGTTTGACATCATAATATCTTTTGGTATTGGACTGCTGGTCAGAAAAAATAAGACACTTGAAGAAAACAACTTCATTTCTAGGAAACTCTAGACTTAATTATTAATCAAGCAAATAATCAGTAGATTAATCAATAAAAAAGTTATCATTATGCAGCCATACAAGTCTAACTCTGCTCAAGTCCTTTGTGCACATCGTCCACCTTCCTCCCAACAGAGGGAAAATGTGCTGACTTCTCAATGTGTGCTCATCAATTACTGTGCAAACAAGTACAAACAAGCTATGCACACTGACTGACTCACCAGCTTTCTCTCCTATGCTCATTAGGCAAAAATCACAAAGATTGAAGGTGACTGCCGAACTCATTTGCAGAATTACCACTGGCCTACAATGGTCCGTTTACAGGGTTGTCATGCATTCTTCCACACCACCTACTAACTGGAATTAACAGGCTTCAGAGGCTGTATGTACGGTCCGTGTTGGCCTTTTTCCGTGGACTTCTTGTGAAAACTGTACTGATAAGAATTCCACCTTCGTAATTTTGCTTCACTTTGAACCCTTTATCGCGGAGAAATTGTCACCTACTGCACTAGGAAACAATGAATACACTGCTGAACTAGACTCAGTGCAGTCCCTATAATTGTAGGAGGCTAATTATAGGTCATGGAGATACAGATACATTGATCACACACACCAGTTGTCATGGAAAGTCCAAACATTCCAAGTCGAGGCCCTTTGCGGTGCAATTTGATAGGACTTCTTCACTAACACTGAATCTCTGCTTTTCACGCCAAACAGGATTCTCATGTTACAGATATTCAACTGTGGTTTGAGGGGAAAAATGCACTGAGCTACAAACACAGAAAAAAATAAAAAAAGTAAGACGATTTGATGCAGAAACTGACTGCATGCAAGATCAGGAAGCAGTCCTTAGCACTTAAGCAGAGCAATAGAAGAAAACAGAAAGTCTGCCTCATCATGTCAGACCGGGAGAAGTTTGGAGGTTTTTTCCAGGATCCGTGGCGACGCCTAAATGTGGACATGAGCAACTTCTCAATCCACCCGACCTCTGTGGTTGGCACTGCTTCTCCGAGCATACCGCACTGACTGAGGGGAAAGTATAAACAACTGTTTCTGAGGCAACATTCCTATTTGGCTGGTCTAAATACAGAGTGAGGAGAAGAAGAAAAAAAATTGGGAGGGGAAGCATTACACAGGGACCACAACCAAAATTGTGTTTGCGGCAGACGCGGCACGGCAAAAAGCAACACAGTGGAATTCATCAGCTGTGTTTCAGGTCATTGTTGGAAAAAAGCGCTGTCAGGGGCGACTTTGTGTGAAGCAGGCCACCATCACTGGGTTACACACTCCAAACGAAAGCACGCAAGGAGCCGCCCCACTGCTGTTTCACACATTGACGTGAATAGCTGTGCTGTCAGACATCAGTGAAGGGCATATAAAAAAACCCCAGGAGAATATTTGACAGTTCACAGTGAAGACCGGTCAGGGTTCATATGACACAAAAGCAGGAACGTACGCCCACACACACACACACACAACATACACATTCTCCTCGAGTCTTGTTCCAAAACATACAAAGCCACACACCTGCAGCATTAGCTCGCAATCTTCCCGGCCAACAAAGATCATCTCCCGTGGCAACCGGTGGCGCGTGCCAGAGCTGCTCACCAGGAACCACGATGTCACGCTCATTTTGGGGCCTCGAGTCAGGGCCTTCTTCGCATCCTGACATGAAGAAATATAGAGGAAGAAGCAAACACATATAGATGGTCAATATTGTTGGACATGTTAAACCAATACTTAAAACACAAAATAAAACTTACAAGGAATTTAAAAAATATCCAGGGTTCCTGAGAAATATATATATAAACAACAAATTAACAACTCAATATTGTTAATGTTCAAAAGGGTTACGAAGAATGTTAAAAACAACCAGGGGTGGCTTTTCAGACAGAGACACCCAAAGGATAAAGGTATTGTGATTTGACATTCAGGAGGAATGCATGATGAATGAGCAATAGTCTACCTGTGTCTCCTGAACAATGCCAAGTATCCTAAAATATGGCTACTGTTGTGACAGCACGATTCAGCGTGGAGATTAACGAGGGGATGTTATCATGTCAGCGGATGTCAGTAAATTAGACCTGTTTATCCAAACCAATACAAGTTTGTCTGTGTTTCCATTGAGATAATGTAATTATTAGTGTGTTGTTGCTGGTGAGTCAGGCAGGTTGGGGCACAGGTAGGTGTCCATGTGTAGCCTACATGAGAGGATATTCAGTATTCCCTCATTTAAAAAAGAGATACAGCTGATGTAGGCCTAAACTCCTTTATAAACAGTGTCTGCTCAATTAAACACGCTTGGAAACCTGTTGCAAAGTGGCGTCTATGAGTAACGACAGCTACACTCAAACTTCCAACGCTCAGGTGATTTTTACTTCCTGTAACCTTGGGTACCATAACATTATACCAAAGGAATATTAGCCAGAAGTAGGCTTTTATATCTTGAATTCAAACGTGTTAATGTCTCGTTATGTCAGTACAGATAGCCTACTTTACAACGCTGACGGCTGTGAGTGTGTCGGTGACAGCTAGGCTGTTAAGCTAACGTCAATGAACCTTTCGGTTGGACCTAAACGAGTTTTTTTCCAGAGGTATATTCACATCAAGGACGTTACGTTACCTTTAATGCCTTCTCCGTTTTTCTCCTGAATAAAGCCAGCGTTGGTTTGGACGTCCTACAGCGACAGAAACTCGACGACACACGACATGTACAACAGGAGGTACGCCAGGTAAGAGCGGACAGGTAAATTCAGTTCACACCCTCTTTCTTCTTCTTCGTCGTAATGACAACCGGCCGAAACTCTGCTCCAACGCCTCTCCTGCTGCTGTGACGGTGACGTAGCCCGACAAGCCAGATCAGACGCTGTACGGGGCTGTGAACAGAGACGAGTAGTGTGGGGAGAGGTCTCACTCTGTTTGATTTCCGGGAGCGGGAAAAAAGAGTAGCATGGGTAAGAGATCAACATTTGGCACACTATAATATCAATATTATTTACTATGAATATTATTGATCGTATTTTAAGCACATTGTAAACATAAAAAAAATATTTCTTGGCTGATATTAACTTGTTGTAGATATAGCTGTTGTAGGCCTATGTGGCAATAGGCTGATAGGCCCACGTTTCAAGAAATTGCAGAAGCCTCAATGCCAAAAAGTTTTAAAAATTATTTAAAAACTGTTTCTATATTATATAGGACAGCTTGACCACCACAGAGCACCGATAAGTATATTTTCTAACTTTAAAATGTCATTGACAATGTGTTTCTGTAGGTCACAATGAAAAGCCAAGTAGGCTTGGCTAAATGTAGCCTATAGCCTAGGCCAGGGGTCCCCAAACTACGGCCCGCGGGCCAAATGTGGCCCGCGGCCCGCTTTTTATTGGCCCGCGGCCGATTTTAAAAAGATAATGTAATTTTTTATTTTATTTTTATTTTTTTATATTTTATTTTTTTTTTTTTTTTTGCATTTCTTAGTTAACCCACTAGTGCAGGGGTGTCAAACTGATTGATTGGCCCGTGGCACATTTTAAAAATATAATGTAATATGGCGCTTTTAAATAATTTAAATGCACTCATTATATTACAGACAAATATGTCCCATAAAAGAAAATGAGCAACAAGCCCATCCCAGAGGACCCTGCATAATATTTTATTTTAAATTAATATTATTATGGAAAATCTATGCGTCCTTCTCCAATAGCTTCTAATTCATCTGACACAGTGTCTCCATTTTTTTTTCATACAAAATTCTTCAGATTTAGCCTCTTAATTTCCCTCTCAAAGTGCACCAAATTCATGCATTTCGCTTTAAAAACTTTAAAAAATCTCCCGGGGGGGCATACCCCCGGACCCCCCTAGGAGGGTCGGGACCTCGGCTGGATACTATTTTCACCCTGCTGGACATTGGACGCAAAGGCAGAAAATACTGGGTGTATCATTGCCATATAAACAAGAGGGGGAATGTGTCTGTTTAATGTGCAAGGAAAGTGTTGCCGTGAAGAAGGATTACAATTTACGAAGACACTATGAAACTAAACATCAGAGCAGCTACATGTCCTGATAAATGTGTTATTTTTGCAAAGTGGCCCGGCCCTTCGTAGATTTTTCTGTATGTGGCCCTCAGTGAAAAAAGTTTGGGGACCCCTGGCCTAGGCCTACATACATATTGAGTTTATTTTATGTATTTGTTAGATTTTTTTTTTTACCATAGGCCAATAAACCATGATCCTGTAGGCCTATTTAAAGTCCCTAATATTGATATTGGTATCGGCTTCAAAAATCCTTTTGGATTTCAGCCTTATTTTAAATTAATTTTATTTATATGTTTATAGTAGCCTATATTTTGAATACAAATGTGTATCTCCAAAGTATTAACATTAACTGTCAAGTTCAGTAGATGGAGAAGTTACTCCACTAAGTAATCCCAGGGTTTTGTGGTTTGATTTCTACTTCATCACTATCCACATGTAGAAGTGTCACATGACATGTCGGCATCAGGTGGCACCATGTCCGCTACAATCATGATGTGAATGGGTAGAAGTTGTGTAGGGTATTTCGAGGTGGCATCAAAGTACAGTGATTGTAAACGTAGGCAGGCTGCTAGCCAACTTACCACTTTATGTAGGCTACTCATAAAATAGATTGTTTTACAGGGAGAGGCGAGCTTCAACCTACATCTTATAATATAATGAATAGATAGGCGTATATAAATATATAGACAAATGCCATTGCCTGGGCAAATAAAAGTTGAGGTGAAGGGCGCATGCGTTGGGATAAGTGATTTTTTTTTTTTGCATAGTGGGGGAACTTAAGTTTTAACCATCTGGTGATTAATCATCTTCATAGACGATCTTCTCCTTTATTGACTGTTTATCCTGTGATTCGCGTTGGCTCGGTCGAGCAGGGCGATAGAAAGGAAATAATGCGGTCAGTTTAAAATAAAGACAGCAAAAAAGTATTGCTTCAAACTACTAGTTGAAACAGCTGCTTCAGGGAAGAGACTTGGTTTGAGATTAAAATAAAGTTGATGTAAGCTATTGTTGTCGAAAGGTGTGTGACACAAGCAATCAGGAAAATGCCATTAAAATAGGCTATCATGCCCCAAGTTAAAGTCCACCTGAAGTACGCAGTCTTTCAAAATTTTGCTCCCAGTTACAGTCAAACAAAACCTCTGGTGATGATGATGTGTGGCTATGGAATGTTAATCCAACGGAAATGCATTTTACATAGCCTACAGACAACACCCGCTAGATGGCGCCATAGTTCCAATTTATCGGTTTGGTATTCAGGAAACCTCACATTTTCATCACAAGATTAATTCAGGATGTTAAGGGTAGCCACAAAGTCACAGTGTCTCCCTGTGTTCACATTATTGCAACCAGTAGGCTATCATTCATTCATCCCTTTCAACACACACTAATATTTGGCTGTTAGTGGTGGACCTTGGAAGGAATTGAATTTATTTTTCATAAGCAAAAGTAGCAATACAACAGTGTAGAAATACTTTTACTTGAGCAGAAAAATAGTTGAGTGAAAAGGTATTTAAATCACAAAAAATTATAAGCACTCTTTATGCAGGATTTCAGCATTAAGCATATTACTAGAGATTATAATTGTTCATGCCTCAATGTGTGAATTTAACTCTGGTAAAAATGGGCTTATTTATTACTATTTGTACACATTGTTGTTGAATTTCACAAAGGGAACAATAAAGTATTATATTTATGCATTATGAATTAATGTGATCAAAGTTTTAGTTCAGAGTCGATAGCTGCAGCAATCTGAACCACGTGAAGACTTTATCTTTGCTTAGTGTTATGAAGGGGGCTTGCAGTAAACAGGTTGAACCTGATTCTTAGGGCCCTGTCACACTAAAACGTCCCCTCATAAGAACAAAATAAACCCTGCTCTTCCAGCAAGCCCCAGAAGCTAACAACAGAAATGTACACTGAAGAACATTTTGACATGACCCCACACTGATCGAGTTTTGTGATCCAGATAGCGGTTCATGTTTTATCTTGTCTTGCTTTCACTATCTCCTACAGGTTTTTTTTTTTTTGGTGAGTGTTTTGTCATGGTTGTATGCTCTTTTGCAGCAGAGCAGCGTAGTCAGTAACAAGACTGTAAGCTCAAGATAAAAAAGAAAAGAAAAAGGTTAATAGTTTACAGTCTCAGTTAAGTGCCTTAAACTGAGACTTTCATCTAGAAAACAATGGCAAAACCGCCATAAGATCTTCAACACTGAAAATAGCAAATATACATTGCATCCGCTGGATTTTGAGTGGCAGTTGCGTTAACACATCTGGTTTGTCTCAAAGCTTCAAAATCCTTATATGCATCCGTCTTTTCCAACTTCTCACTAATCATTTAAAAATATTCTAAAAGAAAAATCCATACTGGACAGTGACTTCCACCTGGATTCCCTTCTTCTTCAAAAGCCTTATATTTCCTAAATGCATGGGTCAGTGCCAGCCTCCACTGCCTCAACATACATATTTGTGTGTGTGTGTGTGTGTGTGTGTGTGTGTGTGTGTGTGTGTGTGTGTGTGTGTGTGTGTGTGTGTGTGTGTGTGTGTGTGTGTGTGTGTGTGTGTGTGTGTGTGTGTGTGTGTGTGTGTGTGTGTGTGTGTGTGAGTGACATGCTCCCCACACAACACCCACACTACATCACCCTGGGGAGGCCTTTGTGGCAGAGGCTCTTTTGCTCTGTGTTTCTGGGCAGTGCTGTGCAGCTGGAGTCAGGTGATGCGATGGCTTGTCAGGTGAGCGCCACACTGGGGCCAAAGCCTGGGTCTCGCAGTGTGGCGCTGTGTATTACTGCAGCTGGCCAAAAAAAAAAGACAGACTGCGAAGCCCTGGCTGTCAACATCTGCTCCAGAGACCCGTACCATCTGCCCATTGGCCCCCGCGGGGAGCGTCTCTACCATCTCAGAGCCAGCTGCAGAGCCCCAGACGTGGACCCGAGCAGTTCCTGCAATGGCACAGAACACAGCCAAGAGACAGACAAGAGCCACTAAGCAATGGGACATTTGGTCTCAAACACTAAGCCATGTTTTTATCTGTAGGTTGCGATCGCAGTGAGGTTTAGATAAACCAACGTTCTGCTCCAAATGCTAATCTTTTACCGTTTAGGGGCAGAGAGTGAAGGTGCAGCCTACAGATGTGGCTGCTTTGCAACTTAAAAGGCTCTCAAAGGACATATAGCCATATGTAATCCGAATGAATGTGGACTTTCTTTTCATTGCCCTCCCTGTAAATACAGTGGGAATGTCTACACAGAAATCAATATTTCGCAAAGGTTTATTTATCGTTTGATTATGAGTTGAATGATTTCTTGAAGTCTGGGCTTTTCAAAAGGGCAGCGCTGTGAGATTTCACAATAAAAGATGGACTCCACACAGCTCCTTGTTAAGACCTTTTATTTCATCAAGTTGAAAGAAACAAGTAAAAACAGTGTACAAAGTTTATATTATTTGTTTACTAAAGCTGGTGTCCACAGTCTCAGGAATATTGGGAGGGCATGGTACAAAACAAAAAAAAAATTCAAATAAAAAAACAAAAAGTATAAAATGAATTTCCCTATTTTCAGAAGGTGACAGCAGAAAGGGTGAGCGTGCATAGGAATAAGTAAGAATCAGGTTCAACAAAAAACTGAACAAAGGTTCGCCAAACGATTGAAGTGAAAACAATATCATAAAAACCATTACATTCAATAACGTATGATGCACTTTTTGAAAAATTGTTATCTGTCATCTGGAAAAAAAATACTGAAGCGCTTTTATTTTGGAGATGTCTTAGTACGCTTTGAAATACAGTGTCCGTTCCCACTGGTCTCAGTTGAGCCGCAGCAGACTGTGAGAAGGGGAGTAATCATTCAAACAAGCAATCCTTGTTTCCTTTGTATCCACATCCACAACATTTGAATTTTACAATACAAAATACGCTAATTTAGCCTTTACCCATCCATAAAGTACAAGTCCAAATACAATCATTTTGGGGGGCAGCAAAGTGCATATCATTGGCACAGTCAAACTAGTTTTAGTCAATGCTGGTCTCATATAAATAACTCAGAAGCTCAAGAAGGGACAGAAGTGCCCTGAAAAAAGAAAAAGTAGAAAATCAAAGATGACTGTGTGTTCTTCCCCTGAAGCCCAGTCCGTTTGCAAAAGTATTCCTAAAGAAGTAGATTATGTTAAAAAGTGACCTCATTGAGGCTGCAGTGAATGCACCAGGCGGAAAAAACACCCAATACTGTACTGTACATGGAGGAAAAACCCAGAGGAGAGAGAGATAGAGAGAGAGATAGAAGAGATTGTGATGGGTCAGCACAGACTGACCCTGATCAGAGGTAAAAACCAATTGGTGTCTGCAGCAGCACAGCATCCAGATAAGAAGGCATCAGGAACTATAAGCAATTACTTCAGGGGGTGGGTATTTATTATCCTGAACAGGAATCTGGGGGTATCTATGATGTGCAAACAGTACAGAGGAATCCACTACCGGGCAGCTTTTACCTTAATGGTTAATCACTGCATTCTCTGCCAGGTCTGTCATTCCTCACATCAGATTTCATTGCACAATTTGATTCATGATGACAAATGCATGATAAAACAACAGACACTCTGGTGTCAGTTTTGCATCAGGATAGCAGAAAAGTGATTAAAAACCTCTCCAGAAGTTGGTTTTCTTCAGTCTTAGGAGGGATCAGCCATGTGTTACAACACGTTAAATATGCAGAAAGATTGACTTTTTATTTTATACGATACATTCACTTTTGAAGCCAAACAATTTCTTGGAAGTCTGAATGGTAATTTGAAATGTTCAGAAGACGTACAGAGAAAAATACGCATTTTCTTTATGACCCACTCAACAAACACACACACTCTCTCTCTCTGCTCTTGTGATGTTTTTTGGTCCACGGCATGCCTATTTCTATTTGAAATGGTCGATTCATATTCAGTTGGATATATTTTCAATACAAAAATGGCCCTTTTCATGATTTCACATCAGCGGCCCTTATTTGTGCGTAACATGACCACATCTTCCCCATTCATTATGCTGTACGGATGCCTGCTCAGAATACAACATAACAAGCAGGAAATGCATGGTAATAGTGTTAACTCTCTCTCTCTCTCTCCGTGGTCAAGTCTTCAAAGGCCTCACAGAACAAACCACAGTTATCTTTGTTTCGTCTTGCATTTTTCCTCCTTTCCTGGAAAACACAACTCTTTTGAGAGTGCAGTCGGTTTGGGGTGAGGGGAGAGATGGTGGGACCAGAGGAATGCATGAGAGTCCTTTTAGGCCGTCCCACTGGCGGAGTAGGAGAACTGGGGGAAGTGGGGTCTCCGCTCGCTGTCGAATGACTCCATACTGTCATCTGAGGATAAGAGGGCAAAGAGCTGCTTAGGTCTTGTGGAGCTTAGGGATGGAGCAATAAAGACAAAATATAACACAAGACAATACACAGGTGCATCTCAACGATTAGAATATCAATGAAAGGTTAATATTTTTCTTCTGTAGTTCAAAAGTGAAACTGTCATATATTCTAGATTCCTAACACATCAAAGTGAAATGAATCAAGAATAAACATACAATTCAACTACAGTATACAAGCTATTTCTAGAAGTACATGTTAATCTAATTATTTCTATGGCCGGGAGATATAGTGGTGCACTGTGATGTTAACCTTTGTTTTTTTTAAGTGGCATGTTGACATTTCCAACACTGCACCTGCTTCGCCACTATATCCACACTGATTATCATGATTTCTAAACCTCCTTTCTGTATATTTAAAAAAAAGCCAACCTTTCACCCGATAATATCAAACTATTAATTAAAAAACATAATTGTACTGGATTTTGTCCATATAACCCAGTCCCAGTAATCAGATATACTGCCAAATCTATTTTCTTATACTGTGTGTCATCTCTGCATTTACACACTGGCTGTCGTTAACACATACATAGGGCAACTCTGTGACGGCATTGGCTCTGAAAGAGAAAAGAGACTCCTCTCAAGGGAGCTTTGTACGCCTGCCCGATGATTGCATTACAGTAATGAGCTCACCAACTAACTCAAGTCTCACACCAAGAACGCCATAAACTTTTGTTTGGAAGATGACCTCTCAGACTAAATTATCCTTTTTAGTTTCAAAGTTTGTCTAAAGACAGTGACTGCGTTATACCACATAAGGTGTTCCAGGTAGACCGTCTGTGTCTGTGTCTGTGTGTGTGTGTGTGTGTGTGTGTGTGTGTGTGTGTGTGTGTGTGTGTGTGTGTGTGTGTGTGTGTGTGTGTGTGTGTGTGTGTGTGTGTGTGTGTGTGTGTGTGTGTGTGTGTGTGTGTGGTTTGGTGCTACCTTGTCCGGGTGGCGTGATAGTGATGGTCTGTGCTGTGAACTCCTCGTCGAAATATCGCGTGTCCGTCTCCGAGGTTACTTGGGGCTTGAACGGCGGGACCAGCTGTTGGCAGGGGGAAAGAACAGACACAAACACATCAGCGCCCTCATTCAGTTTGATAACAGGTGTCCTCCTGATAACAGTCTTTGAGTGATGTAACTATATTGATCGCTGTGAAGAAACAACGTTTCATTGGAGAGTGTCCTCCTTTCTATGAGGACAATCGCAAGAAAAATGAGGTTGAAACAAAGCAAACGTGAATGTTTTTCAGAAAGTCACCTTCTTCTCATAGACATCTTGCCATTCAATTCCTGCGAAGAACTTGTGCTGCATGATCTCCTTGGCGTCATCGGACCCTCCACCTAACCTGGAAGAACGGGGCACAAAAAAAAGGACATGATAGGATGTGTTACGGCAGACATATATGATGAAATATGCAAAGGGGTAGCTGCTGATTTTTTATTGTCAACTTTCTTAATGTTATTTTCATAATTGCTGTTCATTTTAAAATCATAAATAAAAGACTAGAAACTCAAGTCAGAAATAATAACACATGAGATTGACACATTGTACAGGATGCAGTATAGGCTCCTCACCTCTGCATAGGGTCTTTCTTGAGCAGGCCAGAGAGCAGTGAGCGCCCCTCGGGGCCGAGTGTCCGAGGGAAGCGGATGTCTTCCATGAGGATGAGCTCAAACAGCTTCTCGTGGTCCTGGTTGTAGAAGGGCAGCCTGCCGCACATCATCTCGTACATCACCACCCCCAGGCCCCACCAGTCCACAGCACGGCCATAGTCGTTGTCTTCCAGCACCTTGGGGGATGCGGAAGAGGCATTATAGTTTATTTATATTTCGTGCTCTTGTAAAATAGTAAAGAAATATGTCTACAAACTTTTTGTTTTTTGTTGCAAAGGCTGCGAAGACAGCCACTCTTTAGGGCCGCACATACAACCCCTAAAAAGGAACTGGGTTCTCCCCCCCATCACTCCACCCCCACCAAAATCACCTGCCCCCCCCCCCCCTGGTCTGGGCTTGTGAGGCAGCCCCAGCCTGAGCCAACATTGACTCACATCTCACATTAGGAGCAAGGATAGAGTTTCCCCTGGAGCCCTGCATATTTAATCACCACAGGGCCTTCCACACATACACAAACACACAAACAGATCAACAAGCAGCAGAGGTGTGGGTCGCTTCAATAAGCAAATGTGGGGCAACAAACACAGGCTGGTCCCACAAACCCACCGCTCCATGAACTCAACCAGAGTCACAGAGAGGGAAATATTTAGTCCTATTATTTCCATAGGATGACAACTCTTTTTACTGCTACAGTTCTTAATGAGACCAACTCTTCTCAGTGTTGGGCTTACTGAACAGTGCAACCTGTTGCATGACTAATGTGCTGCTGAGCAGAGTTGTTCCAAGGTCTCTGGGGACATGTACTGGATTCTACCTCGCCAGGCGGATGTTGAAGGTGAAATCAAGACAATGAGAACAGTCTGTTCCCTTAAAACCTCAAGCAGCACGATGCTGCTCCAGGCAATTCAAGACCTAAGAATAGAATCTTAGGTAAAAAGACATGGGCGGATTAATAGAATTAGATATGGATACAACAGCGCACAAGCCGAAGAGAGAGAGAGAGAGAGAGGGTCCTGGAAAACAGATGGACTGATGTGTCCGTAAAAGGAACAAAACTACTGTGTGTGTGTGTGTGTGTGTGTGCGCGCATGTGTCTGTGGGCACTGGGCCTGGCGCTGCGGTGAGTGGTGAGCACGGAGCAGGAGGACTGGGAGGGCAGGGGGAGTAACGTGAAGCCGGCGTAGGGCTAGGATTACTGGGCCGTCTCTATTTCCAGCGCTGCTGTCGTGTGATTCACACCGTGCGACAGCTGGGCCCGCAGCTGCCCCATATATGTAGAAGAGCGCTACAGCTGTGAAGCTGCCAGGAGCGCAGGAGCCAAGCTCATCCCTCATATACGTAACCAGGACTGCTTGCTTGCTTGCGCCTGCTTGAGGCCCCAGCTCCAAACTAATACTGTTACAATGGCTCAAAGGGGAGCAGCTCAACTAGGGGAGGAGAGATCAAATAAAGGCAACACTTGCTGCTGTTCTGGAACTCTACTTTGTATATACAGAACTTTTCTTTTGCTCCAAAGGTTCTCAGCTGACAGCTGTTGATCTTCCAAACTTGTGACGCCTGATCTGTTTTCATCATTGCCAAAAAAAAAAATTCTGCTTCTTACAATATAATAAAAGTGTAAGTGAATGTGTCCCATTCCTTAGTACGGAGACAAAATGGTCAGGCCTTCCGCAGATTGGGCCTCTCCTCCCTCTCTTCCACTCCCCCTACTCTGGGTGGAATATTCCCAGACGTTACAGCATTCCTGTGCAGCACACACAACAAGGTCATTGTTTACTGCAGAACAACCTGTAACACTGCCTGGCCCGCGCTCTCCATAGAGACGCTCGCCAGCGACCCCGTTGCCACGGTAACGCCCCCTGATGTCTCCTTGCTCTCCGCTGGCGAAGGCTGGAGCTGTCACAGACTGTGCTACTCTGTGGAGGGGCAGAGCAGGACAGAGTTTAGGATGGACAGGTGTGGTGGACTCTAAGGAATGTCTGAAAAAGCTTTATAGAAGTAGTAGTAGATTAATGTGTGTCAAGGTGTGAGTTAGAGGAAGTAAATATTCTAGCCAAGCCCAGCCCTAAATAGTTAGAGACAGGTCTGGTCTGATTGAAAATAACAAGTATATATTCCCATGAGGCAATGTGCGATGGCGTGCTCATGACAGCTCTGGCTCTATATGCAGGGTCAGGCGAGGCATCCAGGGCAGCATTGGGGCTGTGGGCTCCCCTACTGCCACACAACAGCTGTAGCCAATGTGCTCTTTTCTTTTCCAGTGGCGGAAGCTCACGTTTCCTGAGGCACTGCCAGCCTATCACCCATCCTCCCTCCCCCACCCCCCCGAAAAATTCCAAATGGAAGCTAAAAACAACGATACGGCAACTGTGTCAACATGGACACCCTTCTCCCGGAAAACATTTTTACGGCAACAGGCGAGGGGGGCAAGCGCAAACACTCATATACTGACTCACACTAACACACAGACGCGCACGAAGCGCCCTACACTCACAATGCAATATAGGGTTACACTGCCCACTCCAACACTTGTCATACCTGCACGCAACAGGGAGTAGCCACACCCCTCCCCATACAGCACATATGAGATCAGACTGCCCTGCCCTGGGCACACGGCACACTCATTAACTCACAGACTTCAGCTGGAGATTAGAAAGGCATTTTTGGGACAGCTGCCCTTTCTTCCACATGCTTCTCATCCACTGATGTCCAACAACACACGCTGCATTTTTTTGTTTTTTGGAATCTGCTCGTCACGCACGTTAGGAAAACATGTTATTCTTTATCTAATTCAAGAAAAATGACCTCACGTTGTTTTTTGGTTTAGAAGCAATAAGCCAGCCAAGAAAGGTCTGAGCTCTCCAAATATCTATCTGAAACATATATCAAATGAAGTGAAGAAACAGAATGAATGATGATGCTTGCTTGCAGGGCCCAACGTGTCTGGATCTGGATTATTTATGTAATTTTTAGGGCAGAATTTTCCCCCAAAATCAATATTATTATTCCCTTCCGTGACATATACCTGAAGTGCTCCTACTATTTCTTTCTTGTGTCGCCCATTGGTTTGATGAGCATGAAAACGATATGCATCATATGATATGGCCTTCACAGTCAACACAACACACATTTTGGAAGCGCATTTTGGACAGCGCTTAAGTGTTTAATCCTTCATGGGGTTTCAGAAACTATGAAGCAGTTCTGGCAGTTATTGAGAGACTATGTTTCTTTTTCCTTTAATAAATGTCTCTATAAAGCGTCATGACAGTAAATCACTGTAGTGGTTACCTCAGGGGCTAGGTACTCTGGCGTTCCGCAGAAGGTTTTCATGGTGGCTCCATCTTTGATCCCTTCCTTACACAAGCCAAAATCTGTGATCTTTATGTGTCCGTCTTTGTCCAGCATGAGGTTTTCCAGCTGAGGGGAAACAGAAAGAAGACGGGTGTTAGCATCATTGTGAAGTCACTCAGTTAAAAAGGCAAAGAATTCTGGGAGGTGACAGGGGGGGGGGGGGGGGAATACACGCATCATTATTGGTCAGCAAATTGGTAAAGCACAGCTGAATATAAATGTTCCCCAGCAATTACATGTACGGCTAAATTAACCTTAAGGGCCTTAAGGTTGTGCATCATGCAGTGTCATGACCCTAGGTTGCACGACCTTTTAATATCAGTGTGTCCTTCTTCCTACTCTATTTCACTCTCTCTCTCTCTCTCTCTCCGTTAAAGTCACCTGGCAGCTGTAGCTCACACGTGGCCAGCAGCAGCAGCAGCGCCCGGCCCAGAGTCAGCACATCCTCCAATCCTGCTACCCTGGCAATTTTAGGAGAACCCTAGCAGGCTGGGAGGCTGCCTCATAAACCCAAGGGAGAGAGGGAGAGAACACTTTGCTGACCCGACTGCTTTTATCAGCTGGAAGTAGCAAGGCAAGGCTTACAGATGCCCACCCACTCCAAAACTGATAACCCCCAGATAGAAAATAAATAAAAATGTCCTATCAGTCTGCAGCATCCATCTCGGATCCCAATCTTTAGAGATAAGTTAAGTCTTTGAGAACACATGTATAGAAAAAAGGAGCAGTTGAAACTTGCCTTTAGATAATGATGGACACTTTCTCTTTTATTAAACAAACAGTGCAGAAAGTGCCAGCATATACAAATGATGCCAAACACACACACAGAGAGGACAAACATCCTCCCTACTGAGAGCACTGTATTTATGTTTTCTGTATTGGGAGGCAGTGACGATCTGTTCAAAAGAGGACTGGTGGTTATTTCTGTCTATAGCTGCAGTAAGCGAATGGGCAGAGAGCCTCCCTCCAGCTGCAGTGAGGTCTGGAGTGCAGACTGGGGAGGGGGAGAGATCAATAAGCCCTGGCCACTGCCAATGCACTGGATGGAGAGACAAACCCTATTTATATCCTGCCAGGGGAAGAAATTAAAGGAAAAGGGGGGGGGTGGGGAAGGAGAAAGAAAAAGACAAGAAGAGAGAGAGGCCTGGACGAAAGAAAGCGAGGAGAGTGTGTCTCTCAACCCACCTTGAGATCTCTGTAGACAACGTTTCTTTCAGCGTGCAGGTAGTCCAGCGCCGACACGATCTCCGCTCCGTAGAACCGTGCCCTCTCCTCGGAGAAAACGCGATCTCTTTGCAGATGGAAGAAAAGCTGAGAGAGAGAGAGAGAGAGAGAGAGGGAAAACGGAGGGAGAGATTGACAGTGAGAAGACAGAGGAAGGATGGAGAGAGAGAGGGAGAGAGAATTGGTTGGTCCAGGAAAAAACAGGAAGAGTAACACTGTTTGAGCTCAGGAGTATTCACATTGACAAGAGAACCTACAGCTGCAGATTTAGAGATTGGTTAAAATAGTTTACCTCGCCGCCATTTGCGTACTCCATCACAAAGCACAAGCGGTCATGTGTCTGGAAGGAGTATTTCAGTCCCTGCAGACAGAGAACGAGAAAGCACAAAGCAGAACTTAGTGATGTTTCCAGCTAATTCAAGGGGAAGCTGGCCTTTTAAACGGCTGATTGTAACACAATCAGCCGTTTAAAAAAATAAAAATAAAAATGTCTACTGAGAAAGATAATTTTAAAAACTAAGGTAAACAGTATCCAGTGTGTTGGGACTGTTTTTTAACCACCGTTGTGTGGCAAACACTGACCCCATTCATGGCACTTGGACTTACGTTTTGGAGGAACTTTCCAATACAACCCACCAGAGGAAGGGTTAACTGATAATAAAAGAACGTGCCGTTACTATAAAAGATCTGGCTTGACTGTGGCCTTTGTAAGAGCAGCTCTTCAAAATGGTTCCTGGTAAAACTTTCCCCTTTTTTTCCTGAATGGATGCTGCTGGTTTGGACTGAAGAGGCTCCAGAGGAGTAAAATAATGATTGGTTTAGAGATATACGGGGGGGAGCTCCTTACCGTCAAGAACGGATGCTTTGAATTCTGGAGGACTCTGTTCTCTGTGAGTGTGTGTGCCACTTCATCCTGCGAAAAAAAAAAGCCATAAAAGAGTGTTTGTGCAACTCTCACAATGGCTAACCATTTAGGTATCAGTCATTGCTTAACCGCCTTCCCCCCAGTGTTACTTGCTCATTGGCATCCACTCACTTTTGCTACGATCACCTCCTTCTTCAGGATCTTCATGGCGTAGTAGCGTCCCGTGGCCTTCTCCTTTACCAGGATAACTTTGCCGAAAGTGCCTTTTCCCAGGAGTTTGAGGTATTCAAAGTCGTGCATAGTCTGGAGAGCCAGAGAGAGAGAGACAGAGAGAAAGTGGCATCTGGTTACAAACAGAAGCATTAACAAACTCACGCTCTGACTAGTAGCCAGCACACACTATCCCCACTGACAACAACACAGAAGCATTTAAGGCACTATTTCACCCACCCTGCACTTTCCACTGCTCTAATGGTTTTGGCCCTATATGTGGTTGTGTCTCAGTTAACCTCTGACCCCAGTGCCGAAGAAAATGTCGAAAATGGTTGTGTGGGGGACATCCAATACCGGTTCGCCTGGGACCTTTATGCCATGACACATGGGGGGGTGGTGAAACCTGGTGGACATGCTATCTAGTGCTAAGCCACCAACGACTGATGTCTGGAAAGTGGAGAGTGAAGGGTGTGCGGGTGGAGGAAAGAGTAATGGTCAACTTGGAGAGACCAGGATATTGGATGGAATAAAACGTTTTTT
>NC_137219.1:16642844-16885181 GCF_949987685.1 Ammodytes marinus | reverse complement strand
AATTGCTTGTTTTGTCTCCAAAATGTCACAACAATGCCCTGATTTCCCAGAGCCCAAGGTAACTTCATTCACAGACCAACACTCAACAACCTTAAGATATTAAATTTACAGTAATATAAAACAGCAAAAGAACCAGAAAATGTTTGGCCTGTCATATTGGCACGGACGCGTTTCTTTTGCTTACTCTAGGGAGGATTTATTCAAAAGAAAAATCATCACATCCTTTCCCTCCACTTCTTTGAATTCTTACACTTTTGTGTGAAATATTTGTCTTGTTAGCAGTTTGCAAAACAATTACTCACAACCGTCTGAAAAACTGAATTTAGGAAGCAGAGATTTCCATCTGCAACCTCCCCTCACATTAACATCTGTTCCCAAATGAAACATGTCAGCAAACATGTCAGAAATTTGACACAAAAATGGCCTCTCTCTGATAGATGGAGGACAGGGGGAGTTGGACCACCACTGAGATCCAACATGGCTCCACCAGAATGAATATGTAATCCAGCTGCAGCAAGCGAACGCACCATGTGTCCTCTGCGCTGGGGTCGCCGTGGTGACAAAAAACCCCGAGCCACCGCTGATGGAGACAGAGCCCTTAGAGCGGAGCCCCGGATAAATAGTGGAAATCAGGCGGCTAATAGCCACGATAACTCAAGAGTGTCGGAGAGGAAACATTTAGTTAAACAAACAGTATGCTGTCTAATTGCTGTGTTCAGTCATCTGCGCGGCTTATCACAGCAACTTTCCTCCGATGTGAAGAGGGGCTGCTCCGGGCATTGTTTTTTTTATCATTGCTGTTCTTTTCTGTCACAGTATTGTAACAGAGAGTTTGGGGAAGACGCACACTGAGAAGAGCAACGACATTCGATGTATTAATGTCAGTAGCCAGACGTCTTGGATGCAAATTCAGCGGCGGAGGTTTCTTTGCTTTAGAGCCCTTATTGTACGAACCGTGCAGCGATTCTGTGAAGATGATGCTAAAGCTAATTTATTAATGTTGCTATTTATAATTATTTAAAGTGACATACAACAATAAAAAGGATCCTTGGTCATAATATTAGAGATGACTTACTTTCATACTTTTACCTCATGGGCACTCGGGCATGCTCTTATAAACAATTGCTTTCTGTTAACAATTTGCCAATTTTCTTCTAAGGGCGAATAGAGTAGCATGTAATTTCAAAACAAGTTTGTGAACATATTTTGTGAAAACAATGCAAGTACAAACAAGAAAGCAGCAGCCAAAAAAATAAAAAAATAAACGGGGTTAAAGAAGCTGCCAAGAAGCAGAGGGGAAAAAATGCAGTGGTTTCACCGAGGAAGAAAAAAAAAACTCACGTGCGACAGAGAAGTTATTTAAGGGGGTTTCCAGCTGGTCAACATCTTGCGGTCGCTCTTTGTATCCAATGAATGTACCATCACTCTTCAGGAGAAAATACCTTGGCCTCCAGGTCTTGATGTATTCTCCTGATATGAGAGAGACATTGAAAACGACAGATGAGTAATGGGAGACGAGATAGAAAAAAAAATTAAAAATTTCAACAATTTTTTCTCACAGGTTCTGCTCACGGACATACCTTAATTGAGAAACTTCACACGCTTTCACATGCTTAAACCGCTGACCAATCCACAACAAGCACTTTGTTTACATTGTGCTTTCATGATTAATTACAAAACCATGTAGTCCTTTCTCTTTCTGTTTTTTTAATTCCCAGAGGTGCAACACATTTCTAGCAATGCAATTACTATGCTGTTCACTAGAGCTCCCTAAAATGACCAACTTGTCACCATCTTTCCTTTAGTGTAGGTCAGCTGCAGGACAAATGGTGGTTTTAGTAGAAGTCAGGACCTCCCCCGCCCTTCTGTCCTCTTTCCAGCAGACACTTGCAATATAAATTCTCAGGGAAAATTCCAACTGTCCAAAAACTCTGAATACCCCCCCCACACACACACACACCCCTTGAACTGGCCTGTAAAAATGTAGGATATACGTTTATGAATGGAAAAAAGCACCTAGAATGCAATATGCATTTACTTTGCACACAAAAAACTAATTAGCAGTTTATCTGTAATACTTAAAAAAAGGTCCTGCACCTATTGAGCAGACTGATCCTAACACTGTTGGTGTTAAGATTGAAACAAAAACTATCAAAATGTATTCAGTTCAATCATCTTTTTCATTGAACTGATTCTTCTTCCTTGTGAAAACCGTGCACTTACAATCACCCACAATGCAACTGACCATCGACACTTTGGTCAGATATTTCGGGTGTGTCTTTTCCTATCAATGCATGTTTGCCCAAAACCTAAATTTGAGTTTCAAAAACAAAACTTTCCACAAATTCCCATTTTCTAGACAACAACAGCCATGACCTCAAGCCATGTATGTCCATCCCATTCACTCAGACAAACTAGCATCACACAAAAAGAAAGCAAAACAAAACTCAATTTATTCCCGTGATGCTTCGGGAAATGTTGTGCCAGATGTTGTGCAGACGGGGGGAAAAAAATGGCTTACATACCATAACAAGGCAGTGGCACACAGTGGAGTGCGACTTGAATATTTATACAGGAAAAGTGTAATTTATTTTTAATTACGGAGGCGCATATTAACCCCATGCAGAGCGGTGGCAAGCTGTCCTTAATTGCCCCATTTCCTCAAACACAGAAGTGTGGCGTGTGTGAGAGAGAAATGGGGTGTGTGTGTGTGTGTGTGTGTGTGTGTGTGTGTGTGTGTGTGTGTGTGTGTGTGTGTGTGTGTGTGTGTGTGTGTGTGTGTGTGTGTGTGTGTGTGTGTGTGTGTGTGTGTGTGTGTGTGTGTGTGTGTGTGTGTGTGTGTGTGTGTGTGTGTGTGTGTGTGTGTGTGTGTGTGTCTGTAGGAGGAGAGGTGGGAGATCTGTCAATATGAGCTTCTGTTACCCTCCTTCAAACACACACTTCTGACTGAGACAGTCCAGGCCACTATGTAATGTCCCCTCTGTTCACTGTACTTCCTTATAACATATTTAAGGAGAGGACAAGAGTTGGCTGAAAGTCACTTTTCAAGATGTGTCACTCTGGACCCTTTAAAAATATGAACTTCCTCTTCCAGCTTCTTTTCTACATTCTTAAAAAAAAGAGAGAGAGAGATGACAGGAGCGGCAAACACTAATAGGACATTTTCCACATGGCATTTTCCTGTCACATTTTAAAAGGTGAGCAGGAAAGGAAAATGACACTTTAGAGAAGCACAGTCATTCTAGTTGACCACATACACCAGGAGGAGTCTATATCACTTTCCGGCAGAGCTTCAAGCCATTAAACCCAAAGCGAAGGGTGTAAAAAAAAAAACACTGATTTACTGCGACTTAGCAAGGTGGTGGCACCAATCACCACACTGGAGTAAAACATCTGCCCCAAACCGAAAGCACAATATACTTTAGTGTTCAATCCACAGCAGATGTCCAACATCTTCTCACATTTGTCAACGTGGCACAGGAGGAGATTTTTCATCTAGTTTTTTTTTTCTGCAGAGCACGCGTTTTCATAACAAACATAGCTGATTTAGAAAATTAGCTCGCCTCTCGTCCGCCGTCAGGTACAGTGCCGTCCTAATTGAAACACACACCGGCAGGAATCCTTTTGGGCGGATTGCCTTGACAATTACCGTGATGAGTCGTTTGTCTGTTTTAAACTACAAGCCTCACCAATCAACTTTTCACATCAGTCACCCAAACACGTGCGCGCCACTCCCCGGAGAATCCACACACGCATACTGCTATTTATCACGGGCCCTACAAAAGAGAACCAGACGTCCTTACTTCAGCATAAAATGTAAATAACCAAAGCACAGGAGCGGAGCTATTTAAGAGAGGCTATACAAGTATCAGCTGGGAGTTGGACCAATAGCCTGTTCAACACAAACATAAAAAGTTGCCTAAAATCTTTCACACTGCGGCCAGAAAGTCTCCTGAGGCCTCCGTACACCGTAGCCCTGTTTTTCCTCAGCTGGGTCCCAGCTGGTGCCTCGCTCTGTGGTCTGGTTTTTGGCTGACCCATATCCCCCTAGCTATAGTGGTCCATGCCAGCCCGCAGTGAGGACAGTATGTGCACAATGCAGAGGCAGGATAATGAGCTCCCTACCTGACACCGTTACACCAGACAAGAGCTCAGGCAGAGACAGGTGTTTATATGAACGGGTGCATGTGCTTGTGTGTAAATACATTTTTGTGTGTGTTTTTGTGTGTGTATCGCTGCCTTGGGTGGGTTAGTTGTGTGTACCAGATTACAACAACATCCAGTTTGGAAGGTTCTGACCTTTCCCCTGCCAGCTCCACTGACGCACAGCAGCACCCACCAGAAGTCACAATGGGTGGTCAAAACGTGACGCAGCAGCGCATGGCATGGCATATGACGTGACGTGGTGTGTTATCATCTAGACATTGTCCTCAGTCACATGGATGTCAGGAAGATGACAACGCCAGCTCAACATTCCCATTCACCAGACTCCTAAATACAACTGTCACTCACTTGAACTATGTAACCGTGACATATAACGGACATTGAGAATAAAGCCTGCATGGTCACTGGGGCGAGGCCAAACAAAAGAAAGAGGTAAACAAGCTCGCTAAAGGAATGTGACACGCAAGGTCGAAACCATTCCCAAGATTAAAACAGATACAGTGACTGCTAAAGGAGATAATTCACACTTTCCATAGGTGAATGTAGAGTAGCAAAATTCTTTGTGGGAGGCTTGTGTCATATTTTCTCTACAGTGACACAGAGTTGATGAAGACTGTCCCAGTGCTGCGGCACAAAGGAATGAAGTCACTGCAATGCACATCCTTAACTGGTTCATGCTCTTTCTAGACAGGAGAACACTGCAACTTCCTCGTCTGCGGCCACAAACACAGTCACATGACATCAGTGGAAGCAGCTATTTCCGGTTTGTCTGTCAATGTCTACACCACCTCTGCAGTCTCTCTCACACACACACACACACACACACACACACACACACACACACACACACACACACACACACACACACACACACACACACACACACACACACACACACACACACACACACACACACACACACACACACACACACACACACACACACACACACACACACACACACACACACACACACACACACACACACACACACACACACACACACACACACACACACACACACACACAACAACAAAGATGACCCTTGTCAGCTTCCTATTTCAACCCTTCTTCTGCTTTTTTTCAGTTCTACTTTCCACATGGTGTCCTTTCTCTAGCGCTGACATGACGAGAAAGAGAAACTGGCAGCTGTGCTTTTGTTGTTGTTGTTCGAACACAGGAGGGTAAATGTGTAAACAGCAATATATTGTATTATTATCATTATGATTCAGTGGCTGTAATGGAGACCAGCTAAATCAACCCGGACCAGATCTATTCTTTTACTGAACGTGATCCCTGTGTTCAATCTGTTATAAGACTTGACATCAATGATTTGCAGAGCAGACCCCGAATACATCCTGTGTACAGTGAGAAATACAGTGCAGAGTGCTGACAAACGACAATGGGCCTCATAACAAAACAAGAGAGCCTTCTGCTTTTCAGTCAGTTCATCAACACTGTTGTAAACGAAACCCTTTTAATGTCAACATGCTTTCCAAAACAGGAAACCGGCCCAACAGACAGACTGACCACAATCTAGATAAGATAACAACCTTACTTTGAGTGTCAGGTCTGACTGGAACTTCCGCGATCGCACTTTTTTCTGTGAGGAAATCGTCTAAGCGATCTAATTTCTAACAAAAGTCAAGTGTTAAAAAGCAGACATGTGGCTGAACTCAACCAAAATAGGGGAGGGACAGAAGACCAAGGAGATGGAGTTGACACCAGATGAGAGATGAGAGAACTAGATGGGGATGAGAAATGCAACACAAGTGTGCAAAAGAGTTGAGTGCTGAGCGGAGTGGTAGTGAGACAGATCACTACATATGTTCCCCACATATGTAGGGCCGTGAGTGGAAGTGGAGTGTGCATGAGCCATGCGTACTGTGTGTGTGCATGGGAGGAGCTGTCAGGGCCTGATAGAGTGTCTTTACATGACAAGCAGCTGCTGAGGCCTGGGATGCGCGCTGGGCAAAGTGGAAAATAATGAACGGAGAACCGCTGCCAAACACAACAGAATTCATCTTTATTTGCCAACTGCTGCATGGCCCTGTGTGTGGACAGCTCCAGCCTGCCGTTGCCACGCCTTCTATAACCCAAGACACACACACACACACACGCACACGCACACACACACGCACACGCACACGCACACACACGGTACAGGAGGAGAGAACAGGTTTGCCCACAGCTGTACATGGTGGCGCATCATCTTGTTTGCTTAGGACCGTGTGTGTCGAACTATAGGCTATTGGTTTGTGATCTGAAAACTTACCCGGACTGACTTTGCCTCGGTAACAAAGCAACACCTTTATCAAGGACATCTCTTAAACATATTTTAAAAGTGAATCAAAGTGGAACCAATTATTCCAAATTCTCAAAAGACCAAGTGTGAACAACTTTGAAAATGTAAAAGTTTCCCCTGATTCATTAAGGGGCTTGCAAGTAAGACCCACAGGGATTAAAATATATAATAATGTTCTCTTTCAAAAAAAAACTAAAGCTATGTGGGCTGGCCAGGCAGGCTCATTGAGGGGGTCAATAACTAAAGGAAAAAATGTGGAAGGCTTTAGACAGAAGGGAGAGAGAGAGAGAGAGAAAGAGTGACAGAGGTTAGTGGCTGTTTCCAAGGAGCGTCCTGTTCCGTCCGTCTCTACGTGACAACAACAGGAATGTTGAGGTCCCAGCTGCTGTGGCTAGTTGGCTTTTAATAAGACACATCAAGCAGCATTCATCGTACAGGCCCCCAAAAGGAGAGGCCACAGTGCCTTAACGATGTGTCCAAACTAACAGCTCTGTTGCACGTCATCCCCCTCTCTCCTCTCTCTCCCTCTCTCCTCTCTCTCTCGCCTTGTTCTTTCCTGTGTCTTTGTACTTGGAAGGATTTTAATACAACATTTCAAGAACAATCACTTAGACAGAGAGGCCCAACTTATAGTCGTCTGGCACTAAATAATCTTTGCACACATGCTCACACGATGAGAGGAACCCAGGAGAGGGGTCAGACAAAATGCGCCTCTCAGTGCCCACACCCAGTGGTTGGACTTCCTGAGAGGGCTGCTGTTGGGTTTTGTCCCCCGTCTGGCCATTCATGACTTGGGGATGAGAGGAAGAGAGCCAGTGGTAACTGCAGGAACTGTGTGTGTGTGTGTGTGTGTGTGTGTGTGTGTGTGTGTGTGTGTGTGTGTGTGTGTGTGTGTGTGTGTGTGTGTGTGTGTGTGTGTGTGTGTGTGTGTGTGTGTGTGTGTTTGAGTGGTGAGAATCGGATGAGAAGGGGGGGTGGTAGGCGGAGGTTGAGGATTAGGGAATTAGAACTCCAAAGCGAGGGAGGAGGGAGGGAGGGGAGCGGGCTACGTCTTTTGTTGGTTTTTCCTCAGCCGCCCCCGCCATCCCTTTGGCTCTTTTCTGCCGGGTCCTGCCTGTAGGCTGCAGCTGCGGCCTGCCACCCTGTGCCCTGCATCTAAATGAGCCCAGGGCTCCAGAGGAGAGGGGGCTCCCTGATGCAGGCGTTCGCACTGAACCCCAAGCTCTGCCCCTCACCATCCTCTACTTGTGGGATGCAGAGCATGTATGTATTTTAAGAAGGATGGCATAAATAAATGTGACCCCCTCTACCCCCCATTCATTTCAATGGAAAGTTGCTCAGTGGCGTATGGTGCAATCTGAAGCGGACACTTCCTTGTTATGGGACCAGTAGGGCATGCCCAGTGTGTTCTTTCACACGGAACGTTATGAACGCGAGGCTACTTACGTGCATGTTTTGAAAAACCTCAGAGCATCTATTAAAGTAAGGCCTTTTCCATTGACGGAGCCGTGCACTGGGCCAATACTGAGGCAGAACCTAAACTGACAGAAATTTGTTTCCCTACGGCTGTTTTCGCTACGCACCGTCTTCTTCTTGTGCAAATGAACAAAATGAACACAACACATTTGATGGCGTTTACAAATACAATTTGTGGATGATTTTAAGATAATTATGATCCTTTGATTGATATACAGAAATGTATTTCGGGGGACAGAATCCTCTTCCCTGTTTGCATTGGAGTGAATTGCGGGATCAACTTCTGGGACAAGGGAACGCAAGCATTACTTGCAATACCAAGCTTGGCCCCTAAACCCTTGGTTGCATAGGATTCTGACGCTAATCCAGGGGGCCTGATGCATAGCCCAGAGCTGGGGCTTCTCGAGCATCCTGGACACCCATCCACTACCCATTTACCCCTCTCGCTGTGACCATATAAGGCAGCACCGGGCAGGCTCACATGCCATCCTGAACTGTCCAGGAATTTCGGCCCCTTCATTTTATTCCCCTTCTCTTTATGTCTTCCTGACACCCCCCCTTCTGGCCCCTCTCTCTCCCATGCAGCTGGATGGGAGACTCTGCCACTGCCAGGGCTTTGGCAGCAGCATCAACAGGTTGTGGGGAAGGGCCACCCTGGCCTCCAATGTAGCCCTCGCTCTGTCCGTCTCTTCCCCTTATCCCTCTCTCTTTCTCTCTGTCACTGCGGTTGCCACTGCTACCCCAACAGGAAAAAAAAGTATGGGGGAGGGCGGGGGGGGGGGGGGGGGTCGCAATGGAGGCTGCCCCTCTTTCTCACGCTTGTAAGAAAGCCCTCACTTCTTCTCCGTGGTGAGTGACACCTGCTGATTACCATAGAGACACTGTGGGAAGCCCCCCCCCCCACCGCCCTGCCACACTGGGGGCTGAGATTTGCCCCCTCTCCCTGCGTAAACAAGCAGTCCATGGATTAGTTAACCGGGTTACTGCATGGTAAACAAATAAAAACAAACGTTATTTAGAGCAAATTAGTGCCAATGAACTCTCAATGGCCAGTGTAAGATCTGACACCCTAAAATTAGCAAGGAGTGAACTCCAGACTAGAGGAGCCATTTCTTTCTGGAGAAAACTTCCTGCACGGCCTCTGAATAACATGAGAAGCTGATGTGGAGGAGGAGGAGGTATGTAACACATATCGGAGCATACTGTCCACTCTTTTAGTCTGCCGACAGATATGCAGCCCCTCCGCCTCTCCGTTTCCCCTAACCCTCCGTGAGCTGGAGAGAGGTGCCAGTGATGTGATTGATGTCGGAGACAGGGAGCTTTTTTTCTTGCTGGCCCATAGACGCTTCCGCCATGGGTCCGTGTTGTCAGCAGGGTCGTTATCCTAGCAACAAGGTGGTGGGGCTGTGGGCGAGGAGTGTGCGCTGGAAGTGTGTGTGTGTGGGGAGGGGGACCAAGAGAGAGGGGGGGGCTGGTAGGCAGGCAGAGGCAGAGAGGAAACAAGGGAGTTAAAGGTGGAGTCAGTGATACAATGGCTGTTGTCAAAATCACTTTGTCAAAATAAGTTAATTTCTCATCACAAACCGCAACCTGTCCGTTCTGTGTGTGCGCTGAAAGAGAAAATCCAGTGTTGACTCAAAGCCTAGGCTCTGTAAACTGGTATGTAGTAAAAAAAAATTAAATAAATAAATAAAAGAAGGGCATGTAAACAAAGGGGACCCACCGTTGCTGGCAACATGCCAGTTTACCAAGCCTAGGCTGTGTATTAACACCAGATTTTTATTTCTTCAGAGAGAATGTGGGAATGGAATAGAACAAGAGGAAGGACAGTAATGGGGGACAGCAAGGAAACAACGGGGACAGAGGCAGAGAGTGCTGCTGCATGAGCACCACAGATGTGGCGAACAGGAGGACTCTGCACAGGAAAGTAAGCACACAGCGGGCTTGCCTTGGGCGCAGGGCGAGTGGTGGAGGTGCCACCTCCCTCAGCCTCCTGGTCCCCTCCCCACCATGCCAGCCAGTGTGCCATGCCGACAGCTGCACCACAGTCATTTACTTCTCTCCAGCACATTTAGCAGGAAGACTGCTTTCCATTACCCAGGGCAGGGGGTCCACGCTGTGGGCCAGACACCCGGCCAGAGCCCAGGCTTCCCGGTGTGACACCCTCTGCTGCTGGACCCTGCCTACAGGGCTCCTCTCCCAGATCAGGCTGGCACTTCACACTGCCACTGCTGGTGATCCACTGGGTAGTAGTGTGAGGGTATTTAATCAACAAAGTTGGAGTTGTCTGTTGTTAACTTTTTTTCGCTAAATGTTTAAAAAAAAAAGGTTCATGCTACATCTTTAAGTTTCAAACTACTTAAATACCCGGCCATCACAAAATGATATCTACTGGTTTACTCACAGTCTCCCCTCTGCAAAAGTCCCTTTCTCACTGAGCTTCTAGGATCTAGACAAACATTGCCCTTTCATCATTGTGCACCAGTCATAAGGAAACTCATGCTCACATTTCCACTCGTATTTTTTAGGAAATATTTAAAATAAGTGCCTCTACCGTAACTTTTTAGTAATTTTATATTAGCTGAGGAGTTGGACATCAGTTATTTAACAGTGAGGGCCATCTAAACCCATGTTAAAAAATCTTTACAACAAAGAAAGAGATAATAGGTACAATTATGCAAATAGATACATTATTTAATAATAAAATTTGTTTCTGATTAAAGTAACTTTATAATGATGTTTGGTATCCACTTAACAGGATTTAGCAGTCGTATGCTAACAGTAGACTTATTTGCGATGTGTTTAAGCCTCACAATGTAGGTGGACAGATTAGCAATTCTGATGAGCCATCACTCCAGTTCTGCATTAAGTAACGTGTGAGTTTTTGTGTGCGCGCTGTAGCAGTGTGTGGCCAATGACAGCCATAATGAGGGGATGTGTAGGAGCCTGGGCGAGCCCAGCAGCAGAGCTGGCAGCCAGTCAAAATCCCCAAAAAGCCTGAGACGGTCGGCATTGCAGCATCATGAGACATTCTCCCTCAGGTGGGCCTGCTCCTTTGAAGAGCACGTTCCCCTCCCGGAGCAAAAACTAATACAAATGAGGAAAAGGCCGGCTGAAATGTCGGAGGCCTGTTCACCAGATGCACTGGGCACAGACACCGGTATTCAATAGATGAAAAAAAAATTTCATGTACACATTGACTACTGTGTCCAGGGTTTCACAAAACCCATGCATGTCCTCCCTCCCTCCTCCCCTTCGTTCCCACTCTGTGTGTGTCATGCACTTTTCCTGGACCACCAACAAGGTCTCGCTTGGAGGAGCAGCTCATGGGTGTCCTTCAGCCGCATGACTAGCAAACGGAGCCAATCAGCTGATGAGCTCCAAACCAAACCACGAGAGGGTCTCTGTGGCATGTCGCACAAAATCCACCCGCTCTCCTGAGGCCGAGCGGGTCACTGAGCAATGTTCTGGGAACATCACAAAGACGCTGCTCAACTTCTGTCTCTCTCTCTCTCTCTCTCTCTATGCCTATCCCTTCATCTTTTCCTCACTATCTCCACTGGTGAGCTCTCTGCTTTTTCCTCACCCAACCCCTCCCCTCCCCTCCTCTCCTCTCATGAATGGGAGCCAGCTGAGCGTGCTACCCAAATCCAACAGTTGTTGCGGCCTTCGTTAGCCTAACGATGGGTCCGGCTCTTTATTCTTGTCAGGGAGCAAATGAGTCAAACAAACAAGGGCCAGGGAAGAGGAGAGGACAAGCGAGCGCTGTTCTGTCGAGCTTCACTGGGTTCTTGGCCGCAGCACTTCTCTGGAAACTAGGGGAACCCACAATCTGCCTCTTTGATGTCTGATGATGCTTTGATGGAAACTTTGGGAAAAACACACTCGCGAAAAGAAATAACACACTGCTCGGTCTCTGTGGCCACTAGAGGCCGTAGGCACATGTGTGCGTGCTCTCTCTGTCAAGGGTATAAAAGGGAAGTATCATTTGGGGACACATAACAACTGGTTATGATAGTAACAACAAAGTTACAGTGTTTTCTTGCAAGCCTGTACTTGTAAGATGCGGTTTGTGCATTAAGGGCACCGGGTCATGTCCTGCTGGCCATATAACTTCTGAATACATATGCTTCACACTGTCCATACAATCATTACATTTGCATATGCATGTCCAGACAAACGCACAAACTATCCCCATTCCTACTCGGCTGCTCTGTCCTGCATTCACAGTCACAACAACACATCCCGGGCAGTGTCCACAATTCCAGACACATTACAGCAGCGCTAGGCTTAAAAAGAGAAAGTATGAAGGTGTGTCCTTCAGAATGAGATCATCTTCGCTGAGCGCCGCCTGTCTGGAACAAAAGTACACAGCACTCCAAGGCTGAGAATCTGCAGCTCTAATGACAGGAAAAATGCAATGATTATCTCCACTGGGTGGCGGGGCAGTGTGTTTGCGGGGTACTAAGGCACATTGCTGCCTCTACTTTGTCTCAGGAGCCTCCACAGCGTTAACACGCGCATGCTGAACATGACTAATCAGACAGGAATCAAAGAGCGAGAGTGAGCGGCACGGCTGTGTTCGGCTGACGGGCCTTAGCTGCTGTAAGCTGTGACTGGCCCACCGTGAAATCCATTCATCATGTACCACCATTAAATGAACATTACTGCTAGGATAAGGCCACAAGGCCACAAGGCCTGTGTTCCTGCTTTTGTTACGTCCCATATGAACGTAGTTTGGTGTTAAACCGTGTCCATGGAACACACATAACATGTTGATGGAAAAATGGAGGGCTATCTTGTTTTGTAAAAACATTAAATTGGTGTTTTGAGTGCACAGATGGGAGTAATGAGCATGCTGCCGAACACACTTGGAAAGCGGTATAAGCCATTTATTATTACGCCCACATGGAGATGTGAGTCACTTGGGTGGCGCCACTGCACAAAGGTGCAACATGGGGAGGATGCTGCTCGAGTGAGTGGGGGATTAGTTCAAAAAGACCATGTTATGCACCTCTATATGTGGCTGGTGCAGGACAAAAGTGTAAAAAGAAAGAAACATCCAAACAACGGCTTGCAGCTCCGAACACACTTCTATTGTGCAAAGGGACAATGTTTCAACCGACATATTTTGGTCTTTCTCAGGTGTAAGTGATTACATAGGGGGATACCTGGCTGAGGTGATGGACAGCGAGACAGGGCCACTGCAGGTTCACCTTCTGTGCGGTGGCTCTGGGGGCAAAGACTGCATGACAGTGACGCGACACTAAAAGCCTCCCTGTCAAGGAGGCAGGTGGACGTCCTCCAATCAAAACACAGAGGCTCTGGGTGACATTTCATGGGGCACAGCTGCTGGACTGCGACAGCATGCCAACTCACTATTCCTGAAGGGTTGTTTGTCTAGTGTGTGTGTTTGAGTGTGTGTCACAACTACAACTAGAAGGGCGTGACTGCTAGAATTCTCTTTGTGTGTGTGTGTGTGTGTGTGTGTGTGTGTGTGTGTGTGTGTGCGTGCATGCTTTTTGCATGTGTGTGTGTGTCTGTGTGTGTAACCTACTACAACACAACCTGATTTTTACCAGTCACTATTTGACTACTCTTGAAGTTATGTTTTACACTGGCTCTTCATCAGAGTCTTCCATTCTTATCAGCTCTGTTTGAGGTGCAGAATAAGGGACACCAGAAATGCTGGTGGATTAGACTGGCGACTATAATAAGGAATCATATAAATAAAAATAATAACTTTGTTCTGGACACAATGGAAGTTCCATAGTACAATAAAATAACAAACAATACAATACATAGCTATGAATTAATATCCATTAAAAAGGTCAGCAACCTCTACCTGTATACAAACAGGAGCTCCAATGTCTCCACTGTCTGGATGAGAACCTGACAGGGCTGAACTTGGGGTGGGCTAAAGCCCGAATAATACTGTTTTCTGAAACTGACAACCTGCACATATATTGATACTACTTCCTGGCTTTGCAGAATTGGTCTAATACTCAGAACATGTGCAAATGGAACACTAATAGCACCCAACGTTTTATCCTTTCACTCGCTGGAAGGACCAGGGCGTGTCTGCCTGAGACCAACTGAGGCGAACCAGGCTGACCCTTTCCTAAAACAGCAGCTTGTTATGCTTTTAGCCCAAGCCTTGAGGAGGGGGAGCACGGGCTAACACACACACACCACAGCTAACACACTGTTCCCCCATAGAGTCCCAGCAACTCTCCTAGTTAGTGACCTGCTCCCATCACCTTATCCCCTGAGTCAGAGTCATGGCTTCCCCTCTTCCAGTAAATGCCTTGGTTCTTTGGCACTGGGCCTGAGGATCCTTCATTGGGTTTTTGGAGAAGTTCCTTATCCTACTTTGCCCCTGGTGGTGGATATGGACTCTGCGTGGCAGCCACAGTCTGAAGGCAGAGTTAGTATGCATAAAGCTGCTCAAAGCCAGCAGGTATGTGAGGAATGCCTCTTCGTCCAAACAACAGGACTCACGCCCGACAGAGAGACCACGCCACACAGCGCTGTTAGAGCAGCTCAATGGGGCCCAATGGGGACTCTTCTGCAGCCGGATGGCTCTTTACATTAGATCTGGCGCACAGCCTGTTTAAATACAGGATAACCCGGTGATAAATTAACTTGCACATACTGTATGTCAGGAGGTTTAGGCATTTCTGCAGAATTTAGGAAACAAATCCCTCAAAGTATTTTACAGTAAAACTCCAGCTAATCCAAGTACCTCAGGAATGAAGTTAATGAGAATTTGTGAAATAGGCTACCCTTAAAAAGGTGAAGCAAGCGATCTATTTATGTTAATATAAGTGTTAAATCGCTCTTTATTCCTACAGTGATCACTTATATAGTGTGCCCGTTTCATAAAGCCGATCTCTCAGTCACTCGCTCTGCACGTAATCGGCAAATAAACTTTTCGGGGATCCCACTACTTATAACCAATCAGGAGAGAGGACGCTACAAACCGGCACCTGTCTCACTGCCGGTGCACATGCAGAGCGACAGATGGGTGAATGTGTATGCGCCTACAATGGTTGGAGCAGGCAAAAATCCTTCCCAATGTCTGTTTTGATGGTTTTTATCATGTTTTATCACACTTAAGGATCTGAGATTATGCTAGATAACTCGCTGCTTGAAGACCGCAGTGCATTAATGTGGTGACATGGGGACGAGGGAGGGGACTGTTAACTGCAGTCACTGACAGGAAGTTAGCTAAACTGACCATTCCGCTTACTGAACCTTTAACCATTACAGTGAAAATTTAAATTTTTAGATTGTACTCCTTTTATAACTCATAACAACACAAAAAATACATGTACACTGCCATGAGTGTGTGTACCATGGAACAGTACTTGTTTTGTAGTTTTGAATGCACTTCCCCTTCACAAAGGATAGTGAATTATTTAAAAAAAATAATAATAATTGGAGCGTCTTTGCATATTTTGTGTTCCTTTAATCGCAAGTTTGCACAGGTGGTGTCTCTGGTACATGATAACTTGATGATAACTTTACTACAGCTAAAAAAACACACAAAACAAACCATAACACATGAGTAATGGGGTGCATCGAGTAATTATTTTACTATTGTTTCAAGCACAGCAAAGTTTCAAGTGCACTTGAATTTGAAAGCATCAAATTAAACTACTTCAGGACTATGGCGTGCAAACTCTTCATTTGTGCACTTGCCTCTTTTATGCAGCCATCCCTCCTTGACAATCACCACATTGGTCATGTTGGTGGGCAGGGTGGAGGATCCAGGTTTCCCACAGGGAGAGACACAGCTTCGTTTCCCGAGTATCCTTCACTCGGCCCTGTGCAGGAGCCTGGAGACGAGGTCCTGGGGTTTACAGCCGCCTTCTCAATGGTGGTTACCTATTGGTTGACAAAAAAGTAAAAATTAGCCCCATATCGAGGCGGAAGAATTTTTCCACTTGTCTGAATATTAACCCTCAGGTCAACATAGAAGAGTCAGTGGCAGTGGAACTGAGAAGATCCTCGTGCTTTATGGCCCAGTTAATGGAGGAGGATATGCCCAAACCACACAGTTTATTCCCTTTCACGTGTGGAAACTGCAAGTTTCAAATAGCTGTATAAGGCCTGTGGTTTTTTGGCATCCAAAATGAAGTATCCACCACGTATTGGAAAACTCCATGCTGTTCACACAGGACAAAATCATTTCAGATTAGAAAATGGTGCAATATAACAATTCTCACACAGGCATCCTCTAAATTAAGGTTTTAAAAAAATTTATTTTGTATTTGCATGGTGCAGCTAATGCTATGTTTTGGATCCCATTTAGATCCTATGTGTAATGATCATATGTGCCCATGAAGGTTTCATGACTTAATGCATTTTGCTTGATTTTTATCCTGTAAGCAGGTAGCAACAGACTTTAAAATGCTAGTAGTTTCACTAAATGGTTTGATGAGTGAGTATTTTGTTCAACTAATTTCTCTCTTAAGACTAGGATAACTCTAGGATGACAGATTTAAAAAAATAAAAACTCTTCTGCAGAGAGCATTTCAGGTGCTTCATTGTTCACCACAGTGAAGTCTAACATACAAATATTATACATTTACCATTAATTTCACTATATTATTAAAAAATTTGAACCTTTATCAAAGAAAAAAATAATAGAACCTAGCAACAACCAGACACATTCTGGTTATCAATCACAGCCATTAAACAATGCAGAGAGTCATCATTTTTAAAGATGTTTTCACATACAGTATGTTTTCTTGTTTTGTAATATTTTGATCCGTCTAGTAATCTTGAATTGAATTACGCACAAGAAATGAATAAATGCCAAATCCATTGCTTTGTGTATGGTATTATCCAACCAGATTTGTTTGATTAAAGAGATACATTATATAAATACAGCTGAGATTAAAATATCATATGATGAAGATCATGTGATAGGATCACCGATGAGCCAAGGTTGTTGTTTTTTACCTGTGAAATCATCATGTTGACTTTACATCACCTAATGAAAACCGGCAACTGGAAGAGACAAACAACAAACTCCACCCGCTGATAAGGAGCATGTGATATGATCGAAAGCTCCATAGCAGCTAGACAATGGGCCTCGGGGTTGAGATAACTGAATCAAAACGTTGTGAGCTGATGGCACATCGTTTACAGTGAGGACCGACAGATTGAAGGGTTTCAAAGCAAAGATAAACTTTGGGCACACACTGTAACGTGGGAGTTTTTATTTACACCTGGCCTGTGGTGGAAGCGTCACGGAAATGTTATGTGGTCCAGACCAACAACTTTACCACCATTTCACATTATGAAAAAAAAATGTCACATTAACATAGTAAAGCTGGGTAAAGAGCAGAATAGGTAACATGGGTAATAGATCAGGCTACAGCAGATACCTGTTGAAAAAATTCAAACCAAAACGTATGTGGATAAAAGTGCATCCACACAGTCATCTGATAAACCAACATATTATATCGGTTATTCATCAACGGCACATATTAAAGAGCTGCCGGCTATCATAACCAAAGAGCATTCGATAATTGTTTTTATGAAGATATCAATTGAAACATGAAACCAGGCGTTCTCGGACGGACGACTGAAATCAATTTGCCTGGGCCATCAAAAGGGAGCCCTGTATGAGTGGCCTCATCCAGCTTACTGGTGAGGGACAACAACAGGAAGTGGATGTGACTATTGACAGACCACGAGTCATATCAGTACAGCCGCGGGCTTCGACTCACATCAGTCACTGTGAATGTGTGATCAACACGCCTCTTTTGCTGCCATTCTGACCCGTTCCATCAATGAGCAAAAGGGAAGTTTATGAGAGGCACGGTTTATTTTCACTTGGTGTTTTTGTTTATTGCACTGGGGCTGCTGCGGTGCTTCTTGTGTCGCACAGTCCACGTTGGAAGGGATCTTAGGAGAGGGATTTGAAAAAAAGCACACTGAGTGCTATTCAAACTGGGGGGGGGGGGGGTCACACACACAAACCGTTGGATCCCGTCAGCATCTTGGTGTGTGTGTGTGTGTGTGTGTGTGTGTGTGTGTGTGTGTGTGTGTGTGTGTGTTATATACACATTGGGATACATCACACAAACAAACTCCAGCGCGCGCGCGCACACACACACACACCACAGCCAAAAAAGCAACACATGCACACAAGAGCGGCTCTGGAGCCACAACAGAGCGCTGCTGTTTTTAAATGGGAGAGACCTGTTGCTACTGCGGCCTGTGTGGAAAAAGCTGGGCCTCTGCCAGCGCTGCAGCCCAGCAGCCACTGAATGAACCCAGTACCCTGACAGCGGGTCACATGGTCCTCACAGAGGCCTCTGGGCCGTACTGCCCGCCTGGCCGCCCTGCTGTCAGTGCAGCTTTCAATCATTCATCTTTCTGGCTACAGCTCCGATGGGGGCTCACCACCCATTCAATGCAAATCAGTGTCATGCAGCAGAGATGCCACACACTGAGCCTGTCTGTCACTGGGCCACGAGAGGACAGTCCCATGTAGGCTATCTACTGGCAGGAAGCTAAAGATCGGCCGACATCATCATACTACTTCCTAAATCCAAGGGCTGGCTGGGTGTATCGTTAATACTTGTTCCTGAACGATACTTTCTTCTATAGCAATTTTTAAAATCCGTTTTAACGAGATGAAATTTCACATTATGGTAAAAAAAAAAAAAAAAGGTATGTTTTATTTTTCAGCTAAATATTTTTTTATGAAAGCCATTGCCAAACAAGGTGACAAAGTTGATTAAGTCTATCGGCTCCACAAAAATCTCTCTGTATTTCTCAGTATGGCAATGTTTACAAACTGGTACAGCAGAAGGTATTAAATCCATTGAGCGATCACCAAAGACTTACGTCATGTAGATGATGCGCCTACAGTGTTGTTGTACTTACTCTGAATTCCTCATGGGAGCTGCATGCTTATTGGCTCACTGACATTGATAAGATCTGCCCCCTTTGGTATTGAAATTTGGTATTGAACGATAAGAAATCTTTCAAAACTCGATGGTATGGAGGAGGCATTTTGGTCGGTGTCGAAAAAAAAAAAATAATCAAAACTTCGATACCCAGCCTTATTACTTAAATCATCTCAGATCTATATGATACAAGTCTGCTTTTGCCCTTTTTTTTGCTGCCTCTCGGGTAAATAAGGGTGTCTGCATCTGGTTTACAGGAGATGGAAGATTACACTCAAATGTTTCAAATGACTGAACGAAACGAGATCATCAGATATGCTCACCTGTTGCTGGAAAACAGTCCCTGAAGCGACACTCGCTTTGTCTCCAAATGACACAATAGAACCAGCGCTAGTAGTGTGATCTGCCAAGTTCCTCTTTCAAGTTCCCTGAAAACACATCACTAATGATAAGAAAACACCGTGGATAGTTGTCGCTGAACAGCAAAAACCACAGATACTGTAACCGTGAAAGCCGAGCAGAGACTATCTGCATTTTAATCCTGTGATTAAATGATCAGCAACCCCCCCTTATGACTCGTGTTAATGTATTCATTTTGCAGGCTGTTCAGACAAGCCATTAAAGATAGATCACAAAACTGGACTTCATTCAAATGTACACTGATCGTGACATACTCATTCTGCCCTTTAGGAAAAGGGATGTGGATAACACTCAAAATAAGACCTCAAAGTTCTGGTCTCTTTGGTTTGTTGTTTGTAGCAAATCGAATGATTGGGCCGTTGCTAGTCAACAAGATGAATGACACAAACATTTATTTAAGACTGTAGCGTTTGTTGTCACACACCGAGAACAGTGCCCCGCCATGTGATGCTGACGGCGGGCTACTATCATTAGAAGCGTATCCTTCTCTCTCTCAGTGATAACAAATCTAGACTCGTGTGGCCTAAGGCTAGGGGGGGGGGGGGGGGGGGGTGGGGGGAGGGAGACGGGCACAATAAGTCTGCCTGTGTACAGGGACAACAATTTCAAACAACATTCCTCAGATTCTGCATGCAACTGGTGGCACATTTTGCGTCATCGGGGGCTGTGAAGGGATTGGGTGGGAGGTGACTGGTATTTTTCTAAATAGAACTGGGGAGGGAGAGCCAAGCAGTCACCGGGCAGCATCATTACGCCAGCTTGTTGCGTCTGCCCCGGGTCACATGCCAAGTCTCTTCTGCGTACACTACACACACAGACAGACACACACACACGCACACACACACACACACTGGGACAGACGTGGTCCCATGACCGATAAAAACATTTTGGCCTCCAAAGGCGTTCCGGGTGCAGCATGCCCAGGGACAATGTTGTTCTCTTTCCAGACTGTACATGCACACGTAAGAAGGAAGCCTTCCCGGGGGACAGAGACAAACCCAGTAACATCAGTAAAGCGAGGTTTATCTCAAGTGTTAGACATTTAAGCTATGCATCCTGAAGCTATGCTGCATAGATGTGCAACTCTCTGACAAACCTTTTCACTTTCACTCCCACCATGTCAGAATGCTTCACATCACACAGACGCTTCAAAAATAAACCTTGACAAAAAAAAAGGTGAACAACCATTTAGTAGAAATGCAGAACTGCCATCATTGTAGACGGGATGATTACAGTGAGAACAATCTATCCTGTCATCAAAACACTTGCATTTTGCCATTGCACTAACTACAAGGAAGGAAAATTAAGAATATAACTCTAATATATTTTTTCTATGACCTCCCTGGTGGTGTACACATTTTGAACCTTAAAAAAGGTCCATTGTACCCATTTTGAGAACCACTACAGATGTGGCTTCAAGTCACAACAAAGATGTGCTACTCTGTGATCGAATGTAGATGCAACAGGGCTTACAACAACATAGCAGCAACAAACTAGCAAGGCTAACGACTTGTCGTAAAAATGATTGTCTGGCAATACACGTCTCACTCAAACAAGTAAACAAACGCACTGGTAGTTCATAACAATGAATGAGCTGCTCTCTCGTTGAGCTCATTTGTTTTCATTTGCCTGCTGGGCCACACAGTGCGAGCCAAAGCAGCGTTCTCGTATAGATAAACCGTTGAGAGTAACATGAGTGCTGATATTTTGGCCTGAGGGATGTCTCAAAAGTGGATATTGTCAAAAAAGTAATGGTTAACGTATGAACAGAGGCTCACTGTTGTTCGTGGAAGAAGAAAAAACAACGACGCGTTATAATTCACTGCGCTATAAGCTCTTGACGTTGCTCCTCAAAAACTTGTACAGCGCAGTGGAGTCAGGAAAGTACCTAATTTGTAGGCTTGCATTTAGCGATAGAAAGGATATGGGGCCTAGCAGGGCAGCTTGGGTGAGAATAACCGCATCCAATGTAAGTACAATGGGGACCTACCCTGTCTAGCTGTCGACCTCTTGTAGTTAACCATGCGAAGGAAAAGCGGACATTTACCTGGACAGGAATTCAACAGTGTGTCCGTCTCATTATTGTGAGCTGTTTCGGCGGTATAATGAGTTGATAAGTCCTTTAACAATCTGGCCAAAAGTGCTCTCATTTACTCCGTTTCTTTGCCTTTCTTCCACTACACCTCCCAAACGCGCTGTCTGCAATGCCTCTGTGGCAGACGGCTCTCCCGGGTCCTAAAGCCGACCATTTTATGAGGCAGACTCATAGCAGCAGTAGTAGGCTGTCAGCCGTCCCATTGAAAAAATCCTGCAGTGTTTCTATGGGGGCTTCTGAGGGGCTGTGTGGCCTTGTTGAACCCGGCGTTGTTATAACTGTGCCGGTGGTTGCCAAAATAAGGTCCTGGAACCTACAGAGGCCTCTGTAAGGTTTCCAGGGATTAGGCTAACAGTGAGCACTATATCTGTTTTTTCACTTCCTGGAACAAGCTCATGAAATAGCCTAATGTAGGCTATTATACATTTTTTCCTGATGACTTTTCCGTAACAGCTGTTTATTAGTGATACCTTTTTTAAATTAATATATTTTATTTTATTTATTTGCAACATGCTATACATATTGAGCGATTTATTGGCAACTAATAGGCATATCATTATCAATTCATCTGCTAATTAGGCCTACTTTCTTGATTAATCTTAAAATGGCAGAACATGGTCAAATATTGGAAAAGGTTAGTTGACAACAGCTATTATATTATTGGTAATTTTGTTGTTACCCAGAAACCCCCAATGCCCTAAATATTGAGTTTACTGTCAAAAAGGTATGGCGGCCACTGTATAGAGTCCAAAGAAAACCACATTCAAGTCTGATTAAGTGAAACCAGTCGGCTACATTTTTGGTCGTTTTGGTTTTAATTTGTTATCACAATAATTTTCCAGTGAGTCTATAAACTCATCAATTAGCCTATGTGGCTTATCATTACTGCTTAATGCTACAGAAAGTTTTTATACTCTCTTAAAATTATGCAACAAAATGCTACCAAAATGAATGTTGTGTAAAATGTTTTAATTAATTAATTGTGAAAATACAGCAATGTCAAAATACAAACCAAAAAGCTCAAAACTGTGCTAAAACATTAAGAGTACCTTTTAAAATACAAAAATAACATAATCAATATACTAGCAAATCCTCAAAAAACTCTTTAAAGTGGGATTTCCAAAAGGTAAAAAAATATCATCAAAGTGTATACAGCGACTGTACATTGGTGAAGTACAGTCACTGTACGTATTGCAGGCATGGGTGCGATTCTGCTGTCCTTCTGTTGCCTGTCAGCATACTGCAAGCGTCTGGCGCTTGATTTGTGGCTCATTTCTGGAGGCACCTGATTGGAGAACATTACAGTTGGCAAGTCTGCTGATGCTAAAAGAGACATTCTTTCTCTCTGAGTTGCTGTGAGGCGGAGAGTGCCGCTGACATTTCCATTGAAAGGCACATAGGCCATGGAGAGAAGTTAAGAATCAAATGTAACCTTTAGATTTCTTTCTTTTGGGGGCAGAGGTAAATCTCAACAGATGCACTTTTACAACCATTATCTCTTCTTTGGGCACTTCAGCACTTAAGTTCAACCCTGGTTTAGATGTAAACCATATTTTCTTTTGTTTGGGCTTTCCACCACATCACAAGATCTTCATCAATGGGGTGGCCTATACATGAGCACATGAGCTTGCAAATCAACAGATCCATCTCTATGATAAATGAACAAGCTTTATACACTGATGAAGTCGTTGTGAAAATGCTGAAGGCTCCAGGAACAGCTAGTATGTGGACCATGGATTGGCCTTGTTTTGTCTTAAGTATTATTACAAGGGTCAAGAATGAACTCTCGTGCCTAATATCCCAAAATGGCACCAGTTGCATCACCAGAAGATGCAGCAACATAACGTAACATAACACACCAGGAGGGATATGTGAGAACATGGCACGTGCACTGATGAAACTGCAAAATGGAAATGGTGCAAGAATTAAGGTTCATCTGTGAGGTTATATCTAATTATAATCCTGCTCGTTAAACCATATTATTTGAGAGAAAACAGTCAACCCCGGCCTCATAAAAAGAGCTCCTTGGAGAGGAAGGAGTTAAACCAGTTTAGGACAGGTACAGACAGGCCAGCTCAGCCAGGCTTATGAGACTATCAGATGAAGCCTTCAGATGACTTGATCTTCTTGGTCAATGTAATAAAAACATTTAAAGGTTTTATAACATTCCTATAACACCTTGCTCTATATACAGTTATATCTGGGATCTTTTTACGGTTCACATTAAACATATTTTTTTATCTGTAACGGTAACATAATCTTCTTTATCAGCTGTGGTTCAACTGCAGTGAACTATATATTATATAAAAAAACAAAAACAAAACAATGGTTTTGAGAGGTTGCACAATAACACAAAAAAAAACGTTTGGAGAACAGGATAGCAGGGGCAGCTGCCAATGTTCCCTGTGTGATGAAACACTTATTGGCCTCTCTGCCCTCTGTCTCTCAGCCTCCTCTGTTGCCATTTCCCCTCTTTGTCACTTCCACTGTAATGTGTTCCTCACTGCTACTATGTGTCAGCCTTGCCAAGCTGTTCCTGTCATACAGACAGAGCACAGTGAGGGTATCCCATATTTTCTGGTTATTCACTTAGGGCTGCCCTGTTGTTTTCGCAGGTTCAAAGCAAAAGTAACAGGATCAAAGGGTCGGGGCGAGTTAATAATGCCTTCCCCGTCAAAGACTCAACAGATCTCCTCTCTTGTCTGCCCACGCTGTCTGTTCAGAGCAGAGAAGGACTAAATGGCCTGTTGAAGGAGAATAGATAACACGCAGTGGCAACAATTAGACACAGAATGGCAGGAGGGTCCATAAATAGGGGGAGGGGGGAGTGAGTGGGGGGGGGGGGGGGGGGGTCCAAACAACACAGCAGCATCTCCCGGCAACTGCAGTGTCATGTTGCTGCAAGTGTCACATCATTTCCCAGGATGTATTATCCACCTGTTAAGCCAGGTTTTCCCACACAGCAACCAACCAGTGAAGATTCTAATGGACGGAAAGATTGTGGCACAATCAGTCAGTTATATTAATGTAGCCCCAATTCTTCATGATCTGTACAGGTCTAACCCTTCTGTCATCTTAGACCTTCAGTTCACACAAGTAAAAACAACACAAACAACATTAGTGGGAGTAAAAATAAATAAATAGTGTTTTAAAAAAAAAATTCAACGGGTCAAATCTGTGGCTTAAATGGGGTGAAAACACAACAGTACAGCAGTGGCGTGCACAAAGAGGAGGCAGAGGGAGCCTTTTTGTTCTGAGTATCTAAGTTTCCTTTTTAAGACATTATTCAAAACAGTGAATAAAACCTGTTGGCTAATGGGACTTTAACACTTATACTGAGGTCATACAAGGGCAATTGGACTGCTTCAGTGACCCTGTGGTGTGACATTAGGGCTAAAATTAAGCTTTTTTTCTACCATAGAAGCACCCTTGTAGGACATCTTTTTTTTGTCATCCGAGGGGGCGCACTGGTGGGACACTTCCCCACTGTGTGTTGCCCCTGAGGTCACATCAGAGAGCCATGCATGCACTAGCCTCCCGACCCCAGTTGGGCCCCATGTTGGTTGCAGTTGGTTTGTTCACATGGAGGAGGTGCCTGCCCCTTGGAGAGTCTGTGCATGCCACTGCAATACTGTATATTTGTGTGCAAGACAAATTTCCACCACAAATCAAGGACAACGTACACTGACTGTCTGTCAATAAATTCAAAATTGATAAAATCAATAAAAATTCATATTTATTCATTAAGATAAACTTTTTAAGTTGCAAATACCTTTGAATGAGTTGGGTTGAAATAATAATGTTGGTAATTACATCAACATAATATTGTATGTAAGTGAAACTCAAATTAAATGTATTTATTCATTTAAAACAAAATACAAGTTGTTACTGTTGTTACTAGTTAGTTGTTACTAACTTAATGAAATCTGCTTGATAACTTAATATGTCTCAACCTCAACTTCCGGATTCCAAGTCCCTTTCCCTATAGGCTGCATTTTGCGGAACAGAGTTTACTATGAGGTTCACAACGTAAAATTGATTGACTTTTCTAAAAGAAATAATAGCATGAGCTGCCGCGAAACGCAGCCAGAAAGTTATAACAGTAACATTCTGAGAAAGCGGCATTTTAAGTGATTTTAAGACATATTCATGCACAAGGATATAGGTCCAAAGCATCGACAGGCAGATTGCTACAACACAACTCGAGCCCACCCCTATGGTGAGACTTTGGTCAAGTGATGTGGCTCAACTGTGGCTGGATAGCTGGCTGGCTGGCTGGTTGGCCGGTCAGGCTATCTGGAATGCGGGGTCTTTTGTTTGTCTGAGAGAGGAGTGGGTCAGGGGGAGAATGCCATTGATGATCCCAGAGAGGAAGAAAGAACCTCCAGGAAGTGTTCTCTCTCTCTCTCTCTCTCTCTCTCTCTCTCCCCCGCTCCCCCACTCTCCCACTCCCATTCTCTCTCCCTCTCTGTCTCTATCTTTTTTTTTCTGTGTGTGAGAACCTTCACCGTGCCGAGCCTCTCTCTCTGAGGCCACGGTCCCCAGGCACAACCACTGCTTTGTCTTGCCCTGTGAACACACACCCCCCTCCTCTACTTGGGCGCCTACATTTGCCAGGGCCAGGGAAACACAGGGCCACTGCTCCTATTCTTATCCACATCGCTGCTCCTCTTGCATGGATGGTGTGTGTGTGTGTGTGTCAGTGCTGAATGGTAAATTGTTTCTCATGTGGCACACACATCTGATGCTTCTGTCCAAACATTTAGTTTACTGGTGTTTTTGTCGAAAGGAGGAACTCATTCATCATTGTTTCTTTGATTAATTAGACCAAATGAAAGAGAGTTTTTATGTTATTTTAGGGACCATGATGACACTGTCTTGCATATTATTAGGATCATCTGGACATGACCAGAGTACAGATATCTATACACCCTACTTGTAACTGTACTAACAGCCGTACTAAAAATGGAATAAAGCAGTAAGTGGATAAGAATCTAGCCGCTGGTGGCCCCCTTCCGACCAGTGGCTGCCGCCTCCCGTCACATTGCTCATTCCCCCCGTGTGTCAGAAGGCTGTGAGGAGCTGCAAATGGCCCTTTCAAAACACACGGCAGCTGGAACACGGGGCAAAGGTGACCGGAGCAGTTGGGGGGGCACAGGGAGGGGGACAAGGGGTGGGGGGAGTGAGTGTGTGTGTGTGTATGTGTGTGTGTGGGGGGTGGGGGGGCACACGAGATGAGCAGCTGCAGCCTCGAGCCACTGTTCCTATACACCACCACCGTGCCACCATCTCTCTATAGCTCTAACAATTACAGAACAGGCTCCGGAGACCTGAACAAAATGTGTGACTTTTTTCAAACTATTTAGTCCACGTAAATGAAGGCATCATTCCTGTCTTGAGCTTGAAAAAATGTATGCTTAATAAAAACACAGCCTGGACCTGGTGTGGTCTGGGGGTTAAGGGTTGGAAACAAAGGCACTGGGTACATGTGGTGCCAGGGAATTCCACACAACCCAAAGCAGGATTAGAGTGAAAAAGTCCTTAAAAGTTCCCAATATAGTGCACTGATCCTCCACATTACAAAGGAAGATTGATAGTGCTTTGTATCAGTCTGGATACTTTCACAGATGCACACAGATGTTTTTATCTTATCCACAGCAAAGGTACAAAAACAACAAAATAAAAACAAAACAAACAAACAAAAATAGAAAATATCATAGGAGGATTGCAAATTCAATTCAATGTATATGAACTTTTTTATTAAGTCCATCTACAAACAGGTCTGAGTAAAAAGAGACAACACATTCATGCAACTTTAATGATTAAATTTGAAGCCTTATTTAACAAAACAAAAAATGTAATTTAAATATATTTGTCTTTATGGAACTCTGTATTGTCAGACATCAACAGTTGCTCTATCTGCCCCCCCCCCCCCCACACCCCTCCCTTCACGGGACAGGTGTTTTAATAGGACAGCCCATTTGATGTTCCCAGTGTACTCTGCTACTTGCTGCCGCTGTGTGAATTCACGGAGTAGTACAGAAGTTATTGTGGCCGCGCGATATCGCGAGACTTGTGCCATTATCAACCTGCTTGACACACAGCAGCGCTGAGTGCAGCCTGCCTTGCCAGGGTCGGACTGAAGCTCCAAGAAACGACAAGGAGAAGCCAACATCTGGCTGCACATCATGAAAGGACTCCGGGGCTTGTAGGAGAGAACACGACGGACCGGGCGGAAATAAATGTGAGTAGAGCGTTTTGGTTGTTTTGAAACGTTGAAAGCGAAAGTTAAAAGAGTGTGTCCTCGCTCGCCGCTTCGTTCAGCGCAGTTGGCTTTGCTGTGAGTTCCTGTGCTGTTTAAAAGGCTCCTAGCAATGCGAATCCCAACACGGACATGAAGCTCGGTTTACTGCGCCCTTGGCTCTCCTCTCTCCGAATTACACTTTTTATTTTTTTTCCTTTTAATAAAATATCACCAAATGCGCGTAGAATTATTCTTTACGCACACAGTTCTCGGCAGCATCCAACTTTAACATCCTAATCACTTTCTTTTTTTTTCTTTTAGCCTTTTTCGGTTGTGAAATGGTTCCTTTAAATTAATATTTCACGTGTGTGCGCGTGTCTCGCGAGTGCGTAAAAGGACCACAAAGCGTTTTATTCTCCTCCGCGGTTGTCGGCTGCTGTTTTCTTTGCTAATAAATTGCCCGATTAAACAGAAAAAAGTTAGAAATGTCGTGCGCTCTTGTGACACACTTGTACATCTCGTTTTCTTTTCTTGTTTGGGTACAAGTTGTGTCTCTTATGGACTGCGTGGCCCGGAGTTAACATATGGCATAAAGGGGAGCACAGCTGGAGGTAGCGTTTCCATTGCGGTGATGTCAGAGCAGCTGACTCCACAGCTTGCAGTGTAATTAGCAAACAGAGCACCAGTTTACTCACTCCGCACTGGTCTTATTTTTTTCACGTTCGCCTCCTTCCCCTCCCGATGGACGACTGCTATCAGTCCCGGTCCCCATGCCTGTGCTGTGAACACCGCTGTTTCGTGTGCGTTTAGAGGGAAAGGCGCCCGGTGCGTCACTTTATAGAAAATTTGGGAAGCGCAAGAAGTATAGGCTGACTACCACGAACGGGAATACTTTGGTGGAATTTGGAGAGCGGATCCGTTTACACCGCGATACATGGGTGGGTATAAGCGCAACCTAGCGTATCCTGCCTGCACCACTGGAAATAATGTGGGGTTTATTTTATAAAGTTGGATAAAGTAGCCTTATTGATGTAGGCTAGATCTTTTTTCGTGTAAAAATCCTTCTGAAAAAACTTTTCAAATTGGGAATACTTTTATGAAGTTGCATCCTTAAACACAGCAGGTTAAACGTTCACCCTGGCTCTCACTTTGATTATTTGGCTGAAGTTATTCCTCACATTTTTTCGTGTTTTTGGGTTGCTCCGTGTGTGTTCGCCTCTCTGTCTGATACGCGGCGGCAGCCCCGCGTTGTGCCCTCTAAACGGCTTCATTCCGTTTATCCAGTATCCTGTTTTTCCTGTTTTTCATCAGGTTATGAAGGAAGAATGGAGTTCCCAGACCATAGCCGCCAGTTGCTGCAGTGTCTGAGTCAGCAGCGTCACCAAGGTTTCCTCTGTGACTGCACTGTTCTCGTCGGTGAGGCTCGATTCAAAGCGCACAGAGCCGTGCTGGCCTCCTGCAGCATGTACTTCCATCTCTTCTACAGGGACCAGCTGGACAAAAGGGACGTTGTGCATCTCAACAGTGACATTGTGACAGCCCCGGCTTTCAGTCTGCTCCTTGAATTTATGTATGAGGGGAAGTTGGAATTCAACACTCTCCCGGTGGAGGATGTCCTGGCAGCAGCCAGCTACCTCCACATGTACGATATAGTGAAAGTGTGCAAAGGCAAGCTGAAAGATAAGGAACTCTCCCCTCTGGATGAAAAGATGAGCGAGGGCCCGGGACTCAGCTGCCTGGACAGGGAAAAATCCTCAGACATTGAGCTGCACAGTAAGCAGCAGCAGCAGCAGCAGCTCATCCGGCGACAGCCCCACACACAGTCTCAGGGGCTTCACAGGGCCCCCCCTGTCCCCCCTGCCCCCCCTGCGCAGGAGTTTGACACGGACAAGAGCCTAGTCAGGCTGGCTGTCACAACAGATTGTGATAGGTCCACGCAGAGCAGGCAGAAGGCAAACGGTCACTCCGGCAGGTCCCCGGACCTTGTAGGTGTCAATTATGTGTCAGCGGAGGCCGAGCCCTGTGTCCAAACAGCTGGAAAAACAAAAGCTGATGTCAGTAGTTCCACCGTATTGCTGTCCCAGAGGTCCCGGGCTTCGGATGACATGGACTGTGCGCTGGATTTGTCTTTCAAGCCTCTGTCGGCCAGAGATCCCTTACAGCCCTCCTCCTACGTCTCGGGACAGCTGGCCCTCGACAGCCAGCAGCAGGGCACTGAGCCACTTGTTAAAGACGAACACGACTTGCTGTCAGAGCAGGAGGACAGTGAGCCGACGAGCCCCGAGAGCCAGCGCTTTGGGAATAGTGCCAGGAGCTCGGTGGTGACAGGGTTCGCTGCCCTCTTCCCGGGCAACACCGGCTCCACGGCGGCCGCGCTGCTCTCCCAGGAGGAGGAACTGATGGAGGAGGAGGGGGGGGAGCCGGGCCTGGAGGAGAGGAGGGGACGGTTGCTGGGAGACAGTGAGGAGGAGGAGGACGACCTGGCCTCTTCAGACATCTCCACCTCCAGCGGGGTGCTCCTGCCTCCGGGCCAACAGGTGTGTGTGTGCCCCCTGTGCAGCAAAGTCTTCCCCAGCCCCCACGTGCTGCAGATGCACCTGAGCTCGCACTTCCGCGAGAAGGACGGCGCCCGCTCCAAGCTGTCCCCGGACGGCTCGGTGCCCACCTGCATGCAGTGCAACAAGACCTTCTCCTGCATGTACACCCTGAAGCGCCACGAGCGCACGCACTCCGGCGAGAAGCCTTACACCTGTGGCCAGTGCGGCAAGAGCTTCCAGTACTCCCATAACTTGAGCCGGCACGCCGTGGTTCACACACGCGAGAAGCCCCACGCTTGCAAGTGGTGCGAGCGGCGCTTCACCCAGTCTGGGGACCTCTACCGCCACATCAGGAAGTTTCACTGTGGCCTTGTCAAGACTCTCAGCATTGGATAAAAAAACACGCCTCTCACCAGTGGCATGAGCATAAGACAGAATGTCTTTTTTTCATATACACTGAACACAACATTACTACTGAACAGTTTCCCCCATTAGTACACACATGTTGGCAGTTTGTTGGAGACATGACTTTTTGGATTCTACCCCACGTGGCATCACTCCAGTTAAAGATGTAGCAACTGTTTTTAAATCTGGAGCTGTTTTTGTGTACAGCACTGTGTCGTAGACATACCCCATGGTTCAGAGGCAGGCAGTTGAAGGTGCACAGGCTGTTAGGAGGAACACGGGCACTGTGAAGCTCGTGTTTGCTGGATCTGTATGGACGGAGGTGAACAAATCAAGTGATGCACCTGTTTGTTTGCGTCTTGTTTGCTTGTGGTCGGTCTGTTGAGTTGCGGAGTACATTTGCTGAAAAGAGAAAGCATCATCCTATATTCGTACCCCTATGGTTGAAGGATAATGCTAACATATGTTAATACAATCGTCAGAGTGAGTGAGACTTTTATTTGTGCACATGGGAGATCAGAACCGTCCGTGAGTAGCAATATATGATTTTTTTTTAACTCCTACATTATTGTTATAATTATTATTATTTATTTTTGGGGATTTGTTTAGTCCTTAACAAGTAAACTATCACAAGGCAGCAAAACTAATGAAGTTTGACTACTGGAAGTGTAATTATTTTTTTGATGGAAGAAGATTTTTCTTTGTTTGATTGAAATGAAGTCGGTCACCGTTTTATGTCGTTTATAACGAGAGACGAGCAGACCATTATATCACCCTATCGCTCTTGCCTTTTGGGAGAGCTACCAGCTCTCTGGTTGCTAATGTGAGCCATCACATATTGATGGAATGGCCTTGTAATTGCTACTTAGAAAAGAAGTTGTGTAATCAGACGAGGGGTGGAGAGTACTTTAAAAGCTAATGCCTGTTAACACTGGTGCCTGCTGAAATTCTTCACTTAGTGGACTTACTTAAACAAGAATGAGAGATTTTGCCATGCCTTCTTGACGAAATTCAGGCCTTTTTAAGAACAATAAAAACAAAAAAATCTGGATAACACTCCAGGTACCAGGTGGTAACAAAGGTAATTGTCTGCACTGGAATGCACGTTGATCCACGAGTGTCCTTAATTTAATCATTTACCAGAATGTAATAAAAGCACGTTAATCAAGTCCTTTAAATGTTTGCCGACTCGTTTGGGTTGAAAAGCAAATACCTGCCAGTAAATTACCTTGTTATTTCCTGGTATGACACAAAGGGTACGGTGACACGGTGTCGAAGGGCAAGCCCTCAGCAGGCAGGGAGGGGACAGAGGGATCCCTGGATATTCAGTACTTTTTTGTGCGTGTGTGTGTGTGTTGGTTCATCAAAGCCGTGCTCCACGTGCCATTCAGCCCAATCTGCTGACTTTTTCTTTCTCAGAAACCAGCCTTTTTTCACATTATTATATCTTCTCCTTACTGTATACGCGTGGCGTGAGTTACTACTGATGAAGTTGGGGGAGCCTTTTCACAAAGTTGTCCTCGAAAATGGATTTCACAGAGATGCTATTTATGGATTCCTAACAGGTGGGCGTAGCACTAAAACAGTTCATGATATTTGTCTAATCTGTCCTGAGAAGACTTGATCAGAAGTTATTTATTAGTTTGACTTGGTTCAGGGTTTACTGTAGGCGTAGTAGTTCTTATTTCTAAAAAGCTGGGAAGACACGGTGTCTTGCCTATAGCTTGGTACTACTTATAACTGGTATTGGGGAGGGGCTGTCTGTTCTTTTTTCCTCTGTGCAAATCGAGTTACTGTAACTGTATTTTAATATACCATGTAGAGAAATCTGTGCGGCGTATGTCAAGATTTGTCACATGGAACCTAGAGAAGCACTTGTTTATAGCATGCATATAGTTTTCAACACTATTATCTAGGCTGCTATTTCTTACTATATGTATATTTAATGTAAATATATATTCTATTTATCAAACTGTTTTGTTTCTTTTTCCGTGTTACAACACATGTGAAGGTGGAGAGAGTCAGGTGTCTTATTAAGGCTGCAGTCTCTTAAAAGCGTCACGTCCCAACCCCCCCCCACACACCCCACCTTCCCACACCCTAGGGAGTCTGGTTCCTTATTTTTCCCACATTCAAGACTCGATTGGACTCAGGAACAGTTAATACCGCTCCAACTGCTATTTTTCCTCCTACAGGAAACAGTTGTTCACAAACACAGCCACACCGATATGGCGCTGGCTACCTATAGAAATGAGACAATACAGGCATTGTTCCCTCCCCACCACCACCACCACCAAGTCCCAGGTAGTTCTCAAGGGATCATTGTGTGTCTCCCCTCCGAGCCGTGCTGGGGAGAAAAAAAGGCAGCGCAGGTCTCTCTTTGCACTTTTCTGTATTGAATGGATCCATTGGAATGTGAGAAATGTATCTAGCAAAGGGAGACCAAGGACACTGTTAACAGGTGTATTGTTTGAAGGCCTCAAAGAACAGGACCCCCCCCCCCCCTCCCCCTCTCCTCCCAGCATGCAGTAGATAAATACTCCATTGTTCCTCTACATGGAGGAGATACCAAGGTGATTTGAATGCACAGCTATCAAAGGCATATCAGTTATCGGAGTATTGTGCTGGATTAGAAAAACATTTTTGAGTTCGACAAATTGTATGTCTAGCAACTATGACGCCAGAGGTCACATGTTGGTGCTGTGCTGACCACCTGTCCATTTCAACATAGACACACCCTAAGGTGCTTTTTTTGTTGTTAATCAACCAGACTTCTTCAGAACACAGAAGTGAATTGACATATAATATCTCAGCTTGCAATGTGTTTTTTTTTGTTTTTTTTCTAAATGGAAGGAGAGCCCAAGTCTAGAAGGAATCCAACCGTTTCTCTCAGAATCACCCGCAAGTCTGTATTTTTCCACTCCCCGCCCTGACCTGCAGCCAGCGATGGGGCTCGGAGTGAACCAGGCTTTGTGTGTCATTTTGACAAGAAATGGGATTTGGCTACAGTGTTTACTTGCACAAACATGTTTGCATCGCCCTGAGAGTTCTAATCCCCTTTTTGGTTATGGTCTTCAGAACAATAGATAGATTTCAGCTTTTGCGTATAGTGGTTTGATAATAATAATAGCCTCATGAAAAAAAGATATACTTCAATCAGAACACACACAGGAATGTATATGTCACTGTTTAATTTTTTCCTTTCTTCTTCAAAGGAACATTTCTTACCTGGTGCAAATCGCTTGACTCCCTAATGTACATGTGTATAGGTAGAAAAACTAACTAATATGTGAAATTAATATTTTGTCTTTTATTGTTTGCAGTCTTTATTTATACCTCCAGGATGATCACCACTTGTGCCTTGTAGACACACAAATAGGTGCTGCATCTGGAGCCCCCCCCCTTTTTTTCTTCTATATTGTACATTTTGCCCGTTGACCGCGCTGGTAAAGTTCACAGCAACAGTGGCCCACTGAAGGGATTCACTTCCTTAATTTTATCAAAATGTCCAATCAAACAAGCTCAAAGTTTGGAGTCCATCTATTTGTTGCTGCTTTTTGCGAGAGATTACATTGAAGTTTTTTTTTTTTTTTTGACAATTTCTTTTGTTTATCTGAATAAATCTGTATTTTGGACATGTTCAACTGAAGACAAGCATTATTGTGATTTGGCTTGAAAGTGAGCCAATACTCCTGGGAACTAACAGTCCAGTCCTTTAGTTAATGTCACTGTTGAATGTGAAAACACTGAGATTTTGATTGTTTCTTCTGTGGAAATGGCGCTGCTCTTGATCGAGGGCTATGTTCGCCTAACTCATGCTGTATGACGACTTTTACTGATACTGGAATTTTTTTTTTTTTTATATATTTTTTTTTGGTCCTCTGCAGGTTACAACTGTGAAAATTGTGTATAATCATGAGAAATATTTATTATTGCATTTGCTTCTTGTGCAAAACATTTGTCTCAGTTTTCATTTGGTTAAAAAAACAAAACAAAAAAAAAGGCTTCGAACATGTCAAACAATAAAAAAAATCTTTTTAATAGAATTTGTAGAAGTGCCATTAGAATTTAATATAATTTTTTAATAAGAAAATGTATATTTTATAGTAATCAATCGCTTCAGTGTTAGTGGGGTAGAGATTAGAGGACAATCCTTATGAAGAATTGACATTACTTAGATACTGAGGCAATATACTTTGATCTATAACTGTATGTGGATTTTCTTTGTTTGCGCTTTTTGGAGTGTGATTGTGTGTTTGTGTGTGTTTGTGTGTGTGTGTGTGCGTGCGTGTGTGTGCTGTGGAAATGTGACAATCTTGATTTAGGTATTTCTTAAGATTATGCATAGAATAAAATGGAACAACTTTCCTTCTTTGTGTGTCTTTATTCATTGACTACTGTCCGTGTATTTGATTCAAGTTCACACCTTTCAAACATATCAATTTCAGATGGAACAGGTTGAGTCATCAGCATACGATGAGATTAATAAACAAGTATATAAAAAAAAGTGGAAGTAGGCTCTGGTACTCTTACTACTGAAGGACAATACACTCGCCTGACACACAGCAGCAACAATCAGCCAGACTGTGTGTGTGTGTGTGTGTCTCTGTCTCTCTCTCCGTGTGTGTGGAGGAAGCACTGCAATGTGTACAGAGACAACAGAATGTGATAATGCTGCTGGTCTTACAGGCTCGATCACTCTGACACCATAAACTCGGCTCAAGGACGGAGCCCTTTCAAGATGGGCTCCCATTGTTCCTGACCTGTTGCCAATACTTTTAAAAAAGGGAGATAAACCATGGGATAACAAAGCCAAGTCACTTTGTTATGGAGTTCTTACTGAAGCTCTCCTTGATTACATCTGCTACAACAACCTAAACGACACACTCGCATATGCACACACATCTATCTGTAAGTGGAAAAAAAAACCCACATAGATGTCTGTCTAGCCTACTTGAGGGGCTTCATGCCAATTCACTGGACAATTTCAATGGCGAGAACTTTTAATTATTTCACGGCTGCACCATGAAAGAAATCCAGCTGCTCTGCTACGTGATCCCAATGGGGATGTGCTCGGGTTCCCACCGCCCTCCCCCAGCCCCAGTCACAGCTCACCCACTCTGGGAAAGCCATACAGACAAGGGGTTGCATCCAACTGCCCCTGCCCCCCATCTATCCTACCTCTCCAACACACACACACACACACACACACACACACACACACACACACACACACAGCCCCCAAAACCACGGCCCCAAACCTCGGCCTCATCCCACCACTCTATTGTGTGCGTGGGTAGTAGCTCAGCCAGGCCATTGTCTGGCCCAGCTCCCCGGCACGTACTTTATGCACAAACAGACGACACAGCGGCGCTGGCCCAGGCAGCTCCAAACATAAAGAAAACAATGTCCTCCTCCCAAGATCATTCATAAACACCCTGAACAGCTCCCAGTAAATAAGGGCCTTCTGCAAGCCAGTGCAGAAGGCCGCCTCACTCTGTCCACATCCGCAACAGCAGCAAGCAGGCCTCAGAGCGCTCACTGGCACCAACACCTCACATCTGCCTGATGTGGATCCAGGGCTCAGACTGCCTTGTGTGTGTGTGTGTGTGTGTGTGTGTGTGTGTGTGTGTGTGTGTGTGTGCCATTCTTACAGAGCAAAAACCTTCACATGGAAAGTAGGGCCCATGTGATAAGGCTTAGCCGCAGGGCGACGAGCTGGGATATGTGCAGTGTGTAACTCGGTGGTGTAATAAAACATTCCTCACCAGTGGCTCAAAGCCGGCCTCATTTTGGCTGGGAGTATTTTGTGTGTGTGTGTGTGTGTGTGTGTGTGCGTGTGTGTGTGTTTGCGTGTGTGTTAGAGGTACTTGTGAGAAGTTGAGAGGAAAGTTGTAAGTGTCCACCGCCTCAACAAGGCCAGCGGTGGGAGCCCTTGACCTCTGAAGGGACGGCCTGCCAGGGACAGCTGGTGTGGCCTGTGTTTATTTATTTATTTCTTAACAAAAGACAGGTGGTCACACTTGAAAAGGGCACACAAACAGTCGCACACACACAAGCTTGTGTACACACACACGGGTAGATTGCTTTCTCCCTCTCCGTATCAACACATGCATATGGTTATCATCCACTTAATTTTAGAGGAGCCATTCTTTTGACTTTCAGGAAATCCTGTATCACATTGCACCCACAAATAAACAAAGGTTTTTTAGTTCCCACTTAAACATATTATAGCATGGTGTAATAGAAAAATCTCAAAAGGTAAACATTATTGCCAACTTGTGAGGCGTGAGGCTAAATCCACGTTTTGAAGCAGCACTAAAGTTCTAAAACCAAGTCTAAAGCCTCAGCCTGGACTGCATTTACCTCCATATAAATTGCCACAAGTGCATAAATACATATCAACTAGTGCTCTCACACTGGGTTGGCCTTTTTTGGAGTGGCTCGCCCTGACTAGTGCCAAGACAGTGTGTCCTTGGTCCACTGTACAGCTGTCACTTACTCACACTCGTTGACGCATATTTATAGCAGCAGCATCACTGGGCTTGACGCTCGCCCGCACTCAGACCACAGCTGGTCCCCGAAAGAATGGGGGGAAAGACAAAGCCACGTGCTCCCGCTGGCTGGCCCACTGCAGTTGGTCCTGTCTGGGAGAACTGTGGGTGATTATGTGGCCCCCTTTCTCCTTTAGGCAGACAACCCATGCCACACACACACACACACACACACAAATGTAAAAAGGGGGGGGGGGGGAGAAGATGAGGAGCATTGGTGGTGGGAACACACCGTGACCTCACCCTTCCCTCTTTGGGTGTCACGGATGGGGATGTGCTGAAAACATTGACAGCTGCAACCTCTTATTTTGAAGGGCACAAAAACCACATCACATCATCATAGAGTTTGACAGAGAGAATCCTGCTATAGCAGCAAAACTATTTGCTAAGAGTATTGGGTGAGCAGCTGAGATCAAACAGAAGTGAATGGTGGATGAACCTGGAAGGACAGACACTGCTTCCTCCACTGTCACTCATTATAACAATCCCTTTTTTTTCTAAATACAAGGACACCAAAGGGAGGTCTGACGCAATGATGGATCACAGGGAATTGTCTGGAACAACTGGGTAATGAGGTGACTTTTTCAATGTTCAACACAGGGCTTTAAAATATTTGTGGGTCACCTTGACTCATAATTCCTAAATGTGTTACTCATGTGATAAAGACAAAGCCATTCTCCCAGGACAGAAAAGGACAAGAGGGATGCTCCCTCTTTCATTGGATTTGCATTGGAGGATAGAATAGAACAGAGGTGAACAAGTTTTTCCCCCCACTTTTGTCTGTTGTAACCATACATTTCTGCATGTGTAGTCTTACTATGTTCCTTCAGCAAAACACTACATGTATGTACTTATGGACACTTTTGCACATCTTATCAACTAGCCTAAGCTATTGGGCTGCACCGCTGAGTATATACAACAGAGACGATGGACCATTAAGAAACGTTCCCCGATCATGTCCAACAAAAATAAAAATACTTTGTTAGAAAAGTTATAAGCTACTTGTTGATTTGACATATTCTTAAGAGGAAAAAGACAATTTTGTTGAAATAAAAAGGAGCAGGGTTAGGGTGTGTAACACCCAGCCACCAGCCTGAGAATAATGGGATATCAGAGCTGAATTTAATTAGACAATAAAAAAAAAAGATGCAGCTGCACAAGTGAATGCCTTCCTGTCAAGTGTTTTATATCCACCTCCGAGTTCCTTAAAAGCCTTAGCAAGAATTGTGCAGACAACTTGACGCCTTGCTTGCCAGCAGCTGTCTGTTCACTGGGCCAGAAATCAAGCGGTGCCCCTCGGACACCAACTGCAGAGCTCCCCAAAGAGCGGAGCCACAACTGGCCCGCTGAGCAGGGGGATGTGGCGCTCAACAACAGCAACAGCCCAAGTGTGCTTTTGCAGTAAGCTCCAGGAAGTGCACTCATCCAAGCTAATGTCTATAAGACCCACGTCACGTGATTGCTTCCTATAAAAGGACTTCTGCCGCTGAGGACAATTACTCACAGCGCACAATGAAGAAGAGATGATGACTGCATCTCAAGGTCGCGTCTAGCAGGGGTGAAAGTAGCCAAACTGTCTGGTTGTGCTCAACCTCTGGGTCGTCTTTGTTTTAATAAACACTTTTAAACGCAGATTCTCAAGGTCAGTCCAGCCAGGCTGGATCTGGATTTCCACATTCACAAGGCGAGCCCAGACACAACTGTCACACCTCCACTTAAAGAAGGTTGAGGATGTGCTCGCTTAGCATAGTGAGATAAATGCATGTGTCCAGTTGAGGAGAGACGACTTGTGCCATACCCTCCGAATATGGCCCAGTCTAAAAGGAACTCATCCCTCAACGGAGTCCTTGAGGTGTGCTGCCATCTGCTGATGTCTTCTGCAACATAGGAGGACCATAGCTAGGGAACATTTTAGGGCCATTGGCAGATTTCCGATGCCTGTGTTAAACAATTCCCTTACCTCGCCCCTCCAGTCAAAATACACACTGTGACAGATGCACCGAAGAGATACGACATCATAACCTTTAACTGTGTACAAAAAAGTTCAAGTTTATTTCAGTTACTTTTATATTGCAATACATATAAGAAAACATAGGCAACATTAAAAAAAAATCTCAGGCATAAAATTCATTCTTAGTAATATTTCATGAGTGGAAACTATATATATATTTCAAAGATAAACTCCTGATCCGTCCTTTGGTCCTTTTACGTCGAGCAACTGCAGCACATTACTTGATCGTATCGTCCGCTGTAACTGTGGAAGAGACTAAATATATTAATTTCGCATTTTATTCTTGAAAAAAGAAAGAAGAATATTGCTCTCCCTATTCGTCACACTCATTGGGAGCAGGTTCAGTGGAAAACCAACTTATAGCTTTACTTCACCTCCCTTTAGTTAACCAGGCTGACACATTCTTTTAACTCATTTTCTCTCAATCCAAATGGATTAGAACCAAACACAACCAGTAATAGTACATAGCAGACGCACAAAAGGAATGCCTTGCCAGCTTGTACACCCTTCTATCTCATATTAAAAAACACATTTGAACGCTAAAGCCATGATTTGCCAAGTTTAACCTAACCTAATTAACCTTAGCATGCATGGCCTCTCCATTTAAAAATAGACCAAAATTATACTTTGAAGCGGCGGGCGGGGGTGGGGCACCTACTGCATTTGCAAAGAGGTGAAGCTTTACAAACATGGCAATTTATTAAAATCAGAATTTTCGAAACAATGACGATTGAATCAATTCAAAGTGACGAAAATGCAATTGTTGCAAGTAAACAATACATCAGAATTACAAATATTACTGATGTAGATACAGCCGCTTACCTCCAACAATAGCTGACATCGATAGCATTAGCTTGTCAATATATCTGTGCATTAGGACGTTTAAACCTTTTGGGGAAACTTACTCTATGATGGAGCAGACGGAGCAGCAGAGGCTGGAGCAGTCGCAGCACTGTCGGGTACAGGAGGAGCAGGCTAGACGCTCACATTGGGAGCATTGCGACATGGAACCCTGGCTCTTCTGACACACACAGCAGCCGGTAGGGGCCACTGCCACACCTGGACACAAGCACACACACAACCAATGAGCATTATAGTCCAGGCAAAATAGCGTTTTTCATAGAATAAATTGTAAAAGATTTTTTTTCAGCTCAGATCATTTCTATGAGGTGTCCAGAACAACATACTAAAAGTCCTAAGAAATCCTAGTTGAGGAAATATGTTTAATTCTCATCAACCCGAGATGTGTGCCAATAAGGCTAGACACCAATAAATCCCAATAGGGCTATTTTTTTCCTTTAGTCCTATCAAAATGAAACTTTACACAATGAAAGTATCCATGAAAATGTAAATGTTTTGTATTACAAGTTTCTTTGAAAAAAAAATTTAATATGCAAATGAGCTATACACTAATCGTACATGCCCAAAATAAACCCAAATAGGCTTAATTTTTTCCTTTACTCCTACCACAATAAAACGTTACATAGTAAAAGTATACTTGAAAAGTAAAACATTTTGTATTACAAGTTTCTTTTTAAATGAATTTGAATATGCACATGAGCTCCACACTTATTGAATATCCTATCATCGTACTGCCAATGGGTGATGGCGATGCTGCTTTTAGACTGGCCTCTAACCTGAAAAACTGCCTGGCTTACTTATAACAGGTGCCTCTCATGAATTAGACCCCCCCCCCCCCCCCCAGCTAGTGTAATTTTTTACTTTTTTCAGTGCCATTCCCTTTCCAATGCCAAATAGACGAGACGTAGAATCACAGCCTGAAATGGCATGGAGAAAGAGGAGATTGTCAGACACCTTGGGACCAATTAACTCGCCTTTTGGAATTTTATTTATTTTGACTATCATTAATAAATTTTTATCAATACCAGTATTTTTTATATGAAATAACAGATTTTTGTTTATCAATTCTTTACCGGAAATCAATTGTTAAAACTGATAAATAAATTATTTGACAACTTTTGTATGTGCAAAAGTTTGTGAACCCTGAGCTGCATTGCTTAAATTGAGCAGGTAAACACAATCAGGTGGGCCAAATTGAGTGATGAAATGGACCAATGTAATGAGAGATCTTTAGGGAAGTAATTGGGCGGCACCAGATAAAACACAGATAAAACCCGGTCAGTTTAGGCTCACCAAAGTGAACCCATACAGGTCAGACATGCCAAAAGGGAAAGACAATCTCAGAGGATCTCAGGAAGAGAGATGTGATGTTGCACATTTGTCTGGGGACAGCTATACATTAATTTATTTGGTTCTTGTGCCATAAACAGCTTGTGTGCATTCAGATCAGTATGATGCAACAAGAGTACTAACAAGTCTGTGTCATCACCTACTGAGACTGTGTCTTTTGTTCTGGCAGAGGCAATGGCAGTTTGGACAATGAGCACATGTGCTTTGCATGGTTTGTGATACACCATTGTTTGTCTGACTTACAAGTTTCTTTGAGAATGAATTTTAATATGCAAATGAGCTATGCACTAATCAAATATAGGCTACCCAAAATATATCTGCATAGGCTTAATTTTTACCTTTACTCCTACCACATTAAAACTTTACAAAGTGAAAGTCTACATGAAAAGTAAAACATTTGTATTAGAAGTTAACTTATAATGGTCAAGGCTTTCCAGAAGGGGTTGGTTGAACGTCAGAACAGGGGTCACATCATACTGCAGAGCTTGAGTTGCCACACACCTCAATGTTGAGTATATGTAGGATTCATCACTGGGATCAAGATCAATCATTGGAAGGAATGTTACTGAAACTCTCTCAGGGTGTTCATCTAGAAGATGCAAGATCTGCATCATACCAGACCATGATGGCCTTTGAGAGTGAAGGAGTAGGGATGTCTTCCACAAAACATCCAGCTGTGATGTTTTGTTATCTGCTGGCAACAGAGCCAGTGGCTGATACACAATAGGTTCACGTATAGGAGGACTCATAAAGTACTGAATGTGTATGCAACCAACCGCAGCAATATCTGCAGCAGTCACTTGGATCTTTAAAGGAAAAAATGAAGCCTATGCGGATATATTTTGGGTAGCCTATATTTGATTAGAGTATAGCTAATTTGCATATTAAAATTCATTTTCAAAGAAACTTGTAAGATAAAAATGGTGTATAACAAACCATGCAAAGCACGATGCAGATGTGCTCATTGTCCAAACTGCCATTGCCTCTGCCAGAACAAAAGACACAGTCTCAGTAGGTGATGACAGACATGATAGTACTCTTGTTTAGGGGTGGGAAAAATAATCGATTTTCCGATTAATCGCGATTCTCTCGCGAACGATTCCGAATCGATTCATAAAAGTTAATAATCGATTTATTAAAAAAGAAAAAAAATTATATATATATTATTATTATTTTTTTTACTAGTATTTAATATTAGTATTTCCTACGCCACTGCGCATGCACACCACACAAGTGTGAGTTGTTAAAAGTGGCGACAAAAGGGCAGAGAGCAGCAAACCCATGTGACCTGCACTGGCTTTGTGTCTGTTTACGTTTTTGTATGAGAGCTGAATTCCAAGCCATACTTTTTGCACAATGTGTTGAAATGACAGAAAATAATAGAATAGAAATCCTATAGAAACATGATTCACAAGAGTATAAAGAAAATTAAACTGAACCGGTTTAGTTTTTACATACTTCCATATTGTGTTGAAATGCAAGCTGCATTGATTATTGCACTGGTCATAGAAAGTCATATTTGTGACAAGAAAAGCTTTTTCTCTAATACAATATTAGAGAAGGTAATTCATCTGTTGATTGTTTTTAATTATCATTACAAAAGTAGGAAGTGATTAGCAAACTCAGATGTGTATATAAATATATTTTTGAAAATCACACATAGGTATGTACGTAAAAAAAAAATTGCATCGAGAATCGATTTTGAATCGAATCGTTGACCTCGGAATTGAATCGTGAGGTGCTAAGAGATTCTCACCCCTACTCTTGTTGCATCATGCTGATCTGAATGCACACGAGCTGTTTCTGGCACCAGAACCAAAGAAAGCAACAAAAACAAGACGGATATGGTGCATAAAGTAGACAAAGGAGTTACTTGGTCCCAAGGTGTGTGACAATCTCCTCTTTCTCCATGCCATTTCAGGCTGCGATTCTACATCTCGTCTATTTGGCATAGGAAAGGGCATGGCACTGGCCTGGAACTCCAGACCTGCCACTAGGCGCTGGCAAATTAAATGTGCTGCGCCTGTTGGTCTGGGCACTCTCCATTGAAGCTCATTAAATATGTCAAGAAATCCTGAGCTGCGTTTTAATTGGTTCTATCTGATATGGGCGGGCCAGAGCCCTATGTATGGTGCTCTGGGGCCTCGACCCTTTACAATTTGGAAGACGGCACTCAAATCTTTCATTAGCAAGTAAGAGGAATGTTCTGTTTTGCTGACCGACCACGGCAAAAGTTCAATTTAGCAGTTAATCCCGCTGTTTGTTAAATGAACGGGGCTTAATACGTCACCTTGTTCATTGCTCTGATTGGATGTAGTGCTATCAAATTGCATGCAGTGGTATTTGAAGAGACAAATCTAATTCATGAGAGGCACCCGTTATACCCCTGGCAGGTAAGCCAGGCAGTTTTTCAGGTTAGAGGCCAGTCTAAAAGCAGCATCGCCATCACCCATTGGCAGTACGATGATTGGATATTAAATAAGTGTGGAGCTCATGTGCATATTCAAATTCATTTAAAAAGAAACTTGTAATACAAAATGTTTTACTTTTTAAGTATACTTTTACTATGTAAAGTTTTATTGTGGTAGGAGTAAAGGAAAAAATTAAGCCTATTTGGGTTTATTTTGGGCATGTACGATTAGTGTATAGCTCATTTGCATATTAAAATTCATTTTCAAAGAAACTTGTAATACAAAACATTTAAATTTTCATGGATACTTTCATTGTGTAAAGTTTCATTTTGAAAGGACTAAAGGAAAAAAATAGCCCTATTGGGATTTATTGGTGTCTAGCCTTATTGGCACACATCTCGGATTGATGAGAATTAAACATATTTCCTCAACTAGGATTTCTTAGGACTTTTAGTATGTTGTTCTGGACACCTCATAGAAATTATCTGAGCTGAAAAAAATTATTTTACAATTTATTCTATTTTTGGCCCCAAAATGCCTTACTTTGCCTGGCCTATCAAGCAAAAGCACTGCAAGGCAAAAAGTAACCACAGCGAGCAATTCAATCTGTGACGACCCTGACACCTGCTGGCGAAGAGCAGGAACTGAACTAACAATTTGCTTTCAGCATCGGGAGTGAAGTTGTCATTAAAAAAATAAAAATAATAATTGCACTATGCCAGTTTCAGGGGAAGCGGTCTCCTTTCCCCATATGCAGAGCCTGCAGTAAGTTTACAAAACATATTTTGTCTATGTGTGTATGTTCTTACAATTGAATAAATCTATACAAAATTATTCTGAAACACCTCAAACTAATCGCAAGACTAGAATAGGTTTGTAAGGAAAACTGTGGGACCTGCTGCTGTAAACAACGACAGTGAAATAGTTACTTTTAAAAGGAAGCTTTCTATCTTCTAAGTTTTACAGGGATCCAATATTCCTGTGAGGAAAGTTTTTCTATTCAGTTATGAGAATATACTTTAGAAAATGTTCACTTCTCTGACACACCGAATGATAGTGCACCTTTAAAGTATAGGTGGACACGTCAACATAAAAAAAAATACGCGCATGACTAAACAGCTGAACTGTGTGATTTGAGTGTTACTTCAAAAAATTAAAAAATACCCATTTGTGCTTCCCTAGACAATGGAGGGAAGGAACACAAAGTAGGAATTCTGTACTAAAGTTGCTGTACTTGAATCTACTATTTTTTACGCTGCCTTCATGAGGAGCACTGGATGCAGCCTTATTTTTTTAAAACGTGGGTAAAGAGCAAGTTTAGCAAGCTTTTCTGGCAGTCCAAAGAATGAAGACCTTTAACTAATAACGTCAGCATGTCTTAGGGAGGACACAGTCCCAAAATCAGCCTCTTCACTGCTCTGCTGTCATCAGTAGATGTCCCTGTTCTCACATATTTGGACGTTGTTTACTTTTAAGCTTCAATAGCGTTGAGGTTTTTCCGTTTTGACTGTGGACCTCGCCCAAAGCCGAAATGTAATCTGGGGGTTTCCCCCAATTGCAAAAAAAAAAAGTAGTTCTATGAAACAGATGTTTGAATGGTTGAAAGGATACCGTCTTCGGTCGACCGTGGAAGAGGTTGTACGCATGGCAACAGGTGGTTTTAGAAATATGATCAAATTTGTTTTGTTTGACAGATCATTGGTCAACACTATAGCCTTCCTTTCCTCCTTATTGTCCGCCCAGGCTCACCCTGAGCAGCGTTTGTTTTCGTCAGTCTCCAGTCATGTCCAATCAGCGTCTGTCCTCTCAGCAGTGCCTGGCTGCACGCAGGTGTCTCAGCTAGTCCAGTGGGCTGCTGCTCTCCGGTCCATATTTTGCCCACCACAGCCTTGGCACCATTGAAGAGCAAATTCTTCGTTTTATCTGTGAAAAACAAAGAGCCACTCATGAGCGACATTACATCTGATCAACTCAGCTGACCAAACCCGAGAGACATTTCCGACACAGTAAAGTCACTCCGTCGGCTGTGAGGTAATTCAGAGGCCAGTGACAGCGTATTGACAATGATTACCTTGTCCGACAGTCATTTTACGAAAGTGCTAACTGTCAAAAGGCCTAACTATTGAGTTCTACATGACTAGTCGTTTGAGGAAAATGGGCAAATGTAACCAACGCGTTACTGTTACATACCAAACAAACGCACAGACGAAGCTAACATTAGTAGCATGCAGCGATGTATCCGCGCTAGCGTACTTACCGTAGATGTCCTGCTTGTATTTGTTCCCAAACACCCCGAAATTATTCAGCTCCTGTTGTCCGATATGTATTTTATATTGGGACGAGAAGGTTTGCGGAAAAGGACAAGCTCGTTTCGGCATTTTGGCTTCAAAAAACAAAACAAAAAGTCCTGCTACAATCCCATGGACTCCCACGCTTGTTTTCTTGCGGGAAAAATAAGAGTAAATTGACAGGGAACCAATCACACGCATCCTTTATTGTCACGTGAAAGCTAGGAGCCAATCCGATAACAGCTCTGCTGTCACGTGATTGTTTGCTATATATCTGCAGCTGTGCTACCTTCATGTGCTGTCGTTTTGTACATTTTGTACAAATAATGCGTGTTTTGTCATATCATATCATCATATTCATGAACTAATGAATGCCTACCATAATAGCCCTATATAGGCCTACCTACCTTCACAACTATAAAAGTGGTTTATGGATTATTGCATCAACTGATCATGTTTACTTTACATGCAGTCAAGCTGGGCTCCAGAAAACCAAAGAGTATACTGAATGACCTAGGCTACATAGGGCCCACACTGAATATATAAAAACATTGGTTCTGTTTAGATTCGTGATACAGTCATATATGGACACTTATGGTCAAATCTAATAATTATAATACATTGTATTTGTATAGCGCTTTTTTAGAAACTCAAAGTCGCTTAATAATTGTATAGGCTAATAATAGAGCAAATATATTTGACTGCAACAAAATGAACATAGTCATCACCGCTCCAGGGTTACACAGGTGTTTTGTTTATTAGATAATGAGGAGAAGATCAATTTAAGTAGTTAAAAGATGCCACATCGTCAGTGCTTCCATCAAGCGGAGATAATGGTGTTCCATTTAGAACATCTGGATCATGCACTCTCTGGACTTTCCAACACCAACCCACTTGACTATACAGAGAGAGAAAGAAATGGGAAAAAAGGTTAGACATGTTGAAAAACCCATAGAAGTCCTAACAATCACATGTTTGAAAAATTGTCTGCTCTGCAGTACAAATAGTGCCATCCAATGGAAATAATGCATTCCTGCAACACTATTTATTTTGATTTGGAGACCTTCAGGGGATGTATTGTTGACCCTAGCTTTCTGCATTCTTCCATATTAATTTGTGTGTTCTGCAAAGTAGATTTAAGATGTGCAAAGCTGGATGTTTTGAGTCAAACGTACTGGGAACTCCAATGTGGTTCTCAATGAAGCGGATGTAGTTTTGTGCCTTGGCTGGGAGGTCATTCCACTTCCTGGCTGCAGAGGTGTCCGACTTCCAGCCGGGGAAGGACTCATACTCAACCTCCACCTTTTGCAAAACGTCCATGTTTGCTATGATTGAAAAAAGAAACACATTTTTAACAATCTTTAACTCTGTGTTATATGTCGTCAAACACAGAAGACGGGTGAGGCAGTCCTGATCTGCGTAAATGCGTTTTTTTTTCTGTTAAATTACCTGGGAAATGGGGAATTCTTTTTCCATTGATTTTGTAGGCGACTCCAACTTTGATTTCATCCACCACATCCAGAATGTCAAGTTTTGTCAAAGCAATGCTGTTGGGCAGGTGACATTTTTATTTGAGAACTGTTCATAATTATCATGTCATTTATGAACGTACAGGGGGGGAAAAAAAGAAAGCCTGGAAGGTAAATAGTCTTCAGTATTCAAACAACCGCAACACCAAGTGATGCTTTGCTTAAACTGCCTCTAGCTACTCACGCGGTGAAGCCATTAATCATATGAGCGTATCTGACGATGACAAGATCCAACCAGCCACAACGCCGCTTCCTTCCCGTGGTTACACCCACCTCATGACCCCTCGTCTGCAGCAGCTCCCCTACTGCCTGGAGTAAACAGAGGGAAGAAGAAAAAACATCTGTAAATTTATAACAGGCCTAGGCTACATAAACAAGAAGCCTCTGGAAACCTGATCTAAAATAGCAAAAAGCAATATATGATGTCTCAATAAGCTTTTACAAAAATCTGATTAATTAATAGCTAGACATTAAGCCAGCTTGTTTGAAAGGACTGTGTGGGCGTGGCTCCCAGGCTCATGTATCAAACAGTCTCCATGGCAACCGTCACTCAGTCATTTTCAGTTCCCATCTCAGTTTTTTAGAATGTTCGGGCAGAGAACTGCCATGATTGGTTCAAAATACTTAATGTGTCATAAAGAACCAGAGCACCTGGTGAGGTTTCCTTATTAGCCCCCCACAGGTTTCTGACCTGTCCAACATGTAATTATGTAATATTTTGTATTTGAATGACTGTGTGAAAACCAATAAGATAACATAAAATCAAAGCACAACCCCCTTCATCTAAACCAAATGTAAGGAGACCTTATCATACTTAAATGGCAATATCCATCTTTAATTTGGATTGACAAACAGGCCTAACTCTTCTCCGATGCTTACTATTGCCACTAATTCCCAAATCACATAGGTAGATGGATTGTGTGGATTTGGCTTTAAATGATCATGCATTTTATAAACCCACAGAAACCAAATACGCAGTGACTTTGCTGGTTAGAATCACAGCTGAGTACAATAACACATCACATGGGCTGTGGGGGATAACGTTTTTAACATCCTGACCTACTGTATATCCCTAAAGTCAGCTCCCGTGACAAGAAACATAACCCCAGCTCACACACAGTAAATATATCCTGAACCCGGACTCTGGCCCTAAATTTATCCCTGTGAAACACATGTGATCTGCATGAGAGGTAAAGTGTGTTTGTGTCCATCTCCCACTAAATCTGACAGCTGCACTCAGCCGAAGAGGGACCCCGCCTCTCCCCTGCCCTTTCCCCGCGCCTGTGGGTCAGCCACATGGTCCCGCAAACAAAACGGTACATGTCAAGCTCAATATCAGCGGGTTACATGTTCACGCCATGTGTTAAGGGGCCAGAAAAGAAAAAGAAAAACAACTTCTAGTTTTCATGTCCCAGAGATCTTGCTGATTTACTTGGGGGTAATATACCGAACTCTTACATTGAGTTGCTCTGTGGGGAAGGCTCCGATTCCAACCCGGGTGGTGTAGGCCTTTGATACACCAAACACATCGCCAATATTCAGGGGAGGGATGCCAAGACCGGTGCACGCCCCGCCCACGGTGCAGTTTGATGATGTCACAAAAGGATACGTGCCTGTGGAGAATATTTTCGTTAAGTTTGTTTTAGCGCCGACTCCTTTCCGAAAGAGCCGAGAAAATCACATATGTATTTTCATTTTACCCCACCAAAGTCAATGTCGAGGAGGGCGGCGTTGGCCCCCTCAACCAGAATTTTCTTCGGAGGTCCATGGAGAGCCTCGTACATGTAATAGACCCCGTCTCTGACCATCGGCCGCAATCTCTCTCCGTAGTCCTGCACGTAAACCCGAAGACAGAAATGTGTTTTTTCTTTTTTGTTGGAAGCAAATGGCAATCATTAATCAGTCACTCGTCGTCAGCCCGTTTCTACCTTGAGTTTCTTCAGTTGATCCTCGACGTCAACCGTCAAGGCGGGATACATGGATTGATACTGGCGGACAAGGTTCTTGAATCTGAAAATGGAAGGGTAATCATGAACTGTGTCACAACTGTGTGTTTACAGTGCCGGTCTTGGGCACATTCCCATGATGCACGACCCTTTACCTCGTGGAGAACTCCTTAAAGTCGCCCAGGAGGTCACATACGCGCAGGCCTGTGCGAGACGCTTTGCTGGAGTATGCTGGTCCAATGCCCTTTTTGGTTGTTCCAATGCTTACATTGGGAAACACAAGAGGTGATAATGAGTGGAATGAATGTAGATTTGTACTGATTGCAGTGTGCTGTAAACGTTGGCGGGCCTGGTCTGGCTTTCACTGAACCATCTCCTGCCTTTCCTACCACTTACTTCTTTCCCTCTTGTGCCTGTCTCTCGGTTTCCTGTAGGCCATCGACCACCTGGTGGAAATCAAACACTGCGGGGCGGGGAGACGGAAAAACAAAATCAAGCGAAGTCCAGCTTCACACACTTATAAAAGCCAACATCTCTAAACAGTAACACATAGTAACACATAGTGTACATACCAATGTGAGCTCTGTCTGAGACAATCAGTCTTTTCTCCCAGCCTTTCAGACCTGGTCAGAGAACAGAAATCATGTCCATGTGAGCGCCGATTTTCATCTTCACTAGTGCATTAAGTCTCAAGTGTATTGTTCCTTGAAAATACCTTTCTTATCGTTTTTATCTCCTTCCTCAAACAAGCCAGGTAGATGTATGACGACTCCGTTACCTGCAAGGACAAAGGAAAAAGGAATATGTAGACTCAACTGCACTAATATTATCAATGAAGCTCCCTCTGGAAAATGCAAATGAAAGCCATTACCGATGAGTGATATGCTTTTGGTGTTGATGATTCCACTGGGGAGGAGGTGGAAGTCATACTCTTTGCCATCCACGACCACTGTGTGTCCTGCATTGTTGCCCCCCTTGAGACATAAGCAGGGTACACATTACAGAAGGTTTACACCACATGATCAAAAACAGTTTGATGTTCACACCCTGGAGCCAGCACATGAGAGTCGGCCACATACACGCACGTCTCATGTTATTTTCACGAGGCAGCAACAGACTGCCCTCTTCCCAATTTCACAGAGCTTTTCCAGCACCTATTTTAACAGACTTGGCTGGTGCCCGGTGGAGCCTCCACTTCGTTCCCCTCTGGCTAAGACCTGGCCTTCTCACATATCAAGCCTCCCTGAGAATGTGACCTCTCTCCGGCCCGGTGGGTGGGGCTTTCAAGCCTCCAGAACACAGGGTGCTAGTTTTGTCAGTGGATCAAGTGCAACAAGTGCAACACAGCAACTGTTGGCAGCTTTCACTGTGTGCTCTGGTGCTCGAGTGACATCTGAATTCTGACCATGTCTTATGGAAAGAATCTGACCCGTTTGCAGTAGTTTTTTTGTTTGAATTAATTTATCTCAAATCTAATCCTTCCCTTATGTAACCTCTTTGAGATCAGCTGAATGAGGGTCAGTGACAGCAGCTCTATACAATAGGTTTAGGAAAAATAACTATAGAGGAATCAGGCTTATAAAGGTGCATATGCAAATGCTAAAATCATAAATAAGGACATCTGGCCTTCTGCCTGTCAAATGTTTCGCAAATTTGAGTGCAATGGTCTATCACTGTGACATTTGCATTGAGTGCACCGTTAGAAATCTTCTCAAATGGCTCAATGAGTCGAAAAGGTTTCCCAGCTAGCAAACGCGATATTCTGACAACTTGAAGTAACTCATACCAGAAATCTCGCACGTAGTCTACTAGAGTTTTCAGAGCACCTGTTGCGCTCCCCCAGGCGGCCAGTAACTGGCAGCTCCCATTAAAGGTTATTAAATGAATTCAGCAAATAACACACGGACACACTAGTAATTTACCTGACATCTGCAGACGTAGTCGGCTTCTGTCGCCAACAAATCGACGACTTTCCCTTTACCCTCATCTCCCCATTGCGCGCCGAGCACCACCGTCACTTTGTTGCCCGCATCGTTGCGCGATCGCTTCTGGCCGCCCGCGGCGGGTTGAGACATGTTTTTGTGGTCTTTCGCCGACCAGGTGAGGGACATGACGGTGGCTTTGGTCCGTCCGTTTCAAGAAGAGTGGACGGTCTGCGATGGGGGCATTGCCATATCTGTAACTCCATAGCCGATGATGTCAGAGCCAGACGCGCACAAGTGCGCAGCTGTGCTCAGGCAAGCTGTCTCCAAGGCTGTTAGAGCAACGACGAATGGCCTTTAAGCAACGGTCACGGGGGATATATGAAGGCAGATTCACCTATTGTAGGCTATGTAAGCCTATCAGAACATATTGTGTTTGCATCAAACATGATTGGGCTTTTCTAAAGGATTCTCCTTACTTCATTTAATAAGTCGATTAAAACAAACATTCGAACAGTAAATTCACCTTTATTAAAATGTATTTAACATTAAAAGTTACACTCCATTGAATTCTTCCATATATTTTCCACTAGAGGTCATCTGGATATTTGTATACATGTATATATAAAGAAATTAAGACATGACTTTCAAGCTGTTTTGTTTTCCCTGTAAAATTAAACACTGCAATTTTCTCTCGATAGAAGGCGCTGAAAGGTAAATAAAGCTTATTGCAAAAACACATCCACTGCATAGGCTATATATATATATATATGACAATTGTACAAAACATATAAAGCATAATTTTTACAATTTCTTTTGAATAGTTTTGAATCCAAACCACTCATTCACACAAGAAAATACATACAACCTAATTTACATAAAGTGGCACGTTAACATCCATGCTGTGAAGATCCCAGCTTCAGATGGGTTTGCTCTTCTTGAGTCTTTCAAAACCATTCATTACAAAAGCAAGACTTCTGCATCCTCTTGACGGAGTCAATGTTCATGTAGGCTTTGTTAACAAAATGCACTGCAATCCTTCCAGTTCAGAGCATCTGTGTGAAGTTAACATTTTCTTTTTCCTCTTGATTTCCCTTTTCTGGACTCACCTAGGGAAACAAAGACTGAAATGAATAAATGGAATCAAGATATCTAAATATAATTCTTTAATACCTCGGAATACAGCTGTTTGGCTTACAAACTTGACTACATTGGCTTTTAAAAAAATGTAATTCTTTCCATGATAAAACATTTTTAATGGTTGACATCACATACAGCTTTGAATTTTATTATGAATTCATTGAATTTAATTATGAAATTCAGATTAACAAGACAGTTTTATAAGAAGCACACAAATCTGCATTAGTGTATGTTAAAAAATAAATAAAATCACAATCAGTCCCAGTTGCAGATTTAGGGAATGGACAAGAAAATATGGAAGAAGAGACAAAGGTGACAGCTTTCATGGGACAACTGAGCCAACGGTGACTTGACAAACTGCCTGGAGTGGCTGTTACAGAGAGGAGAAGACTGATGTTAGGATTCCTTACCCACAGTACACTGTATAATGCTTTTATGATTAGTTTAGATTAGATTAAAATCTCCTCAACACACATCTGGTTAAACAGGGTTTGGACCGATCACCATGGAATTAGAAAGGTTAAAGTTAAAAAACAGGAGAGAGCGAGAGGGTCAATGTTAAAAGCTGGACAACAGAGACAAATGGATTTCCAGATTTCAGTTAGACCGACAACAAATGACGTGTTATTTGGGACAAAGATTCGACGGTGATTGATTTGAATTAGGATGATTGTTCCCCCGCTGACAGTTTTGGCATTCCCATCGACTTGACCTACCTCACTGCAACACACAGCCTTTTTTATGTTTAGTGTGTCCTTTCCCACTGTTACCTTTTGTGTCAGAACGGAGAACAGAGCATTCAAACAACTGACCATATTTCAATCCATTCAGTATTAAATCTGCAAATCAAGTGACTGCACCCGTATGCTAAAATAAAAAAAATGCCTGTTTTCATGCAAAATACTTACAAAAAACGTACACTAAAATAGCGCATACATAAGATATGAAAAGTTTAATACGATAAAAACTAAACAAAGAAGGGTTTCCCCTTTAGGACACATTAGGTTACCTTGACGACTCTTCTTTTTGTGTCGTTTAAAGAGACTCTTATTCTTTGGTTCGCGTTTAAAGGATGGAGGCTCCGTTTCAGACACAGATGGCAGATCCTCAGACACCAGTCCATCTGGGACGTCGCAGCCCTCCATGCCCTGACTGAGTGGAGTCACGTTGCCTTCAGGGTCCGGGTGTTTGCAGCATTCAACCTCGTCTTGGCCTAAAATGATGCGTTCCCGCTCTTCTTTTTGGCCCTTCTCTTGCTTTTCAGTCTTTGGCTTCTCTGGCTTCACAGGTTCCAGGCTGGTGGTGGTGGCGTCTAACAACATGGCCTCTAGCAAGTCTGAATCGGAGAGGGAAGACGGGCTGAGGAAGACGCTGCTCTCGTTGGAATCCAGCGAAAAGCCATTTGTGGGTTTTTCATGTTCCCCATTAACCCGAGGCTGGGGCTGTGTCGTATGCGGTGTTGAAACTGAAGATTCCTTTGGGGGTGGCCCCTCCTTCAGTGCCGCCGCCGGTCGTTCCAGGGGTGCTGGTTCTACTGGGAGTGTGCTGGGAGGTGCAGCTGGCCCGTCTGGAGCTGCACTCTCCTGCGACGGTCGGGGAGTCTCTTCTGATTGGCTGGCGAAGCCGTTCGGTTCGCCGGCGCTGGCTGGGAGACCCTCTGTCTGAGGTTTGGAAGGAGCGCAGATGGCGGCCACTCCGACGGCTTCTTCGTTTACAGGCGTCACACTTGATCCTGTGGGGGGGAGGGGGAGGCGCAAGTAGCATTGATGATAAAGGCATATGCATTAAGACCATTATCATCATTGGAACAGGGTGATATTTACACAGCAAGCTTAAAAAAAATAAAAAAAGATGCATGAAAATAAAAAAAACACTCAGTCTGAACATAAGCAAATGTAGCTGATCTAATGTAGCTTGGCGAAGCAACTTAGCCATGGAGCTAGCTCAGCAAAATGGCAGTTGCGTCAAAAGCACAAATATAATGTAGCTTGGATAAAATGCAGCAAGGCTGTGTTGTGGCTTGCAGTTTTTTATTGGCTCAGGAGCGGAGCTAGGAACTGCGGATGGGGGCCACAGTCTCTTGATCCTTACCAGATGGGCAGGTATCCCTATGCATTTCACTAGAAGGGAGGCTTTCCGAATCGCACCTTGGCCTGGTCTTTCTCAGGGCAAAACCTTTCCTGATATCTGCCAGGAGGTGGTCGATGATGCAGCCATCGTCCTGAGGTATGATGCGTTTCTTGACTGGCGAAATAGGAGGAATTTAATACACATGCTATCCAAACTGCTGCACCTTTGTTAGGAATTTTTCTAGCAAACTGAACGAGAGGAGTTTGGGGTCACGACTTACTTATTTTTCCGTTCTCTCCTTTCTGTCTCTTGGAGTCTTCCTCTGCCAGCTGCTTCTTTCTCTTCTCAGCCTTGGCCGCTAGCTCTCTTCTGGTTTTGTTTTCCTGTTAGAGAAAGTAAGGGGGTATCACTCACTGCCGAGCACAAAATGTACATAGCAAATATTGTCTTATTGTATCATTTGGGCTGGGGAATTTATTTTACCACGTTCCAGACATTCTACTGAATATTTATGCCCATGTTCCAAAAAAATATACATGCAGTGTTTTAAAAAGCTTAGCGTGCGACTGTATTAGGAGTTGTAGTCCTAACAACAACAACACAGCGACCTCCCTGACCTTCAGAGCTCTGATGAAAAGTCCTCTGAAGGACTTGATATTTCCAAAGAGTTCCTCAAGCGACAGCTTATTGGCATCTTCACACAAGTAGACGGCTAGCTGGATTTTCTTCTTCTCGAACGCGGTGAACCTCTCATTTAAAGCTTGACATGCCAGCAGACTTTCCTGCAGCGGACAAAATGGAGGAATGTCCAGATTATGTTATTAGATTTTGGCTCCGTCTGTAAGACAAAAAAGCAGAGGCCGTCGTCTTACCTCAAGAACTTTTTCATATTGCCCCTTCACCTCCTCGTTAGAGTTGGAGACCTTCATGGCCGTGTTAGTCAGTCGCTTCAGTAAGGCACTGGCTTCAGACTGAATAGAGTCCAGATTAACTCTGAGGACAAAGTGTAAAACATTTAGTTATGTGTCTGTTAGAGATCCACTGAAAACCAATTAAAAAAGGTGGAGTCAAGAGATTTTGGAGAATGCTTGTTGTCAAAATTACTTTTTGGTAAAATCAGTGAGGAGATAATCCAGCCTACAGAGCCGATAGGCTGTGTATTACTTTAACACCAGATTTTGTTAAAAACATTTTTGGGAAAAAAAAAAAAGTGATTTTGACACCAAGCATTCTCCAGAATCACTGTTTGCTTGAGCTAGAGTAGATGACGTGAAAGATTTCCATACCCTGCTGCCTTTTCGCAGATCTCCATGTCGTCCGGCAGTGCCAGCAGCTCTGGGTGGTTGGCCTCGGCCTCCTTTGCAAAACAACAACCACACAGCGTGTAATTAAGCAAATTCATAACAGAGGGGGTTAGGGGGGAGAGGGGGTTATGTCAGCTGTGAGCCAGGTTGTGTACCTCCAGGATGTGATGAAGCAGTGTTATGCGGCTCTTGTTGGCCTTGGTCTCAGTGAGCTTGAGCAGAGAGCTGATCTTGAAGCCCTCTGCGTTCCCTGTGTGACTTCCCTGGAAATAGGCCGACCGATTAAAAATGCAAGCTCCCTCTAAGTGTCATCTTAAAAAGGAGTCTGCGATTCTGGAGAACGCTTGTTGACAAATCAGTGAATATCTCCTCATGATCTGCTACCTGTCCGTACTGTGTGTGTGTGTGTGCGCTGAAAAACAAATCCAGTGTAAATACACAACCTTGACTGTTAACTGGCATTTAAACAAAGGGGGCCCATCGTAGCTAGCAACTTGCCAGTTTACAGTGCCTATGGCTGTGTATTAACACAGGATTTTTTTTCCAGCTCACACACAGTATTGACAGGTAGCAGAACATGAGGAGATATTCACTGATTTTGGCAAAAAGTGATTTCGACAACAAGCATTCTCCAGAATCGCTAACTCCATCTTTAAGTTCAAATAAACATGAGAGGTTAAATGTTCTTCTTACATAGTTAAGAAAATTTCCAACGTCAAGGATGAGCCTGCAGAAACTGGGCATGAGCGTGCTCTCAATGAGGGCTGAGAAACAAAAACATTTGATTATTTAATAAAGCCAATATCTTAAGCTACGTAGTGCGAAAAGAATGACCATAGCTGGAGGCCTAGGGTTTACTTACCCTGGCAGGCCTCCTCCACCAGCGTGACTTTGGGTCGGAGCATATCCAGCACTGACGAAGTCTCCTCACACAACAACATGCACTCGATCCTCAACTGATAACTGGAGGGGAACAAGCCAGAAAGCAGAGTAAATAAGGAGCCAAGTATGACAGAAAACATTGGATCAAAACATCAAGCGGGCATATAAGTATCAGCTAAAAAGGAAAACTTACCATGGCACAGCCAGGAGAGAGACGTAGAAACGGTCGACATTGGCCAACTTCTCCATTTCTCCTTGGAAGGACTTCAAATTTTCAATCTACGTTAAAAGCAAAAGAAAGTGACTCATACCAGTGACATTTTAAAGAGGGCTCTAAATGGCAAATATGTGTGGAAAAAGTTGAAAAAGAAAAAGTATCAAGGTAAGGTTGGAGAAGTAACGATACAAACCTCATGTTTCTCTGGTAGGAGCTTTAGAAGCTGTTTGAGCACCTCTACATCAAACCTAGTACGGTCCCCATTTTGAATCATGGCTAAGAATTCCTCATTTTTGCTGGACAGAGAAAATGAAAAAAATAATATATTGAGCTGGTCGAAAAAAAAGGATACATCACAGCCATGTAGAAGAGTAGCTCACCATCTGAACTGCTTTAGGAATATGTTCAAATTCATGTTTTTCTTTGGATCGATGAACGTAATCTGTTGAGAAAAAAGGTAAAGGAGGCGGCATATTGATTATTCAGCTTTGATAATCAGGTGCATTTGTTGTGGATGCTACTACGGCTCCGAGGGGAGCAGCCCCGTGTCGAGTGTTGACCGAGCGCACCTCTTTAGGCTCCTTCTTGACAGGAGCAGCTGCCCCCTTGTCTTTGTGCTCGGCCACCGGGAGACAGAACAGCTGCTCGATACTGCTGTAGTCCGGCTCGCGAGGAGCAGGCTCTTTCTGAGCCGAGGACCACATGGAGTGACCATCTGTGAGTACAGGAAGAGAGAGAAAACCTGTCATGAGCTCGTGTGGCAACATTTTGTATCAACATCACACCGTTGCCGAAAACTCATTTGGATGCGTTTTTTTCCCCCGCTCTTGGGACACCCTCATTAAATAACACCCGAATTTTTGGAATAATAATGGTCTGTTTAGTGTTCAGAGAGAGTGCTGTTCCAATCAATATTACATCCCCTTCACTCAGATTTACCAATAATACTGTACTATTTCAAACGGATTAAAAAAGGTGGAGTCAGTAATTCTGGAGAATGCATGTTGTCAAAATCAGTTTGTCAAAAGCAGTGAATATCTCCTAAGTGTCCGCTACCTGTATGTACTGTGTGTGCGCTGAAAATAAATCCAGTGTAAATACACAGCCTAGGCCCTAAGCTGTGTAAACAAAGGGGCCCACCATAACTTGCAACATGCAAGTTGACAGAGCCTATGCTGTGTATTAACACATAATTTGTTTTCAGTACACACTACAGGCAGAGGATCGTGAGCAGACATTCACACGCTGATTTTGACAAAAAGTGATTTTGACCACAAGCATTCTCCAGAATCGCTGACTCCACCTTTCCAAACCGACAGGAAATAAGGAAACAATCTTGATTTTCAGTCGAAGCATGCATCAAATTCCACAAACATAAATGAAAGATCGTTGTTAAACTCATTTTATCCACTCACCCGTGACAGTGCGCAGTTTCTGCCAGTTGAGCTTCTTCATCCTCAGGGTGGGGCATGGCTGGGCCTTGGCGGGTGCTGCATAGCCCAGGGCCTGGCTACTCTGAGCCACTATCATCATGCCTGGGGGAGGAGGAGGTGGAGGAGGCATGCCAGGCAAGGGAGGTGGGGGTGGTGGTCCGCCAAAGCCACCCATCCCTGGTAGTGGTGGCGGTGGTGGCGGCGGCATTCCAGGCAATGGAGGAGGCATCGGAGGTCCACCAAAACATCCAGGGAGAGGTGGAGGAGGAGGGGGAGGTGGTGGCATGGGTCCAGCCATGCTAGGGGGCAGAGGAGGAGGAGGAGGAGGAGGAGGTGGGGGTGGTGGAGGTGCAGCACACATCGGCATCTGAGAGGATGTGATGCATACATCCGACGTGCCATTGCCCCGGACGTCCGGATCTGTCTGCACGGCCTTGTCCACAGTGAGAGCTGCAAGAGCTGCGTGCCCGTCCACCTGGTGGACGGGCACGCAGCTCTTGCCTTTGGAGAACATCAGCCGCTGCGTGAACTTCTCGCAGGACTCCATCTGAGCTGGAGCATAAAATCCAAAACAAACACACCACGTTGATGAGTGTATATGCATAGGGAGGACATGCCCTTACTTACTTACTGCCCCTAAAAATATTCTATTTGTAAATGTACTAATGTAACCAACTAACAAAGGAGGCCTCATAGTGTTAACACACTGATACTTCGCACTGTTAGCCTCTTCAGAGTGAAATATTGTTGCTTCAATGATGACTCACAGTCCTGGGCCAGCAGTAGGGCTCTGTTAGCAATAGCGTCCAGAGCTAGCCAGATATCGGAGCGGCCCGGATCAAGCACCAACAGCGTCTGCAGGATGGACAGCAGCTGGAGAGAGGCCGGGGTGCTGCTAACCTGCACACATGAACACATCCAAAAATTAAGAGGGGTGCTCATGATTATGCACCCACCTACGTTGCAAAAACAACATGAATTCAACTGGTTAAAAGACAATGCGAGGCATTCAATTTACTGTCAGCCATCTGTAACAACAGGTTGATTCATTGCTTCTGTCTATCTTGGTTCTTAGTGGGAGATCCAATCCAATCAAGACAGGAAGCTCTTACCTTGTTAAAGAGTGCAGTGAAAACCTCCAGGTGATTACTCATGTCAGTGCCCCCGTAGACTAGAAACAGCTCATCTTCATCCTCTGCCATTGCCTCCTCAAACGCTTCACACTGAATAATCAAGTCTTCATCTTCCTGCTCCCTGCACACCACACACACAGACAGTTATCTAATGTGGACACTAATTCACATCTAAATTGCCATTTTCATGTACTTAAAAAGCTGTGAAAAGAGCATTTGCTTCACTAAGGGTCATTAATGGATGCAAATTGCAAATTGCCTTTTGCGTAAAAGCACCATTTTGATTGCAATGATTATGGACTTAAGGAAAAATAACCTTTAAAATGGAATTTTGTTGCATAAAATATGCTTTTTTTGGGGGGGAGGAGTTAAGAAAAACAGAGTACATTAAATGTGAAAATTAGAAAAGAGACTCACCTTAACTTTGGCAGGATATCAAGCAACTGGAGCCCTGAAAGACAGCAAGTACCACAACACTCTATCAGAAGTTTTCTTTTTGGAAAGTTTGTCTTGCAAAAGGTATGACACTTCTTTCCATGGGGGCATATGTTAGTTTTTTTGGGTATTGTCAGGTAGTCACAGGTGGGAAATCACAAAAGAGGAGGGGCCAAACAAATGGCTGATTGCTCCAAGATGGTGGGTGGCATTTGAATGAATTTAGGAGGGTTTATTGGCTGCAACTGTGATGTATCTGTCACACTTTCTCAACCGTGGCGATTTTCTGCTAAACACTGATGCCTCATAGGAAGAAAAAAAAGGTTAACCCTGTCTTTGGTACATGCTTTTAGCCACAGTGCCCCTGACTCCTGGAACAGCCTACAACATCAAATTAAAATAAATACACTCATAACTGTTAACCAATTTAAAGTTATTATTTTTAATCAGCCCCACTCCAATTGTAACTGTTTTAATTAGGCTATTGTTCTGTTTTATTCAATTGATCTGAATGTTTTAATTGTTGTCTCTTTGTAAGCTTGTTGTGTATTCTCATTGTATATTGTGTGTAATTCTCGACGTCATTGTAAAAGAGGGTAACCCTCAATTGATCTTTCGAGAATAAATAAAGGAAAATGAAAAATGAAAATGAATGCTGGGACAGACTACAGGGGCCTTGATAATCCACTACAAAGAATGGATTAGATATTGAGTTTATCCAGTGGGCTAGACTTTGTCACAAAGATGTCATCAAAATACCTTTTAGGTAAGTGTGATGTAATCATTGTTAAACTGATAGTGGATAGTATGTGTAGTGTATATAAAAGCAGGAATACACCATACTTTATCAACTTGGAGTTTGTTTAGTTCTCAGGCATTTTTTATCACAGTGAGAAAATGAGGCCGTCGGACCTATTTTTAGACGGATCCAGTGACATATTTGTACTACAGCTCCTGCTGATGGCCTGCTTTCCCCTCTGCATTCACTTCATAGCATGGAAGTGGTGGTGGGGGGAAGACACTTAGCAACCTTGCTCATGATGCGATTCCCGGGCCCTGATTAATTGTTAAGCATAGCAGCCGAATAGAGAAACATACCGATGAACTCCTTTCTCATCTTATCTCTCTCCCTGAGGTCGTACGTCCCGAAGATGAGGGAGTTGATGACGCTGAGGAGCGTGACCATGTACGGCACATTATCTGTGGCCTGCAGCTCGTTGATCATCACGCTGAAGCGATACTGCCGCGTCTTCACGCCCTGTTTTGGGGGAAATCAAAGTCAGTCATCCATGGGCGTAGGTTTTGTTTCAACACTGGGGATGTGGGGGCCTTATCAGCGAGGGACCTTGAACATTTCTGAGCGTCAAACACTTAATTTACTGAATTCTTGTATATTTTTCTGCACCAATTTGTGCCTTTTCTGCATAAAATCTACGGTGGTGTGTCTTTACTTCTGTAAAGGAAAAGACAACATTTAGGTTCCAGGTGACCCAAATATAATGAAGTAAGCCTCCCAGGCATTCTGTGTTGCTTTAAAATATTTATTCTCCTGTGTTGTTCAAAAGTTTCGGCACATTCAAAACATATCACAGTTGTGTGTCTAGTCAGAAGGTAGGCCTGGTTCTGACAGTACGGTCCACAAGGGGTGTCTGAAATCGTAGGGAAATATATAGTTAAGGATTTTTCCACCCCTAAACTGTTATTTTTTACCTCTTTTTGGGGAGAAGGGGGTTGTCTTCCATATTTTTTTGAGGGGGACAAATTTAACTCTTCTATTGTCTACGCCTATGCGAGGCATCAACAAGTTATGAACTGCGGTTCCAAAAGGAAGCCTTTTAAATCTACAGAATTATAATGCTTGTACATGCAACCCACCACTAGAGGTCATTCTTGAGATGTATATTACTCAAAGTGGTGATATAGAATCATGGTATAGGCAAATATCAAACAATTACTTCATTTTGAACAAAAACAACAAACAATGTGGGGAGTATGTATGACTGGTCTACATGTTCTTCTACTTGCCTTGTAGTGGTCCAGGGCGTCCAGTGACAGCCGATGGCCTTCTTTGGAGAACATGCTGAGGGCAGCGAGAAGCTCAAACACTTGCTTCTTCACCATGGTGTTGGAAGTGTCCAAAGCTGTGGAACGTCACCACCACACACATCAATACAGGTTCCATATTTTGCCGTTTGCCGTTTCTCTTAAAGCAAGACGATACATCCACTCTTTCTGCATTGAGTCTAGACCCGAATATGATGCTTTGTTTCACCGCCTTTCAGGGTAACTCAGCGTGAACTTTGCCCTCTAAAGAGGTGGTGTTGTACTGTAGATAACTAAGCATGTGTTTGTGTGTCAGAAAGGGGTAAGAAAAATCCAATAGTCACAACACACAGTGTGTGACACTACATATTTTTTTCCGGGATGTCCGTAGGCGACCCTTAATGATTCATCTCTGTGTATTGCTGCGTACATGATTCAGCTCAGCAGAGTGAGTCACAGAAAATCAGTTATTTACAGCAATTAGGACCGAAATATTACAGATTTTACATAAAATGTAGCTTAAAGGTCAGCGATTCTGGAGAATATTTGTTGTCAAAATCAGTTCATATCTCCTCATGATCCATTATCTGTACGTACTGTGTGCACTGAAAAAAAACACTAGAAAAAAACACTAGAAAAAAAAACTAGTGTTAATACACAGCCTATGCTCTGTAAACAGCCATGTTAGGTGCTACAGTGCCCCCCCCCCCCTTTGTTTACAAACCCCTTGTTTACATACCAGTTGATAGAGCTTAGGCTGTGAACTAACATCGGATTATTTTCAGCACAGATACCGTAAGGACAGGTAGCGCGGATGGTGAGGAGATATTCATTGATTTTGTCAACAAACTTTCTCCAGAAACGCTGACTACACCTTTTAAAAGTGGGATGGCTTTCTTTTGAATGAACAGGTTGATTTGGTTATTTTGACCAAATTGTTAAAGTGTAACTGCACCCTTTTACTTGTTTTTTTAGATAGAAGCTGAATTAAATCACTATGTTGTTAAGGAACACATATGTGCTGGTGTTAACATTGAAAAAAATTGCAATATGTTAAATATCGGCAATTTAAGAAATGTTTTGTATTGTAAATCATTTTAGAACTTTACTAAGATTTGAAAAAAACTTTTTTCCATCGGGTTCGAAAAATGACGTACTACTGTACTTTTGGTACAGTAGTACGTCATCACGTCGCCGCAAAGCCGGTCACGCTCTTTACAGGTCCATGGCTGATCCATGAGCTACTACTGTTATACTGTCCCTCCAAGGATGTTATTTTGGGGGTTAACACACTTCACTTCTATCGGCAGTGTGTCTGCATTATCTCACACTGTATAACACACACACACGGACCCGGACTTGTTCATTAGGCTACTTCACTTGATTGACACACGCTACCGCTCGCTCGCTCGCTCTCCTCGCTCACACACAGACACACACAGACTGCCGCTCGTTCACTTGCGCTACTCGGTCTCCTAACACTACGATAGAAACACCCGCCAACAATTTAGAATAAGAAAGTCCTCCACCTCAGACGACCCATCTGTGTGGCATATGAGCTCACTGTGTAGCGATAGTGCCGTTAGACTTTGTGTCACTCAATATTTCAATGAAGTCATGTCATTCAGATCTTCCTGAGTGACAGCTACTAGCAGCTAGCCCCCTCCTTCACAGACACCGCGCGCCCCCTCCCTCCTGAAAGTCGGCCGGCTGATGTCGGAATGTTTTAAAACAATGGTTCTCAAACGGAATTCAGAATCCATGGTCTGAAAGCATTTTTCAAAATCGTGCAGTAGCTCAAACAGGGGGTGCAGTTACCCTTTAAGTATACACCCCAAATATTTTCTCTCATTATGTGTGAAGCTACTCTTCATTGGATCTGAAAGCATCATCATATGAACACTTATATGGATAAAGCACTGCAGTATATGTGACAACTATCTCACATAAAATGAAGGGTATGACCAACCTTGCGAGAGCTTCCGGATGTATCCGTCGTTGTCTATGATGAAGTGGATCCCCGCAGAGGAGTTCATGACCGCCCGCACGCAGCTGACGCAGGTGAGCTGCAGCAGGGCGTCTGCGATTCTGGAGCACCCCCGTCCCGAGAGCCGGTCCAGGGCTTCCAGGAGGAGGTCCAACCCGCTGAGCTCCAGGAACTGAACCATCCATGTTTGGTCGCTGGCCTCCAGACGACGCTTCAGCCCGGAGTAGTTGACCACGCTGGGCACCTGCAGCATCCTGATGCACAGCTCTGGATCGGCACTCTCCAGGTTGGCCTCCTGCTGGCCGTCCGAGTCCTGCGAGGAGCCCAGGCGACCCCTGACCGACGCCCACTTCTTCTTCCAATCCGATTTCCCCGACATTTTGACGGCTGTGGAGGAGAAAAGGAGATGGTGAGTTTTTTTTCCCAATGTTAAAGGCGCACTGTGCAGTTTCACAGGAAGGGGATTTGATAGCATTTGCAGAGCCTGCAGTTGGTTTACAAAACATTAATTCAAAAGAAAATTATTTTGAGGAACCTGGAACCAAATGTAAGACAAGAATATGTTTGTAAACCAAACTGTGGGCCCTGCTGCTGTCATCAACAACAGTGAAACAGTAACTTTTCAGGAAGCGCTCTAACTTCAAACAGTGTTCCAGGGATCCAACATTCTTTTGAGGAAAGTTTGTTTATTCAGTTACGAGAATATACCCAGGGGGCAAAGTGATTTTATGGACATGGAGCGTTGTAAAAGGTTGTTCACCAAAAATGACATCTAGGACCTTCCACGATCACAACCTGGGTGGACAACCTTGTCAACAAGCTGCTGGAAAGCTACAGTGGGCCGACATAGCAAATCCGAACCACTGTTTAAGTGAATGGGGGTGAATGGGGATGGGCTAATGGGGAATTTTTTGAACTTATAGATATCATTATGAAACTTTGCCAGTTGATTACTGACATTAAAACTAAAACTTTTTGTATTACAGTATTTTCCAAAATGTTTAAATAAATATGAAAAATCATCGATATCTTACTAATGATGCGTAAATTTGCATATCTACAAAGCCCCAAAATCTAGATGTTGGAAGAAAACAAAGTCAATTTGTTTCTAAATTTTGAAAACAAAACAAGTGTCCAACTGCCTGAAGCCTTTCCTAATCACAGTTCAAATTTGATCAATAACCCATAGAAAATGAATTTTTTACACAGTTACATTTCATGTGCCATGGACCAAAAGTGTCCTTTTGGAGTCTCCAGCTGCTATTTTAGGAAACGGCTAGACATTCCCTTGGAAAAAAACTGTGTAAAAAATTCATTTTCTATGGGTTATTGATCAAATTTGAACTGTGATTAGGAAAAGCTTCAGGCAGTTGGACACTTGTTTTGTTTTCAAAATTTAAAAACAAATTGACTCTGCTTTTGTCCAACATCTAGATTTTGGGGCTTTGCAGATATGCAAATTTACCATAGATAGAAATTTACACATTAGTAAGATATTGATGATTTTTCATATTTATTCAAACTTTTTGGAAAATACTGTAATACAAAAAGTTGTTGTTTTAATGTCAGTAATCAACTTACAAAGTTTCATAATGATATCTATAAGTTTAAAAAATTCCCTATTAGCCCACCCCCATTCGCTTAAACAGTGGTTCTGATTTGCTCTATCGGCCCGCTGTAGCTTTCCAGCAGCTAGTTGACCAGGTTGTCCACCCAGGTTGGGATCCTGGAAGGTCCTGGATATAATTTCTGGTGAACAACCTTTTACAACGCTCCATGTCTGTTTTTTTTTTTTTTTTTAAAAGTGGTTTTGCCCCCTAGGTATTAGAGATTTTTCATTTCTTCGACACACCCATATAATTGTGCCCCTTTTTAAAGGTGTAGTCAGTGATTTTGGAGAAGGCTTGTTGTCAAATTCACTTTGTCAAAAGCCATGAATATCACCTCACGATCTGCTACCTGTTTGTACTGTGTGCGTGGAAAAAAAAATAATGGCAGTGTCCAGGCCCCCTTTGTTTACAATCCCCTTTTTGTTAATTTACCACTTTACACAGCCTAGGCAGTGTATTAACACCAGATATGTTTTTCGGCGCGGTACGGACAGGTAGCGGATGGTAAGGAGATATTCACAGATTTTTTACCAAAAGTGATTCTGACAACAATCGTTCTCCACCTTTTTAATGTGTGGACAGGACGAGAGACGTGCTTTCAGTTATTCTTCAGAACTACATTCAGCTTTTCTTGGCCTGAAGATGGTGCCTTATGTTTTGAACCGCTATCCAAGGGTTTGGCCCACAGTGCGCGGCTGGTGACGCAGTTGCTATCCAGAGCAGAGGAAGCAGGTCAAAACAAAGCCTTATCAGAAAACAGGAAAGCAGAATAGGAAACGATAGCATTGCATTTTTTGCGGATGAATAAAAGATATGTCAGCAGTCCAGTCATCATCACCGGACCAGCCAAACATTCCTGCCTAATCCTGCTTGAAAGAGAAGAGTACTCGCGTTTCAGCTCGCAAATACATTTCACAAAGCCAGGCTTGTACGGTTGTCTGGGGTAGAGTGTGTGTAACAGTTTACAATATAAATAAATGTACTTTCAAGCTGATTACTGGGATATAAACATTGGAAAACATGCACCAGGAACACTTATGAAAAGCTAATACACATAAACAAACATCATGCCAACGTTTCTGACATTGATGACGTGAATGCACACATTGATGGCCACAAGTGCCCTTTTTTCTGGCATGAGCACAGAGCACAGGCCCTTCTTTTACCCAACCCGCTTAACCACCAATCTTTATTTTAAAAAAACCTATCTGCTGCCATGCATGTAACTAGTCTAGGCACGTTTCCCACACTCTAAATTAAAAACAACAGGATAAGGGATCAAGGCCAAAAAAGGGGAAAACTTTCCCTTCAAAGTCTAAAAATACATTCTGTCTGTGCTGGAGTTTTTGATATTATAGGTTGCCCAGCATTTAAAATACACCGTCCGTTAGTGGTTCTTCCGCCTGCTGTTGTTGGTTGCACACTTGGCAAAGGTAAGATATACTTATGAGTCACTGAGTGATGAGCACCAACCGAACACAATGCTCTGCAAAAAGGTCAGTTGGCCTTTACAAGTCTTCTATTTCACAATCTAGACAACATTAGGGCCCCTCTCAGGAACCCTCAGTTTGGTTCGACAAGTCGGGAGATTAGTAAATTAAACGAGCAGCCTGTTAACGGCTCGGATTTCTTTCTTTTCCAAACACAGAAGCAATGACTCGTGAAAGATCCGACAAATTGGATTTCTATTCACTCAGTGGACTGGAGGTGCATCGAGGTTTTTTTCTTTTTCCAACACTCTGTGGCGAGGCGCGCGACAGCTCTGACTGCAGCATTTCAGCCCTGCTGCTGCCAGTGTGAGAGTGTTACCGTGGCAGCGACCAGGCAGACAATGGTGTGCAACAATAGACCTCCTCAGTAGTCTTGAAAGGGCTCTGTTTGTTTGCCACAGAAATGCATTGAACCCTCCATCCCCCACTTTCTGTTTTTTGAGAGGCTAATGGGAGTTACGCCAAGCCTTGTTTTGCCACACCTTCTGATTCAGGGGGACATTGTCTTTTCTTGTTCTGTGCGAGAAACAAAAGTTGCAAGTTGATACTCGAAATTGGAAGAATTCTCAAACTAATTAACATTTGTGATGGTGATGAGTTGTTACATGAATTCACTTCCTGCAAAAGCCTTAGGCCTACTTACAAGACAACTCAAAGGAAAGTGTGTGTGTGTGTGTGTGTGTGTGTGTGTGTGTGTGTGTGTGTGTGTGTGTGGGGCGCGCGTTCTCCCCCAGCATGGCTCAGGGACCTTTCAGAAAGGAAGGAAAGGACATGTTTTCCGGATACAGGAAACTTGGCGTCAAGAAGATAAACCCCGCTTGGGTGACAGCGCGTGTTCCTCTTTCACAATTTCAGTTTCACTCCAAAAGGATGTTGATTTGATCCCCAGCAGAGGGATATTCTCTGCACATATCCAAACATATGACGGGTCACATACCGGACGACTTAAAAGACCATGGGAAAATATTTGCTTATTATTATTATTTTTCTTGAACGCCAATCTAATAACAAGCAACACTCACTGGCTTTCCTTGTCTGCCAAAGATCCCTCCCGCATGTTAACACTAACTGCAGGCTGATTCACAGCACACAGGACAAGCCTACTCGTGTGCCCACGCAGCAACCCACTGCTTCTGCACAGCAAGCATCAACACACAGAGACATCTCAGCTGATTCATTTGCTCTGGAGATATTATGCAAAGCCTGTGCATGATTCCCCCCCCCCCCCCATCCCTATAAATGTGTATGTCAGCAATAATAAATGAGTACAAAATGTCAGATATAGTTAAGAGATAATTAAGGATGGTATTTCGACCAGTGACATGATGCCATCGGACACATGAACAACATATCTTATGTTGTCCGATTCCAGCTTGAGTGGTTTTCCCTAACCTCCTCTCCTCCCCTCTCTGCTGTTTTTAAAGGGAGGCACCGACATTCCCTCAAATTCCACAAGCACATTAAGGAGTTGGAATGCTGCATGGCTCAGCTGTAGGCTTTTTAAGTTGCCTTTGTTTGATCCGAGACTATTCAGCAATTGTCAGATCGATTTTACCATCTGCACTTGACGAGAGAGGAGGGACGGGCCATGTGGCCAAAACACAGCCGGTAAAACTGGAATCCGTTCTTATTTCTTTTTCTTTTCTTTAACCACAGCCTTCTATATTTTCATTCCGTCCAAGGCAAGACGGGTTACGGATGGTCAGATAACAGAAGGCTTGATCACCATCTCCAGAGAGGCTCGATAAGAATCAATGTTACGCCCGAAAATAATCGACACTGTTTCAATTTGCGTTATGCACTGTCCCATTTTGAATAATAGGCACATTATAACAATAAAAACAGGACATGGATTAGCAACATCTTTACTTTGCGCTGCGGGTTTTTTTTTCTCCTCACCTACCAGGCTACCTGCGGACGTAACGGGACTGGTCAGCTCACTGTACCGAGTAAAAGACTGCAGAAAAACAAAATGATGGCTCTAATTAGGTTCTTTCCCTACTGCACATGTCACATATCACTGTTGCATCTGTAGCCTATAGGTCGCCTACAGGCGGACTATATGATTAGCCTACCTTACCTGATTTTACTCCATAAATATGCACTTGAAGAATCGCAACCTCTGGTGCGTTTCAGGTGGGGGAGCGCTTCGGAGTCATCCAGAAAAACCTTTTAAACTGACAAAAAAATAATAATAAAGAAACACAGACCCCTAAAAAACGGCACTGACTGGCAGTCCAAGGCAAACCCTATGTGGTATGCGGATGGCACCGCATTCAAATCGCCACGGCTCCTGATCAATTCACTCACTTATGAGACTGGCAGCTTCAGTAGGCTACAGCAACACCACTGCACTGCCACATCCGGTGTTTTCTTCCAGAATAAAATAGGTAGACACATGTAGGCCTATGACCAGTCCAACTTAAAACTTTTGTGGTGCTACATTTCAAGATTGTAAGTAGGCTACTTAGGCCTACACTCTTAAAATGTAGTAGTTTGAACAAAGTTGTGGTATAGCCTACAGAAAATACATTTCCTGACCTAGCAACACATTAGGCTAGCCTCCTACAGTTGGCATGGCTATCTTCACAGAAACACGAATTTAACATCTAGAAATGACATACACTTTCACAACAGCTACCGTATTATGAAAGGAGTACCTACAGAATAGGCTCCGGATAAACCATTTGGAGAGTAACAAAAGTATCCAAATTGCATCCATATTAGTAAAAATGCAACCTATGCATAACAACGTGGGTAACCACTAGCAACACACTCGGTCAAACTTGGTTTCTGTGATTATTGGTGTTTTCTTTTGAAGGCTCAATCATCTGGATTCCGGTTGTAACGTGCCTGTCGTTTTGTAGCTTGCAAGCTTTGTTGTGATGCTGTTTGCAGCCAGAGGTTGGGACCTCCTCCCACACTCCATCCCATCAGCTGGAGCCCATCTCGGACTGTTGATACTGGAGGAAAAGTACCTCTGGTTCCCTAATGATCCAGTCATTAATTAGCCTACTGACGATTACCATTCGCAGCAACAAAATGATTGAGATAAATGGGTGTTGATGTCGTTTTATCTGATCAGTGAATTATAGCCTTCAGGCAGTGTGCATTACGCCTATAGGTCTGACAGCCAACAGTTGGAAAGTGCTCCTCCAATATTTTTTTTATTTGTATCATTATGCTAGAGGTTTAGCTCTCAACGATGTAGGCTACTCATCCTTTATCTCAGCATAGCCTAATAGCTCACATTTTAATTTGAACAAAATCCAAATAAAAAAAAAAGATTTAGCCTAGATCAGAGTCCACATATATTTACTATAGCCATATGGATAAGGGATAGTACGCCAATTTGTAGCCTATTCTACGTGCTACAACAGAGCATTGAGAAAATACTCAGTAATTTCTAGGTATTTTAAACTTCAGTTCGGACTAAAAAAGCACCGAAATGCAAAATGTACCTGTGACTAAAGAAAACTAAAAGTTCAAATTCATATTATCCTGTAGTGTCGCAGAGAGAGAAGATATGCACTTTGCAATGAAGAGACAGAGAATGTGTAGCCTATAGCATGGTTTTAAATTTATTTAGCTTAGGCATACAGTTCTGCAAAATGCAAATACATCTTCAATACTCATTTTAATTTAGTAATTCCGAGTCTTTACAGTCAGGGTGACAGGAGGGACTTTTGTTTGGATCCGGATACTTTGTTGAAGATTTGTAGCAGTGTGTTGTTGGAGCGCTGCTGTTATCATTTCCCCTGTGACTCAAGGCTGTTCAGATGGCTAGAGTGTCAACTGCCTCAGCGAAAGTAACGGGGTAATTGTATTGTCACACTACATTTGGTACCCTGAGCTAAAATGTGTTATCAAGAGGACACTGGGGCTTCTAACAAGGGCACCATTGAGATATCAGCAGCATTGGTACTCAAGTTACAACACAAAAAAGAATATGCAGGATAGCAGCAAGCCTGTCCCTGTGGAAGTCATGGTGGGTGAGACTGCTTTGTTTCAACTGTGCTGCAAAAGCTACTGAGCAAATATTAACTCATCGTGAGCAGTATACAACTCTATGAATGAGCTTGTGGAACAGGAAAAGCAGGACCAGCCCTGGGCTTCTAGGGGGACCCTAAGCAGGATTTGGTTTCGGGGGTCCTTCCATTGTAACATGATGCCACTTCACATGGAATAATAATAATAATAATGGATTGGATTTATATAGCGCTTTTCAAGGCACTCAAAGACGCTTTACATGGTTCCAGGTTCCATTCATTCACACACAGTCATACTGGTGGTGGTAAACTACCATAGTAGCCACAGCTGCCCTGGGGCAGACTGACGGAAGCGTGGCTGCCATTCAGCGCCTACGGCCCCTCCGACCACCACCTCAAACATACAGCAGTCATACACATTCACACGAGGCAAGGTGGGTGAAGTGTCTTGCCCAAGGACACAACAACCATGACACTGGTGGCAGAGCGGGGATCGAACCACCAACCCTTGGATCATTGGCCAACCCGCTTAACCACCTGAGCCACGGTTGCTCCGAACTCGACCGATGTGTGGATTGTCATGTTAAAATACAAAGACTAACGTGGGGTGTATTTGCTAAGCATCAACACTAAATTCAAATAGACTAACAAATACAATTTCCGTCTATTAATCCCTGACCAAATAAATGGTCCTTCTCTGAGCCTTTTGCTTGGTATGGTTAAAGTTTTTCCTCAATAAAAAGGGCTGATTCTTAACTGTTTTCATGCGTCAAAATGATATGACACACCAAGACAACCAAATGGTGAAGAACATACATTTATCATAAATGACTAATAATATTGTGCAAAGTCTGGTACAATGAGCAAATGAGAACTTCAAAACAAAAGGAGCACTGTATAAAGAAAATATTAACACAATATTTCCCCAGAAAAGTACAAGATTTCCTCATTTTATAAAGGTCTTTTTTTATCTATAATTTGTAATGTAATGTTACTCATGTTCCCAATGCAGAAGGCTATCATTTGAAGCTCATTTGAACTCACCACGAGCAGAGAGGGTAGTTTGCGGGTGTGGTCCTGCTCCACCAACATTCTTGTGTAATGCTCCTAAAGATAGATGCTCCTGAATAATTAAAAAAAATACATCCATGGGATTAGCTCAATTAGGCTTACCTGATAACCAATAAATAAAAACTCTGAATTTTTAAACGTTTAAACAATTTTTTTATTTTTTGGCATTTTTATGCTTTTTATTGATAGTGTAGAGACAGAGTTGAAATGGGGCAGAGAGGGGAGTGACATGCAGAGAACGACCGCAGGCTGGAATCGAACACAGGTCCGCTGCTGGCCGAGGCCCATGGGGGGGACGCCCTACCCAACTGAGCTAAGGGTTACCCCTCGTTTAAACAATTTTAAACATACCCATAAAAAGGCTATGTACAAATGTAAATGAGAATTGTACATGGCATAAATATAACTTCTAGTTGGTGGATCTGAACTATCGGAATGTAAGCAAGGATAATGAGTACACATAGACATTGGTGGCTGTTTACAACAACCTTCAATTAGAAATATAATACTTTAGTCTTCTTGTTTTTGCTTATCTTTAGTTTTCTTCTTGCACACTTTGCAAATAACCAGTATTAGAGGAAGCATTGCAAATGTTACTTAAGTACAAGTATGTAAGAGTAGGCTACTCAAGAACATGTGGGCCTATACTTAAAATAAAACTTAAAATACTGCTAAAAATATGTCCCTTGTCACTGTCATACCTTTGATTCATTAAATTATTATGACTCATGCATTAATTATTAATTTCATTGTTGAAGTTAGGTGGAGCAATTTTGAAACTATTTTCAGACCGCAACTACGAATGTATTTCTTTATGGATCAATTGATTGTTTGGATATTACAAATTCTTAGTGAGAAATGCCTTTAACAATCAGCCAGATCCCAAAGCGACGCCTCCACAGTGCATGTTTTGTCCAAGCAATAGTCCAAAACCCTAAAATTATAAATCTTAAAATATTTAAATTATTTCAGTGAAAACCTCAAAATAGTGAAACTGGAATCATGATTTATTTTTTTCATGACCTAAATGATTATCAAAATAGTTTCCCAGACATTTTCTGACAGACTGTCACTAAACAAGTTATTTTTTAAATTGGTTTTAGCTATAACTGTATAAACTGCTGGGTAGTTTAAGTTTTAGAATCAGAATCAGAAAAAGCTTTATTTATCCCACGAAGGGCAATTTAGTTTACAGTTCCAGTTCGCAGTAAAACATCATTTGAATAAATACTATAAAAAGCAGTACGAGGTAGAAAATAACATAAATAGACAAACAGCAGTCCAACACACAAATTCAACTCACATTCATTTCAACTCAACCTGTCAGAACAACCACCCAGCTACACTGGTGCTCTCCACCTACTCCTGCCTCTTGTGATCATTCAGTAACCTGATGGCTGCAGGAATAAAAGAGTGCGAGTACCTCACTGTTCTTGCCCTGATTGAAAGATAGCGCCGCCCGGAGGGCAATAGTGTGAATTCCTCACTGAGGACATGGTCAGGCTGACTCATAATGCATTTGGCTTTCTGGACGGCATGTTTGTTCCACAATGAACGTATGCTCTTCAGCTGGATTCCAGTGATCTTTGAACAGATCTTTACAATGTTATTTAAGCTGTTCTGGTCCTTTACTGACAGACTGTTAAACCAGCATGTAAATGAAAAAGTTAAAAGAATCTCAATGAAAGACTGATAAAAAGTTCTCAAAATAACTTTGGAGACACTGAAAGAGTTGAGCATTCTCAACAAGTGAACTCTTTGTTGTCCCTTTTTCACAATGACCTCAGTATTTGCATGCAATTTAAGCTGGTTATCAAATACTGTGCCTAGATATTTGTAGGTGTCTACAAGTTGGACTTCCTCCCCATGGATAACACTCGGTTCAGGCTCTCCCTTCACTTTCCTAAAATCTATGACTAATTCCTTTGTTTTTTCTACATTCAGATCTAGGAAGTTGTCATCACACCATTTAACAAATGATGTCAAAGCAAGGCCATGGTTGCAGTGTGGACCTTGGAAAAGAGACAGCAACGCAGTGTCATCTGAGAATTTAGCTAGATAACTTCCCGGTTGAGAGGACCTACAGCTATCTGTGTACATAATGAACAACAGGGGTGACAGTACACACCCTTGGGGTGAACCAGTATTGGAAATAATGGCCTGGGACAGTGCCCATTTACAGAGACCCTCTGAGTCCTGTCTGTTAAGAAATGTAAAAGCAACAGCAGAATCTGATGGGGTAACTCAAACTCTGCAGCTAGTCTCTCAATTAAAATATGCGGCTGCATCTTATTAAAAGCAGAAGAAAAGTCTGCAAATAACAGTTTAACATGAGATCCAGGCTTTTCTAAATGTTTATACATTGTATCTAAAATAAAGAGCTTTGCATCATCTACACTTTTTCCAGTTTGATAAGCAAACTGTAATGGGTCAAGTTTTCCACTAACCAGAGACATGATTTCATTCTTAATAATTTTCTCAAAAATGTTCATTATCAAGGATGTTAGTGCTACAGGTCTGAAATCTTTTAGCTCTTTCGGATTTTTTGATTTTGCTACTGGAATGATAGTGGACCTTTTCCATATCTGAGGTATCTGGCCTATCTTAGCACACATATTAAAAAGTAAAGTGAATACCACACTAAGCTGGTCAGCACAGTAATGCAGCGTGCGTCCACAAACAGCATCAGGGCCAGCAGCTTTGCTAATATTCACTTTCCTTAACAGAGTTGTTACTAGTTCCCGGGCTATCACGATGACATTGTGAGGGACAAGAGATTCCCTCAACATAGAAATATTCTCAGAGAAATCAGATGATTCAAAACGTGAGTAAAACACATTAAAAACATTTGGCAAATCAGACATCAACACCTTTAACAGTTATCAGCTGCCTGGATTCACAAGAATTCTGATTTATGGATGCCATTGACTTAATTCCCTTCCAAGCAGCTCTGAGATCGCCCCCACTATACAGTTTTTCAACCTTCTCTCTATATTTCATTTTGGCCTTCCTAATCTCCTTTTTCACTTGCTTGGAGACAGCTTTTTTCTCCCATAGGTCCCCAGTGTAAAATGTCCTCTTTTTCTTATTTATCACGGATTTAACCTTCCTCTCGTGTTAGGGTCGCCACCGACCCGTTTTGGTTTTCAAATGCATAAAAGAACCACTTACATTTTGTTTATTGCTTCAAAATTTCTTGACTTTGTCAGGAACCTCTATTTCAACAAAATAAAAAAAATAAAAAATGTTTCACTTAATTATAAAATGCTCTGGTGGAAATTATAACACTGGTGGTGTTAGGGTCGTTTTCGACCCGGTTATAGAATAAGATGTAAAAAACAATAACTAGAGCCAAAACTGAAATCATAAGTGCACTGTCAGCCAACACAGTGACAGTCAGCTCCTCTCCCAATCATGTGAGCTCTGGGGGGGTTCTCATTTTGACTTTTTTTGCCCTTATACCTGCATAAAAGCGAAACAAACAGAAGGGCATATCCAGACATGTGAGGTCAATTCAGTATAGAGTTAGTGACTTGCAGAGTGCACATCTCCTATTTGCAGTATTAAAAAATGAGGAAATATACAGTGAGCCAAGTTCTGGATCATGTTTTTGGTGAAAATGGCCACCTGATTCTAAAAATAAGAGGTGTCAGGTCTGCCGAAGCACTAAGGACAGAAAGATAAACGGATTGTGCTTTACCTGCAAGAAATATCTCTGCAAAGAACACTAAAAGTGTTGCTTTTTGTCACACATCTGTACACACACACACATACACATGCACACAGAGACTTTTACTCTGTTTCTTTTGACTAGTTTTGGAGCTATAATTGATTTCGATTGGTTTGATTTGTTGATTGGTTGTTGTTTATTTGACCTTACAAATCTATATTTTGTGTTGTGACTTGTTCTGGTTTTCATTGTGTGTTTGTATAATGCTGAAATAAAAGTTTTTTTGCTCTTTTCTGAAATAAATATTTATGGGTTGTAATCGACCAGTAACACCATAGATGTTAAAAAGGTCAATAATATTAATATGAAAAAATAAATAAAACAAATTGTGTTAAGAAATGTGTTCTCATACCCCTCAGTAATAATCAGGTAACACAACAACCAAATATTTATATATATGATTCTCTTAAAGTTCATTTTACCATTTTTTAAACTGAAATTGAGGCGCATACTGACAAAAAAAAGGCCCAGTCGCCTACACCAAAAATATTAAAAACAATATTTTCATGGATAAGGAAGCCTAACAATGTAACCAAGAGATGAGAAACAAAAAGGATGATAGATAATTGTTTTTAGTGTTTTTTACAGCTGATTTCAGACACGGGTCCAAACCGACCCGCTAACACCATGGATGGTAGCAGAGAGTTAACACAGGAGGAAGGTTAAGTTCTTTAGTAACCCATGGTTTGTTATTTGGGTAATGGACAGAGTTCCTGGTTGGGATGACTGAGTCGACACAGAATTTAATGTATGATGAAACAGTAAATCAGGCGTCATATTTGATAAACTCTTCATGTGTGATTTAATACAAAAATCTTAATTTGTGAAGGCACCCTAAAGCTGTCGGATAATAGTGGTACAGTTAAAAGTATTTCATTCTGAGATGAAGTGGAGCAGAAAGAGACTCTCTCGTAGAGTACAGTACTTGAGTTAAAGCACTATGTTACATTCCACTTTTGCAATTTTTTCATAACCTTTGATTTTCTTATTCGATTACAGAAAACAAGAGCTGCTCTAGGACAAGCCAGGACATGATCCAGATTCTACATCACTATGGACTCCACCCCCACAGGAAGTGCTGCAAGAATTGATAATCTTGTTAAAGTAATGGCTGAGTTGTCCCTATAGGCTCTGCTCTGAGCAGCTGTTTCTGTTATTTGCTTTTTGTGATTATTTAATTTAAGTATTTTATCAAAAGTGTTATTTATTCTACTGGTGACCCCAAGCTAGTTACAAATAAGAAATGGAAAATAAATTGTGTAAATTGTAGCACTGAACCTTTCTTTTGACGAAAGATGTTTTTTCACAACTGATAGAAGGTGTTGCCAGGTTTAATTAAGTAAAGCCAGAGACTAAAGCAGGATACACAATGATTCAAATGTAAACAAAGGTTGAGCCCGACTTCCCTAAATAAAAACAACAATCAGCCCTGTGATCAAATATATTTGTAATATTGTCATATGTTATGTAGTTGGGAGATTATATACAAGTGACTCATGGTCAAATATGTTTACCTTGAGTTCCGGGTTGACCTGCTCTGTATCAAAACAGATGCTAGACAGTTGAGGTATTATAGATGAGGCCGGGTAAGTTGGTTACAAAAGAACAAGGTTTTCTACAACTGCAATGGTTGAGATGCTATGTGGTAATGAAGGCCAAGACTGTGTAGACTAGAGCAAAGTTGAACTATGCTGTAAGTGATAACATCTACACACTGTGTTGTCTGCAGTGTTAATCCTACTATAAGTGTTTTTCTGTGGTCGTGTCTGTGAAATGCTGATGTTTGCTCTTGCCTCCAATCAATAAAGATCTACTGAAAATTGAAACAGTGGTATTTCATAACTCACATATGAACAAAGTAAACTGATATTTCAATTGTCCTTGACAGCTCGATGTCAATTCTAGACACGTGTTTTCGCTGTTACAAAATTTCTCCAACAGAGGGCACACTTTACAATCTGATGCATTACAACTGAGCAGGAACTTTTATTATTCAAATATAAAAGGTCACAACTCTATAAGTTTAATGTAAAGATTTGAAGGACTAAAAACGGCACATATCTCTTTTTATATTTTACACTGTTCATATTTAATGTTTTTATCTTTTATATAATTTGATTTGCTCTATGCTTACTGTATGTTCATTGTTATGCACCATCAGTCCACAGCTAAATAAATGTATTGTATGTGTGAACGTACAGTAGGCTATCTGGGAATAAACTTTTTCTGATTCTAATCCTGATTCTGATAAATGTGCATGTGTTTATTTGGAGGAATAATTAAGTCCATTATGTTCCCAACTGAAAGTACAGTCCTCTCTCAATAAGGCCTACAAATAATTCTGTAATAAAGAATCAACAGAAACATACTTGACACATTTGTTGACATCAACAATGAAGGAATAGATAAATGGTTGATAAACACAATGCAGATTATTCCACCTACAAATCAACCTATTTAATTAAAGCTGGGGTATGTGATTTCTGATTGGTCAAAATTAACATGAGCTGTACACTTTGACCAATCAGAGCGAGTCTCCGATTCTCTGTTCTTATTGCCTGTTGGGACTGTCCATTCACTTTGGCACGACTTTGTTGGTGTAGAGCTTGTCAGGGCGGGACCATAGGGGAGGGACCAAAGAGAACAAGTGGAGCGGTTGAGGTATTTGGATTCGAATCTCTATCCCAACTGCCATTTTCTCCCCAAATCCTCCATCCCAGCTTTAAGGCTAGAAATAAAGCTCAAATTTAGAAGGTAAGGAGAAAGCTGATTGGCTTTAATATTAGAAGGAATATAGGCCTGGGCCACACTACTTGCTGTAGTTTGGTCTGGCTTTGCGAGCCTGGGCCTAATGTGAAACATTTAAACACCTAGGCCTAAATAAATTTGAAAAGGAATTTGTAGGCCAATGTGTCTGTGTAGGCCTATTAGTGTGCAGAGACATTACATGCCTGATTTATCACTTGAGAAGCCCACAAATACACACAAAAAAAGAGGTTAACTTGGAATGAGTTTAAGGTTTTAAAAGAAGTTACAACTAGGCCTACAGAGAAAAGCGGAACAAAAAATACATTTCCCAGGTTGCAGTGCACATCCTAGTTGAAAGGTCGAAGACGTCAAACTCATGCTGCCTGCACCGGGTACAATAACAAGAAACCGTTGTATAAGCCAAACGTTGACATTGCGTTTACATTTATTGTTTTTTCTGTGTCGGTACTGTAGTTCTGTGTTGGCAGACATGTCCGGAAAGGCCAAGGATATCCTAAAGTTGGACCTGTATGGTTTACTCGGTATTGAAAGCACTGCTACATCGAAAGAGGTGAGCATGTTAGCAAGCTAGCTGTTGAGCTAGTTAGATAATAAAGCTGTTACTACTAAGGCAGCCGCCCCTGTTGGTAAAGCATTACAGGCAGGTTAAAGTTGTTTTTTAGCAGAATACGAATTTTGGCTGAATGTTTAAAGCCAGAGTGTTTGTACAAAGAGAGGCTCTATAAGTGTGTGAAGACATTTCTGTCTGCTAGCACTACAGGAGTCTTGTACCTTGTCACCATGGAGCTGTGTGTGTTGTATAGTTTAATAAAAAGTTAACGTTACACCAGGAGCCTTTTTTGTGTTAAAAGAAACGCGAGGTAGGCTAAGCGAGCACTGAACATTATACCCCAAGTAGCAAAAGACAGCTAATGACTGAACTGCAAAGGTGTGATACATCGAAATTACCACTTTGCGGCGACATTGCATCAGCAAAGTCTTCGGTTTCACGCAGGTTTCACGCCCTGTCATAGCTTGTGTTAGTATTATATTAGGCCTATAATTCAAAGATATTCAATATGCAATATACATTAACAATGATTCAGAGGAAAGCAGCAAATGATCACTGTGGAGAAGTTATGCACTGTTCTTCAATATGAAATTTAAAAATTTATTCTCACACAGGTGGCCAATTAGCCTATTTTTTCATATTTTTTATAGTTCAAAATCTGAATGTGAAATAAATGTATATGTTTTTTATTTCACTTACTCGACTTCTAAAAATACCAAAAAAAACAACATTGCTGACATACACTTTTTGTGCTTTTATGACCACAATTAGATCTATTTTAAATTTAAAATATTAACAGAAATTTTGATAGACAGCATTTCTTAATTTTCTTTCTTTCTTTTTAACAACAGAATCATTTTGCCTGAATTGCATTGGGTGCCGGCATGCATAGATTTATGAATCAACTCTGCGAAGGTTTACAGTTCTTCTCTTCATTTCTCAGCCTAGAGCGATTGGTTTCCTCTTGAAGCCAGCCCTTCCCGAGTACGACCATTTCTCTTGAACGTTTCCAGCATATAGGAATCCACAGACCTGAAAGGAAATTACATTTTCTTAATTGGATTTCAAAGACTTGTCCCCACCTAGAGGAATATATTGGAGGAGGAAGTAGTTAGTGGTCATGACTTTGGTAGAATTGAGACTCCAGAATGAAGAGGGCTTGTTCTTTTAGGTCTGTTGATGGTCGAGAGATACCGAGGTGTGTGTGTGTCTGTGTGTGTGTATGTGCGGTGAATTGATTATGGAGGGGCTCAAAAATCAATCAAGTGTGAAGACACATGTCATCAAATGGGCTACTTATCCCTGTTGTTTGGCCTGCTGTGCCACCACCACTATCAGGCATGTTGTTTATCACAGAGAGAGAGAGAGAGGAAGAAGCTCATCCCAGAGCCTGTTTATGTGGGTTTAGCCACAGCTTGTAAAACATTGCCTTGACGTAAGGGATTTGCATTCTGCAATTTCCTCCTGGTTCTATTTAGCATCTCTTTCTGTTATCTCTTGCCGTTGACCTTCTTTTGAGCTTGACTGGTGGTTGAAACACGATGTGGAAACCGGCATGTCAGTGTCTATGATTTATTGACTATGAAATGACTGGGATTTGCTTTATCCTTATAGGGCTGAGGGAGGCTGTTGTGCTGCGAGTCCACCATATAAAGAGTTATGCATATCAGCAGGGCTTTGGTAATAATTGCCTAAGTGTGTGTTTCACCACAGATTGCTTGGTGAAACAACGTCAACAACCAAGACCACACAAAAAGTCTTGTGGTTTATTCAATTACTTCAATTGGAGTGTACCTGATGGGTTGCAAATGGATGCAGTAACTACATGCCTGGATGATTTACTTCCAGACAGTAAGTCCAAGCACAGTTGATTGCATTATACTGTAATTGTGCATTGTAAACAAATTGCTCTCAATGACGAGTTACCTCTTTGTGTCTGCTTGATCAGGGCAGCTGTTTCTGCTTCCCATGATGCACTAGGGCACATTTGCAGTGATGCTGCCCGTGGTCGGGTGTTTCAGGTCTTTCGACATGATACAGCAGCGCTGGGGCAATTTATATTCAATGCTTTGATCTGTGTTCCACAGTTACATTATTTTACATCACATTAAAGCCATAGTGCGTACATTCTGTTGCCCCATGAGGAATTCTGATTAATCACAAACATCACTGTCGGCGCATCTGCATGAGGTAAGCCTTTGGTGATTGTGCAAGGATTTTATTCCTTCTGCTGTATGTCCAGGTCTTTTATTAGCAGTATAATCAACAGTGAAACATTTCTTGGGCGCTTCTAGGGATTTTTATGAGCTCCTGCGCCAGAGTCAGGGGGTGACAGTGTCACCGTGACACCAGTATGTAAACACTGCCATACTGAGAAATACATAGTGTTTTTTGGTTGTTTTAATCAACTATGTTTCGACTTGTTTGGCTTTGGCTTGAATGTAACCAACGTTCATTTATATGAAAATGTTACACACTATGGCTTTAAACCTCATCATACATGATGTATTCAAAGAAAATTACAAATGTGTTAGTTTTTGAGTTAAATTTAAAATGTTGTACAAAGTAAAAAAAACTCCTCTCCGTTACATCCAAGTTTTCTTTTTACTTGAGGCTCTACCTTCCTCTGTGCGTTCATGTCCACTTTGCCCCTTTCCTTCATTGTCCCTGTTGTGCCTGTTATTATTTTCCTGCAGCTGATAATGTCCCGTAAATAGCAGAGGGTTGTAATTAAGGAGGATGGGCCCATGGCAGATCAGGCAGCTAATCAGCCACACAGGCTAGGGGCCCTACCCAGGCCGTGCTGGGGCTGCACCAGGACCAGTTTGTCAACTGTAATTGGCACCAAAGACTGGTGTAACGAGGACAAGATGTGGGCATGCAGTTATAAAACTGTGGCAGACAGGGATCAGGGATGCACACAGTCTGTATTTTTCACCAGGCACTAACCATTAGGCTACTGTTGGCCTGCTGCTGCAAGATTCTCTTTCTTGATTTATTGGTGTCTCCTTCCTTCCACAAACTGAAGTGTGGGAAATAGTTGAGAATTCAGTCTGTTTTTCGGTGAATGAGACGAGGAAAATTGGCATGTGACAATATAATTCGAATTGCATTTTTGCTCATCCGTATAAGCACAAGGGATAGCAGTTGGTTTTAGCCCAGGAGTTCTTATGGTTTTCTCTTCACAAAGTCTTACTCATATTTGATCCAAGAGCCAGTCCTTAGAATGGTCACGGTGAACTGCTGCACCAAGAATTATTGCGACAGTAATTGCCTGGATTAGTCCTGTAAGAAGATGCCACTCGATCAGCGTTTTTTTTTCCATACATGTGCTAACCTCTTCAAATGTTGGCTTCTAGTTTGTTAGGACCAAGGGGCTTCAAGGGGCTTCCAGCATCAATTAAGGGCTGTGTGTTATGGCATCGATGGGAGTAATTATGTATTATTTTACATAAACTGCACTGGAGGCGCGGTGAAGACAAGATATCGTGAAGGATGCTAGAGGGAGTAAAAAGAAAAAGAAAGGATTTGGGGATGGAGAGAGAAACACAAGAGGATGGGAGGTATGATAATTAACTGGACTATAGAGAATAATGTTTGTTAACTAGATCTAGAGCTGCAACGAATAATCCAATAATCTATTATTTATCCATTATTAAAGTAATCTCCAAATATTTTGCTAATTGAGTAATCGTTTCGAGACATCTTTTGATAAAAAATGTCCAAATTCTGTTTTCAGCTTCTCAAATGTGAATATTTTCTGGTGTCTTTAATCCTATTATGACAGTAAACTGAAATATTGTTGTGTTTTGGACATAACAATACATTTGAGAACGTCAACATGGGCTTTGGAAAACTGATCAATATTTTTAAATTTTTTTTTACATTTTACGGACCAAACCGCTTATCGATTTAATAATCGAGAAAATAATCGACAGAGTAATCGATTATCAAAATATTCGTTAGTTGCAGCCCTAGATCCCTAATTGAACTCAGCGAGACAAACATGGCCGCTCGCCACCAGAACGGCATCTATGATGACAGATTGTACTTGTCGAAGAGCTCAGCTGGCCAGACACTGTCAAACATCTGCTCTGTTTATGCCAGATGTGAAGACGTGTTTACCTTGTCAGCTGGCTGCAGGTGAGGAAGAACATGAGAAGTGGAGTGAGAGTGAACAAAGGACATTGAAGCGCTCCAAGCCCCTTCATATCAAATCACACCTACTTTACCTTACATTTGCAAAATCTGTTACTTTGTCTTTAAAAAAAATATATTTTATACATATCTAGGCATCTGTTGTTTGAAGTATATTATTTTGTATGGTGTTAAAAACATTTCACTGTTCACACACCCTTTAGAAACGTGCTTGCTTGTGTATACGTACATTACAGCTAGCATCAAGGCACTTTTTTTTTCCTTTTAAAAAAACAAAACAACCTACACTTAAACTTTTCACACAAATTATGTAACACTGACAAAAATGCACACTTGGTCACTCTGATGAACCATTATACAACAATTTCATCATCATTTTCATATTTCATAAAACAAATCTAAAACAATGCATTTGGAAAATGTTCAGCAAAAATATACACAACATTTGAGTGAAAGACATACCACTGGCAATCACTTATATAGTCTTTTATAGTAGACTATCTTTCTCTATCGGTTGGTAAAGGATCAATGTCTCATGCAGGGAGTTCTCCAACTCAAATCCCTGCCTACCTGTTGCTTAGAATGCAGCAGCTTTCATAAGAGATTTTCTGAATTTTGTTCAACTGTGCACCTGAATAGATAAATTATCATACATTTAAACTTGAACTTGAGTCTTTATTTCCATGCATGCCTGTTTACCTTACTTAAATCCTTCCGAGACAATTCGACTAACTTATGATAGCCAGCACAGAGAAAAGAAAAGGAGAATACAGAGTAAAAAGGGGAAGTAGGCTCAGGCCAACAGTAAGCATATGTGTTTGGCGCCAGTCCACTGCACTGTGTGTCAGTCTCGATATGTTGGAAAGCTCTGTGTGCCAAGCAGCCAGACTAAATATCTCTTAATGAAGTCTAGTCTCTCCAAAGCCCTTTCAATGAACTAAGTTCTCATTTACTACTGGAACTATAATGAGAAAGAATCTGATTGCTGAGTAAGAGTTGCAAGAAAGGACTTGTGACATTTGGAAGCTGTTTGAGCCACGAAAATGTCCAGAGGGCTCACACCGGAAGCTTGTTTCTTTCATATAATCGTGTCAAGGCTTAGCGGCTATTACCTCGGACAATGGGCTTCTTGCCTAATGGGTCTAAAGTTGCCATGGAGACCCATTGGCATTTCTGTTAAAAAGGCTTGGACACTGATTGATTTCACCGTTCTGCTCGGTTCCCCTCAGAGTTCACTTTTGTTCTCCTCACAGTAAAGTCAGCTCTGTATGTTTTGGCATGCATTGTAGAGATAAAACTGTGCACAGAACACACGGGGAAACACTGCATGTGCCAGAGGACAAGGCGTCCAACGCAAACGTTTCCCAGACATGAAGAAAGGAGCTCCCAAATTCTGTGGCCCGTAGCGCACTGGCAATGGATTGATTTGCGCTAAGGGGGTGTATGTGAAAACACGCAGAACACTGGCATGGCTGATTAAGACTGGTGAGAAAGGGTATGGCTGTGTGTGTGTGGGTGGGTGTGTGCGTGCATGGATGTTTGTTAGGGAATGTACGTGCCAAATCCTTAGCATGCAATGCACATATATGAGCGTGTGTGCGGAAAGGCTCCAGCGCTGCACTCTACATACAGCCCCCACTGAGAGTTTTTCCTGCTCCCCTTCTCTCTCCAGAGGAGCAGAGATCTAATGAAAACCACCTTGTCATTAACTGGTCCCTAGAAGGACCAATGAATGGTTAACATTCCAAGCAGCAGTGACCCAGAGTTAAAAAAATCAGCTATAACTAAAACCTCATATGACATTACAATGCTCCAAAGTATTGTTTGCTTTTTCCACTTTGGTTCTCTGAACCCCCCGAAATGTTTTGGCTACCAGCCTAAGATATTAATGGTGGCTTTCTCAGATTTGTTAAAGACAATGGCACTCTGTTTGTGTATGTTATTGTAGCTTGTTTTTTTAAGGTTTGAATAAAGATGGACTAATACTGGGCAGCGATTCAGGCCACATTTATCTTGCAAACTGGCGACGGGCCTGAGAACGGTTTGGAATTCTTGTGCGGGTAATTCACTGTGCAGTATGTGCCGCGGTGCTTAGATTCCATTAACAACATGTCGAAAGGACATGAAGCAGAGGGATCGGCTCAGGTGTTGATTTTATCCAACCAATACAAATCCCCGATATTTATTTAAATGCGTGCCACGTTTTCACCCCCAGTGCTTTCATGTCGGTACCATCAATACGTTCATGACTTTGGTTTTCTGGGCCAAGGACGACCGGATAAAGATAATTGGTACTGAGAGTAAGAACTTTAACGTTCACATGGTCAAAATCAGTGCTTAAGTGGATGATTTGCTCTCTTTTGTGTCCTAATCAACGTTTTTCCACTCGACATAACTCTAGGGGTTCTTCTGTTCTTCTCCCTAGATCAAGAAAGCTTATCGACAGAAAGCCTTGACATGCCATCCAGACAAGAACCCAGACAACCCCAAAGCAGGTGAGTAAATGTGTTTGTTTACTCTTCCCCTATTCTCTCCATTCTGATCCGCAGACCTTTTGTCAGCCACACAGTAGAGCATGAAACACGACTTTTTTAAATTGGTTTACGTGATCTCTGAATAGTTTGCTGAAGAAATAATCATCTGACCGAGCGGCCGTCAAGTTTCACAACCAAAAATGAATGCTTTGGTGTAGCTGTTGGTTATACCCTGCCAAACACAGCCACACAACCATTGGCTGTCTCTCCCGTCCACTTTCTAGCCAGGCAGCACCGGCCATACACCACCAACACCACCAGTGTTTCCACACTCCATGGCTTTACGAGTCCTTCTGCGGCCTGTCACCAACCAGCATGTCAATAATTGGACTAGAAAATCTCAGTGTAGTTTTTTTGTCGGGAGATGGAGGGAAAAAAGAGGGCATGTTGTGGACAAAAGACCGGTCGTGAGGCATGTTTTCAAGTGAGGTTTATGTGGTTGCTGGATGGTTAAGACAATGTCTGATTATGTCAGTAAAAAAAGGCAAATTGGTAGAGTTGGGAGGTTGAGAGGGATAATACAAAACCAGGGGGGTCGGTTTCCCAGAAATGGAAAAGAAGTGGTTTGGAGGGCCTCAACACTTGAACCCGCACATGGACAGACTCTGTCTCTATCGCACGAGAGCCAAGCATGTCTTGCTGGCCCTCAGGGGAAAGTTGTAATGTATGTAAGAGGTGGCTTGGGGGTCATGATTCCTCACTGACTGAAGATACCCCCACTATTTTGCTCCCTCTCCTCAACCCCCCAATGTTGTGACACTCTGAGCTGGCTGGTGGGCATGGCAGGTCTCCCCCTAGTTGGATTTCCTTCCAGCCCATTATATGCGTATAGGTAACCTGACCGCCCCTTTCTGGCAGCGTGATCTCCAGAGCCTCCTGTTAACGTGCATTGCCAGTCCCCACGGGGAGTAACAGTATCGGCCAGTTAGGCCTCCCATAAGTGAATGATTAAGCCTGGCTAGCATAGTGCAGTAGTGTGGCGTTTGTATGATGGGGAGTGTAGATTGTGGTCTCTCCCTGTGTGTGTGTGTGTGTGTGTGTGTGTGTGTTTGGGAGTCTCGCGTGGTAGCGGTGATTGCAGCAGTGGCCCCTCGAGGCGCTCTAATGGAAGATAGATGGAGCGGCAGAGGGGTTTGTGTGGGAATGTACAGCTGTGTCATTGGAAGAAACAGGTTTTCGTGAGACTCACAGCACCTTTTTAAAGCGTACAATGTCTCAGTTTGTCTCACCCCGTGCCCCAGCTTCAGCTATAAGATTTCATGCTGAGCACATAATGTCTGTCTTGGGATAAGCCCTCTGTAGAAGGCACGTTCTCTTCACGCTCTTCACATTAACGTCACCCAATCATCTATCTCCTGTCTAGTGTTTATATCATAAACATATCATGTTTATGTCAAATTTGCAAAGATCTGTGTTATATATTGAAATAGTAGCCATATTATTTTGCCTTTTTCAAGGCTTATATTCCACATGTAAAACATTGTAAACCGAAGCAAGGATATAGAAACCTAATGTTTTTTTTTGCTTGTCTTGCCCTCTTTCTTCTTCTAGCGGAGCTCTTCCACCAGTTGTCCCAGGCTCTTGAGGTGCTAACTGATGCCGCTGCCAAGGTAAAAGCACTAAACTTTCTAATCTAACCTTTTCATGAAGGTGCTGACACAAATACACAAACAGACGGACGCAATTCATCCCGCGGTGTAACACTGTTTTCAGGCGGCCTATGATCAGATTATCGCTGCCAAGAAACAAGCAGAAGAAAGAACCAGGAAACTAGATGACAAGAGGAAGAAAATTAAGCTAGGTGAGACACTTTGGAATTCTCAAAGGAGTTCAAGGCCCTTGAATATTATTATTATTATTATTATTATTTTTTATTGCATTGGCTTTATGTATTTTAAATCTGTTTCTGTTGTCATGTAATAATGTGTGTGTGTGTTGCTATGACAGATTTGGAGGCCAGGGAGCGAAACGCTGAAACTCAGAGCCAGGACGAGGTGCAAAACACCAGAACGCTTGAAGAAGAGGTAAAAGAATTGATAGAGAATGTAGAAATCACCGTCCATTCTGCAGCCCTCAGACATGTATTCCAGTGAATCCAGGAAAACTGAAGCACACGCAGACGCAGGTGCTCTTATTCTGTTTTCCGTCAACTACATCCTTCTGATTGGGATGAAATCTACCAAAGACTTGGGTCAGGAACAAAGGCTCTATCAGAGAGGCTTTTTTCTTTCACTGCCATATCATAATTATCAGTAAAACCATTAGGTGATATTGCATGACTTTATGCACTTTGTCGAGAAAACCAACGATGAAAAAAAAATAAAAAAATGGTGTGCGTGCTTCCACGGTGAGTCATAGCATGTGTTTAATGCATGTACATACTGTATGTGGCCATGTGCCTTGAGTGGGGAGAAAGTAACCAATAGGTGGCACTGTTCCATTTTCTGCCTCTCATGTCAAGGTGTTATTGCCTTAGCTAGAGAAATAAGGTGGTCAGCAAACTGGGAACACGTAATAGCTGGAAGGCTGTACTAGAATTGGAGAGGGATACAGGTGATGGATTACATTAGGGCACAATGGAGAGTGAATATGTATAATTTGCTGTCACTCCATCTGTGAACATTTCTGTATTGTACGTGTCCATTTTCAACCAGATTGCCCGTTTGAGAGAGGAGGGATCCAGGCAGCTTGAGGAGGAACAGAGGCTCGTCAGAGAGCAGATCCAGCGAGAAAGAGAAGAGATGGGAAGATGCACTCACAGAAGTATGTCCCCCTTCCCAAAATGTAACCTCGTCCAGTTTCTCTCCTGTCCAGGTTAACCAAGCCAGTTCATTCCAGTTCTGCCTGGTTAAATGCAAGTTTGAATCCAAGTATTTTTTTTTTCTAACTCATCATGCCATTGGTCCAACCACAGCATTGACCAGGCTCACTGTGGTTCACCAAGTATTACTCGCATTAAAAAAAACTATAACTGAATGTTAATTTAAAATGAACTTTGAAGAGGTCTATTTTAGTTGCTTTGGCAGTTCCACAACTTGGCAAGGTAACGCACACGCATCCATCAAACTTTTAACCTCCGAGATGATATTTTTTGCATCAAAGCCTCTGTGTCTCTGCTCCGGAGACATGAGAAAAATTAGAGTCTTGTAAAATAAGACTATAGAAGTGTTGATATTCAAGGGAAGAACTGATTCTTGGCCCCAGACTATACCCCCATTTTGTGGCTGCACAATTACTCATGCATAGTCAGCACATCTTTTGAGACTCTTCCATTTGCACGCAGTCAGGCCTCCTCTGGATCAGTCTGTTCCATCTCGAGAGGCACTCAGTGGATCATCAGACTAGAGCATGAGGCATACATTTACAACCAGACAGCCAATTTAATATTGCCGTACATCTGCGTGAGTTCCTCCTCGCCCATCTTGAGTCTGATATTTTTTGCCTCCACAAAACGATTGTTTATTTCAGGGTTGCTAGGTAATACAGTGTCCTGGGGCATCATTAAACAAAAACAACGGTATTCCTTTAATTGCCGTAATGAAAAAGCTGTTGTGTAATGTGAGCATGTTTATAATAAAAGCCTTAAGAGTGTGTGTCTGTGTCCAGCAGCACCAAGGCCTGTGTTTGAGGATGCTATAAAAGTGATGCCACAACTCCTGTAAATGATGTAGGCCTAACTTGTCAAATAAAGAACCTGTCAAAATAGGGCTTGCTATTTAAATGCACTGATAGCGCAGACTGCATGTATTGAGGCTCGTACACGTGCGTCACGTGACAGCCTCTTCTCAGAAGGGATCATTTGTGTGAAAAAAAAGAGAATACGACAGTAAAGAATGCAGCTTAAAAAACTTACCAAGTAAGATACATGCAGTGAATTTGTTTGTTTCCTTCGTTTGGAACGTAGGTTTTATTGACCTAGATTGTGATGTGTTCAAACGCTGTTTAATAAAAAGTATATATTCAATAAAGAGTATTCAGTGAAGGTAACTTAATTGTGATTAGTTCAATGTTAACTTGTCGAATGTAGTGTTAGGCGCAAAGCTAAAACAAATAGGCTACAGTTGAAGTAGAAATAGGTATCAACCGACGGTAATACCGTGTGCCGGGGTAGAATTTGGGGAAGGCTTAAAGGTGTCATAAATTGGAAACCACCCAACCCTGATTTCTTTGTCTTTTCACTGAACTGTCCCATCTTTTGTTTTCTCAGACCCAGGAGTGGAGAGATGTTCCAAGAGTAATGTGACCCCCAAATTGAAGGTAAGGCGTTTAGCTTTGAGCCTGTTAAAGTCAGTGCATGAGACTGGGGAAGAGGGGATGAGCTTTGCTGTTCTTGGACAATAAGGCAGCATGATGGAAAAAGAGGAGAAGGAGGATGGTTGGTGTCCCAGCATAGTCATGAGGAACTGCTCCATCTGAGCGAAAGTACAGGCTCAACCTCTGCAGGGATTTTGATAGAACCTTAGACATTCGTAATTCATTATTTGGAGACCATACACCAAGCAAGCGCACATGGTGTTCTAACGCCCATTCCTCCAGAGTGGGCCCTGCGTCGTCAGGAGACCTGTAACTATGCCAAGAGAGGGGCTTATTATATTTCCTTCGAGGAGACGGCCAATCCTGCACAATATTAAACGGACACTGGGGATATTAGCTAATGTGTTTAGACATTAAATCTGGTTTTACAATTTGATAGCCATCTAGTGGAGCAGTGTGTTCCCCGGCATTTGTGTATTCAGTTGGAAAAACAAACTGGCCGCGAGACTCATACCATCAGGGTCATGTTGAAGGACATGGGAACATCACCGCAAAAGGCCTTTCTCAGGGACTGTTAAGTTTATTAAACCATCTTTCTTATCATTCATTTTTCTCTTTTGTGTTGTCTCTAGAATCAGAGAACATTCATTAAAACATTTTAAAATTCTGTCAAGGTAAAGTTATATTTTATCTTTAACCTGCATCAAAATTATGGTATTCTAGATTTGACCCAGTTTTTTAATTAAACAAATCTCTGCTACTCTGAAATAAGTGGTGTTCCTTAAAATGATCAACTGTGCTGATGATGGATTAGAGACTATTGCATTGAACCCGACGCCAACCCCTCCTTAAGCCAAATATCAGTGATGTTTGCCATTGTATTTTCACTCTAGACTTAAATTCTATGGTATCTCGTTTTCAGTGTTTAAGTGCACATCAACAGCAGAAAGAGCCCCTTGGTTAAGTCCCACTAATATCTTCCCTACTTGTGTATTTATTTACGAGGAACAGGAGAACACAGCATCGTGTCTGCGTTTTGGGCTAAAACTGTAGACATCACATCACGCCAAAAATATCTTATTGGAAGATTAATGGGTAGGAAGGTTATCAGCATGTAATGGAAGACGGCTCTGGGAAGGAGAATGTACATTCTTAACCGTAATTGTTGGTAAAAGAGGCCATGTAGACATGGAAATTCCCTGAAGTCCTTGTTTGTCTGACAGTGAGCAGAATGCTGGATCTGAATCAACACTTAGCGCTTGCCATTTATAATAGTACTTCAAGCAATTAGTGTGATATTGGCTAGACTCTGCTGTTCTTTAAACATGGATGCAAGAAGTTGCACAACATCTCCTTTTGGGAGTACGGGAACTCACATTAGCGTTCAGTGACAGGACTCCAATGCAGTAAAAATATTTTTTCTCGCTATCTTTTATGGAAGCTGTTTATTATACGGAAAGTAGTTGTACGGTAATTTCTAGAACAGCATTTACACAGTGCAATATGGCAAGTATCAAGACATAAGTACGGACAGAGAAACATTGTTACACAAGCGGAAACGTTAACCACAGTCCTAAAAACAAAGACTCAACACATGCCAGTGGAGGACTGTCTCTCCTCTCCTTCAGCATAAACCTGCTTTGGTTTATTTAGTCATTATTGTGTCTGTTGTTGTGTGTGGACCTATAGTTGGGCAGGTGAGCCAGGTGAGTGTATTCTCTGCTCCACGGCTTTGTGTGCTAATTTTAGAGCCAAGCCTGCCCGGTATGCTTTGTCTCCTCGACGGTTGAGTTCATATTCATTGTACTTCAATGATCAGACATGACTATGCACTTCTTTGTTTCTTGAAAGTCTGCATGCCTAATACAAGCCTGACCTTTGGGTCTTCTTTCTCATTTCAGCTAAAGTGGAAGTGTAAAAAAGATGACGAGACGAATGGAGGCTACTCTCAAGACATTCTTTTACGACTTCTACAAAAGGTACACATCCTGAAAAATCAAATGAGTAGTGTGTGTCACAGTGTAATAAGCCTAAAATGGCTTGCCTTCAGGACTTTTGTTTTTTTAACTACAGAATTGCACTAAGGTTGGGTAATATAATAATACCTTGAGACTACAGCGGTAGCTTTCCCTTTTAAATACATGTCAGGCTGTATTAGGACATTGCATGCAATGTTGTAAATTAATGAGCAGGACCGCTTTGCAGGGATTTTGTATCGATGTGATGAAGTACTTTAATATACAAGGTCTTTAATTGACTGGATTAACCAATAACAGATGTGATCTGGATTGTTTCTCAATAACATTTTCAGGAAATGCACTATATGAGGATATATATTGCTATCTGCTATTTCTATTTGAAGTGACATATTCCCCATAATAATATAATTTGTAATAAAACAAATAAGTGATTGAATGTAACACTTTATCCTCGCTGTCCCAAAGCACTCCTGCTCTCCATGGTAACAAACCTGCCCGCAGAGTCCGGCCATATTTGAGGTCTGCATGACATCAGCGCTGCAGATTGTTTTATTCTTCCCCTTAAATAAGGCCTATTAAGTTTTGTTGCAGTGAAAGTGCTGAGGGCAATGTTGTAGTGCCCTTTTAAAGCCATGCACGCCATTGTTTGTGGCCCCTCTTACCAGGTGATTAAGTAGTGCCAAGGGAGGCTTTTGGAAATGGGCTCTTCTCATGCAAACCACAACCATCTTATGCTACGATCCATCGCGAGGGATTTCGGTGGAGCATAGGCCGGCCTGAAATGGAGGATATAGGGCAAGTGTCACTGACGTCAAACTGTCCGGAAAGAGGCGTCTAAATTTCTCCTCTGCACAAACTCCAATCAACGTGGTGCCGGGCAGAAGGGCTGTGTCATAATAACGACTGTGGAAAAGAAGTGTTGTTCCTTTTTAAATTCTTAAGCATAGGGAATACAGTTAAGGAAAAAAAAAATATAGTTATTTGAGATGGCAAGCTCCATTGAGTGACAGTTATTGGTTTGGGCTTGTAGAAATAGCCAACGCTGTGTGGGAAAGCAAGTATAGCATGTGGATACTTCTTCATACTTGTGCGTTTACTTTGGCTGCTCAGAATGATACATATTCGTTTAATGGTGGGGAAAAACAACGTTACAATATTTATATTTTATGAAACTGAGGCCTTTTGAGAGTCTCCTTTGTCACTGTTGGCTTGCTCGGTGATGTCCTTAGTAAGCATTAGTATTCCTGGACTTTCCCATTCCCAGAAAGCTGCATTTTCACAGAATGAGATTCTCAAAGGAATTTAGAAACCCCTTTTCTCTGCTTATTACTGTAAAGACATGTGTTTCTATCCGCCCTCATCGTCTCTCCATCTCTCTCGGACAGAGGTCAGGGAATAACTGAGATGCTCTTCTCCCCACTTCCTCTTTTAGGCCAGCCTTTTCTCTCTGTTCTGGTTTGTGGCAATAAGTGAAATCGAGGGCCACCTCCCATTTCAACTTTCGCGCCATATATTTTGTTGTTTATCAACTGTGTCACTGCACAAGGAGTAGCGACAGTAAATGTGTGATATATTGCCTCCTCTTGTCTCCCTAAAGAAGTCAAAGGTCACACTTTGGTACACGGTGTTACTTGAATGTTCTTTGCTGTGTAACTGGCCCGGCCCCAAACATACGAAGCCTATCATTACAGATAAGGTTTAATAACCAAACGCATCTTGTATCCTAAGTCTGTTAATATTCTCCCCCTGTTTTGAGTTCTTCAGTCTGCATATGCTTTGCGTTTTCATGGTTACGGGTTGTGCTGTGAAAGGAAATACTAATTTGAATGTTCTGCATCTCTCCTCTTCCCTCCGTCTGACTTCTCTTCTTTTCTCCTTTTTCTTACCTCCAGTACGGGGATGTTTTGAATGTGATTTTATCGACTAAGAAGAGAGGAAGCGCTGTGGTCGAATTTGCCACTGTGAAGGCAGCTGTAAGTACCTTATACTATACTCTACCCTGAATCAGTGTCCTCATTCTGTCTGTTCATAAAAAAATAAAAAAAAGATTTTCCAAATGTGGTTCTATTTGCATAGAACCACATTTGCTTACCACACTCTTGCCTTGAAGTCTCAGGTCACCTGCTGAGTTTGATTATTGCTAAGAGTGACACCTGTCACAGACTTCCCAGCCTCAGGACGGTTTGTGCAAACCCAAACCAGTGCTTTAAGTCATTCCGCATCGTGAATCTCTGTGCTGATGGGAACCACTGGATGGAACCATTTGAGCAGCCTCATTGTTCCACTCTGTCTGGATCCTCGGGCTCTTTGTCGCCATGGCGTAGTATTTTATTGTGGTTTCCCTCACCAGGCTGTGTGGTTTCCGTCCAGAGTGCATTTCTGCCAGTCCACAGGGATCTGGGCACAGGTTCTGTTCAGGTCTCTTCCTGCAGCTCATCTCCTGGTCCAAGCTCTAGGAGTTGGCCTAGTTACAATCCACCTTTGTCCTTGCCGACATGTGTTTTTCGAATGTAAATTATACGCAATAGTCCCTGCACAAATACCCAGGTGTAAAATAGATAAAAGACAGATTTCAGGACAAGGAAAATGTTTTTTTTTAAATTCCCTATCAAATACTGCGAGAGGAACCATCTGAAGATGCACTCACTCACAGATTTTCTGCTATGATTTTTTTTTAGGAGTTGGCGGCCAAGAATGAAAGCGGCCTGAGTGAAAATCACTTGAAGATTTCGTGGCTTGAAGGACAGCCCGAGGTTATTGCTCCAGCACCTCAACCTGGCCACTTTGCGTCGTTGCAGGTACCAGTATGACTTGAAAAATGCATTGTTTTAATTCCCTCTTTGAAGAGGGAAAACGTGCTGGCCCTATGTTACAAAATCTTCCCATGTTCACAGCTTCCAACAATAATACTTTTGCTTAAACACTGTCCCAGAAAGAGAGGTATGTAAACCTCCTGAGGTTTGATTTTCGTCTCAGTGCTGCAAATATTGCCCCAGTGCTTGCACTCTGTTCGCCTGGCCTAGAACATTGTGTTTGGTTAAATGGACCTCAGTTTATTTGCTTTGGAGTGGTGAGGCGCTGGCCCGGCAGCCGGCCCACAGCCCCTGGTCGGCCGCTCATTAACAGGCCGGACCTGGGAGACCCCAGGAATGCTGCGCTTCACATAGCAACGCAGAAGAAGCAGTGTGTAATAATGGTAGCCTGGCACGTTAGACTGACTAAATGCACATTGGTGCCAGGTGAGAATCTCTATATTTTGATGATTTAAATGCAATGCATGCAATTATTCGCTTTTTGGCTTCTCTCTCTTTTCTTTACATTCATTTTGGTGACATGTGTAATTCGTGTAGATCCAAGGAGTTTTTGGTGTGTGTGTATGTATGTAGGTGTATATATAGGTATATATAGATGTGTATATATTAGGGCTGTCAAAATTAACGCGTTAACGCAGGGTGATTAATTTCTGGAATTAACGGCGTTAATGTTTTTAACGCATTTAACGCATGCGCAGAATGATCCGCCCCGTACATCCCACCGGCTCTGTACTACAGTCATCTAACGTTGTGGCTGACGCAGGATCAGTTGCTGCGCGCAGCCAAACATAGCAGCACGTTAGCCCGTGTCGTGTTTTAAAGTTTTAAACTGCTAACGGTCACGTCTGTGTCGGGGGCATAGATAGTATATAAAATCAACTGCCGCGGCCGGCAGTTGATGTCGGGAGCAACAGGAGGTGAAACATTGTCCACTCTGTTCAGACACAAACGTCTGCAGTTTTCAGAGGTGTGTGTGATCTGGTACACATGAACAGTCCCCTAGGACGTGGTCGCGTCTACAAACGCACGCACGCACGCACAGACACACACACACACACACACACACACCGCGGACTGTAATCAAGTTGTATTTAAGAATGCACAACCTATAGGTTCACCAAATAAATGCCATTCTATAGCCTATCCTATATTTGCCCAAAGACATAGTAAAGAGATAGACCAATTGAATTATGGTTTGATTTAAATTTATTTTCAGTATTTTCAATTAATAAACATAGCCTACTAATTTTAAATGTACATATACACCTTCTGTCATTTATCTTTCCGTTCATACAACAATATACAGAGAAAATTCGAATTTTTCGGGCATATTTCGAATGGTAAAATTAATCGTGATTAATCCACAGAATCCTGTGATTAATCTGATTAAAAATTTTAATCGTTTGACAGCCCTAGTATATATATAATATAAAAATAATAGAAGTAGAAGAATGCTTCTTTTGGAAAAAAACACCGTATAACATTTTCCCTCTGATGTATTGTCTTTTGAAAATCACAGTAGTCTATAACATTGCAACCTTGACTTTTTTAATCGATTTTGCACGCCTTATATTTTCTTTCGCTGCCAGCACACATACAGACACAAAAGGCACATTAACTCTCTTCCTGTCCAAGGATAATCTCATTTCACCTATATCCTCTGAGGATCTACAAAGTTTTTCTTTCTTTTCATTAGATTAGTATGAAGTAATGTTTTCTTTCCCTGCAGTGTCCATTTTACTCCTCCTGCGTTGTGATTTTATTTCGTCTGGGGGGGATTGCAGATCAGTAGACTCTCACTGTCTACTTATCTGTGTCTCCAGAGCTGCTGCTGAACTGGGGTTCACCTCTCAACCCAGTGCTGCGACTGACACTCTGAGACCCCCTTGTCAAGGCTAGCATGTGAGGCTCAGCTTGCACACTGGGACTTGTCACAGTAATCTCTTTAAATGTTATTATGGTAACCCGGTTTGCCTTACAGATATCCAAAACTGATTATGATTTTTTTTTGTCCATGCGAGAATGAAAACATTACTATAACAAGAATACTCTTTGCTAAAGCGGCCCACATGACATCATTGGTTAACCAGTGTAGATATTAGTAATGTTGTTCCACATCTGGCCTGGTGTCAGTGGACATTGGAGAACGAGAGATAGAGGTTATAAGGAGCCAGAGCCTTGGAGGTCTGTAATTGAAAAATCAGATAGCTCTGCTGTTGTCTACTTCTCCATTGCTCTCCTTCACCAGCCAGCTGCGATCACATAGGAACAGCTTCGGTGATGAGTTGCTTCTTTAACCTCATCAAGACAAACATAGTGCTCAGAGAGTCAGAGTCTCACTACAGGGAGCTCAGAGACACAGACGTATGACTTCAGACTCTGCTCGGCTAAATAAATTGATTTGGGGCCAATTTGAAGGGTACGCACATCCAAATACCTCTGCAAAGGATCTGTTGCGTAGCCTGTACTGAAAGACAGACACTTTAATTTTAAAGGAACAATCTATTAGATTTCTTCGTCAGGCGCTGTCAAATATCACAAAACACGAAAAGCAATAAATGAACACAAACATATTCATCACTCCTGAGGTTGTGACCCGCACGTCTTGTCTGGACCCAGATCTTCTTCTGGTTGGTTCAGAAATTCAATTTGCTGGGCGCCAACCCAGCAAATTCAGTGGTCGTTGCTGTTTTTTTGCCTTTGTGAAGGGCCTAATGGAGTGGGGGCAACACATTCCCATTGAAGACCCCCCTCAGGGGTTCAGAGACCTTGAACATTGCTAACCATAACACGGTGTGTTGGATTTTCACTGCTCTCGCAGAGAGACACAGAAGTGGCCTGTTGAACTGTTGGCTCTGTTTTTGTTCTGCTTGTCCAGAAAGACGACATGGCTTGATTTCTAACGGGGGTCCCAGTGCATTCACCAGGTTTTTCCTCAGCATGGATATTAAACATATCAAAATAGGAAAGGGCCACATCTTCCACACTGTGTAAAATTGCTCCCCCCATGCCCTTGACTTGATTCAGACCCCTCTTTTGGCAAAGGATCTAGTTTAATCTCCTGACTGTTCTTAGTTGTTTCTCTACCCTTTGACATAATAAACTGTCATAGTGAGACATTGGGAAATGGGCTGGTTCATGAAGGAAGCTGCTGAAGTCATTCTCATTAGTGGATTTCTCCTAGCCTTGTATTGCGCACAGTTGCAAATCTCGTGAATGAGCCATGATGCCCGAAAAAATAAATAAATAATAAACAGTTGTTTTATATTAATTGTGGCCTGTGTGGTACGAGAAACCGCGCCGGGCTCAGACATTAAACATCTAAGTGCAGTGTTTAACGGCAGCTGTAAATAGTTGCTGCATCAAAATATACTTTCACATGTAACTCATAACTTTATGGTTTCCACAGAGTCCAACCAAAGATTCATATCTCACCTCCCAGACCGTCTGGGATATGGAATCAGTGTCTAACCATCTGCTTTGTCTTTCCCTGGACGCAATGTTTGTGTCTCCGTTGATGTAATGCCGGCATTAATCACCGTGTCGTGATTCTTGGTTTATTGCATAGTTTAGCTTACCATATTATTCAAAGTAGTCTATTGTGAAGGATTTGAATTTGAGCCCTCTCTGCCTGCTTCTTCCATCTAGTGCCGGGGAGCCATCGCAGGCTTGTCACGACACAAACCAGATGCAGCAGATCAGCTATTCCTGGATTGTTTTTCCAGCCCGCCGGTTTGCTAGTGCTTGAAAAGTGCACTCTCACCTAAAATAGCCCCCCGAGTCTGGAATGAGATGCACTGTCTGTGGCCACGCTGTTGGCATAATCAACCCCGGCCTGACCCTTCTCTGAATGGAGATAGCGGACCAATTGGAGGAAGACAAGCTAGCATGTGTGTTTTGCTTTTATCAGACCCAAAACAGGATATATTCTTACTCTTATTGGTTAGTACCTGATATTAAAGGTGCCGTTTCAGAAGAGACCGGTTTGTTTCCATTTGCAGAGCCTGCAGTTAGTTTACAAAACATTTTTACTCTACTTGAAAATCTTAGTATTGAATTATTCTATCATCACAGATCAAAACAAAATTATTCTGAGGCACCTGGAACCAAACCTAGGATTAGTATATGTTTGTAAACAAAACTGTGGGCCCTGCTGCTGTAAACAATAGCAGTGAACCAGTAACTTTTCAGGTAACTTAAAACAGTGTTTCAGGGATCCAAATTTCCCGTGAGTAAAGTTTGTTTATTCAGTTATGAGAATATACCTTAGAATATGTTCACTTCTCTGATGCAGCCATAAGTTACATAGTGCACCTTTAATGTTGAATGGATATGGTAGAGAGAGACAGGTAGTAGTATACCTCCATAATATATGAGGTTGAAGTTGGTGAATATGGCCCATGTAAAACTGGACCCTCGTGGAACAAAACACTGCATAGTTTATAGAAAAGATACACTGATTTAGGAAAGCTTGAAATATTTAGATGTGTCTTTGCATATTCTCATTAGACACGGAACCAATTTCCTGGTGCGGTCAGAATTTCAAAATGATACTAGTGTTACTCCCAAACACGCCCGGTTCATCATGCGTGTCATGAGAGGGGATAGCTGTTGTGGATTGGCTCGGCCTTAGCCGGATATAGCTTGATAATAAGTTCTGGCATGATACAGATGGCATAAACAATATCAGTTTCACAAATCCCCCTCTTTTGTGTGAAGCCATGTTAAATCACGCGGCATATTTCAGCAGCATCAAGTTATGCTGGGAGATTCAATAACAGTAGGAGGACACATCTCTTAATTGCCAGAAAAATATTTTTTAAGTTTTTTAAGTTAGTTTGACAAAATAAATTACTCTAAAGAGTTACTCATCAGTGAGATGACAGGTTTTTTTTGGTATTCCTTATGACAGCAAGTTTAGGTTTTTGGAGGGAGAGAAGTGGTACCAGATGTGATTGGGATACCTCACAGCTCGGCCAGTTTGCACAGCGCAGACAAGATAATTTGTCTTCAATTACAGACTCTTTCTTCTCACATCAGTCATGTTGCTGAACACTTGTTGAGCTTAAGTTTATTTGATTCTTCACACTGAGAGCTCATGTGAAGAGGACATAGCCATATAACATCCAAGAAATCTTCTGTGAAGCAGACGTTAATTTTTTTAAATATTACAATGAAAAAGGATGGGTTTTCAGCTGAATTCAGCTGAATTACATGAAATACCAATATGTGTTTTTTTAATTTTTTTTTTAATGTTTGTATTATAGCTTTAAGTTTTTTACCTTTACTTAGCAGCGCAGTTATTTTCTTCCAGTGTCCGACAATTCCTCTTTCTCTTGTGAATAAATTAGGCTTTGAGGTGTCATTGTAGCAGACGGGATCGATGTCCAACCTAAAGTCTGTGTGACTGAATAGCTCTTTCTCCTGCTTATCTGGATGTAGAAGTCTGAATATAAGAATCTGCGGACGCACCCTGGTTAGCCATTAAAGGTCAGCTCTTTGTGACACAGGTGTGTGCAACGAAGCAGGGAATGGTTAACCACTCAGCAGTTGTGTCAAAGTCCAGTTTACTGTAATACAGTACTCTTGACTCCACATACCTCTCTAATTTCGGCCTGTGTGTCTCACCACCTTGAAATAATATTGTGCTACTTGTAGCCTTGGATGATCCAAGGCTATGATTTCTCTTGAAACTGTGACAGACACGGCTTATTTCCTCCACAGTGGCTGCTGACTGCTTAAAAAGCCAAATAAATGTCTTTCCATCAGGGTGCGTAAACATTCTCATATGTGCTCTCTTAAAACGTTGACAAGAGCATTTATATCCACAAAACCACCAATCTTGGAATTTGATAGACATATTTCTTTACTTCTGTAAAATACAAAACAGTACACTTTCAAACACAAGAAATGTTTCACAATGTGTTATTGTCATGACATATTCAAGAAAGAGTGGCATTGATGTACATTTTAAAATGGGAGATGCCAAAACAGATATACAGCGCAGACGTACCCACAGACATGGCTGTTTCTGTTTGGACGTACATAGAATCCTGAATCTATTGCTGGAAGCGGGACGCTTGTGGTTCGTATATTTTGCACCATGACCCGTGGGGAACATCGGAATTCGACTGGTTCTGTTTTTTTTGTTTACCTGGCAACCCCCTGCTAAGACCCAGACTGTCCTGTCCCTGACTCTCTCATCTCCAGACCTGAGGAAAATGAACCTAAGATTGTCTGTACAAAAATTTCAGCTTGACCGAATGACCGTACGTGCTAACATTTAAGTGCATGTGTGTGTTTCCCTTTACTTGTGTGCCAGTGTATGTGAGATACATACATGTATTTTTCACTTGTCGGGGGTCTGTTTGGTCAGAAGGTAGTGTTTAAACCCTCATCAGGACTTTTTTGCGGCAGTAATGGATGTCTCTGGTCCTCCTCCCTCGACACCCCCTGCATGTGTGGAAGTATCACGTTACCCTTTACCACTTTCCCTCTCGTGCGCCACTCACTGAAGCATCAGACTCTGATTTCCAGCTAAGAAAACAGCCTGCTCTTGCTTTTTTTTTTTTCTCTCTGAGGTCCTGGACCTGTGGCCTAGGCTTGGTCTGCAGCCCAACCTGCCACTACTGGCTGGCTTTTTATTGGAAGCAGAGCTAAGTGTTTGTTTTCACTGCATTGTTGGGAATGAGAGATGGGGGGTACCTTGGTCTACCTTAGAGAGGGGCCTCTGGGATGCGTGCGGAGGAAAAATTGCCCTCTGCACACAATAGATTGGCAAGCACGCCAAGAGCCAAGACATCACAGCTCGAGGACCTTGGATTCCAGCCGCAGATTTTCTTTTCTTAAACACAAAACTCTTAAGTCTTAACAGCCGTCTTTCAGTGCTGTGCTGTGTGGTTTGGGGGATTACAATAGCAAAGGAGGGAAGCAGAAAAGAGTGAAAACGTCCAGCTTGAAATTTTTAAAAATAAGACAGAGTTCAATTATTAACTTAAATTTTGTATCCAGCTCTGCAAGGGGTGAACCTGAGGAGAACATTAACTTTGTGTATTTGTCTTTTTTTCCCCCTCGAACCTTTCAAACAAGATTATGTTTAATTTTTAACAAATGCTGTGGACCACAGTGTGCTATAGAGACTAGAATATCTGGTGCTCTACTTAAGAGTAAACTCATTATCTTAGAAATTTGCTGTGATGTCTGATTCAAACAATTCAAACAACATGTTTTACTGAAATAATGAAATAAGACAGACTTTTCCATCTTGTGTATCAGTTTTTTCAGTGAAGTACTTCACCTCCATTAAATATTTGGTGCGGAAAGTTCTAGTAACCGGGGATTTTAAAATCGGATATCCCCAGTCAATGCGACTATGAACCATCACTTGAAGATTGGTTTGTCTGCAAATTCAGAAGTGTGTCTCAGAGAACAGTTTGAGTTGAATCTCTTATCCATATTCCAAACGTATTATATAGCCTTTTTTTGACCTTCTATCTTGTCTATTTGTGGAGTTTTTCCATCACCTGGAGAACATCATCCAGGATTGAAGGGCCCAGGTCGAGGCTAAAGGAAAAGCCACTGTCCTCGTCGTTTTGCTGTCCGTCTGTAGTGTTCCTGAAGTCTGTGGAATCTCCGCCCCCAAGTCCAGGGCAGCGAGTCTGACCGGAATCAACATTATTCCCAGTTTGGTACACATCCTCCTTTTCCATCTCTCCGTCTCCTTCGTCACTGTCCAGAATGGGCATAGAGTTGCATTTCTTTCGGTTCTGAGATGCTTTCTCCCGACGGCCTACGCGCCAGTCGGGGCTCTCTGGACACTCTGCCTCATCCAGGTTCAGACGCGGGGGCTTGGGTGGCGGGGAGCAGGCCAGAAGGAGATTCTGTTCGCTCTGGGAGCTTTGCAGAAGCAGATTGTGGCCCATTTTAAGGAAGGACAGGTCTCCAAAGCTGTCCGTGTGGGCGTTGTTGCCAATATGCGAGATGTGGCGGAAGTCAGCCAGGGGAAGGCTGATCATGTTGACGGACAGCCGCTTCCTGCTGGCCCACCGACCAGAGGATGGCTTTCGGTACAGTGACGTTCTCAGCGGCATCTTGGCAGATCTGTTGATATACACTTTAGTGTTTTATATGTCCTCAAAAGTCTCTTTATCCTTTTGTATTTCCTCTTTTGCTTCGAATCTTTAGGAAGTGATGAAGCCTAAAAGCATAATGCCATCTGAAACGAAACAAAAAATAAAATGAAAATTAGAATTTATCAAATGTTAGTCTGATACCAAGTTTCTTGTGAAGGCAATTTGCATCAACACTGCATGCTAAATCCATTTTTGATCATTCAGGTTCCCCTTTCATCTTGCGAGAATATGGAGCAGGCTTTTGCTTGTGCTTGTCATGTAATTGAGCGCCAGATGTGATTATTGGACTGTTTCATTGTCGACAGCGATTGTTTAGAGATCGCACCTGCTCCACTTGGTCTAATGAAATTCAGCATTATTTGGCAACAGAGGGATGTTCCAACAATGCTTTGAAGCTTTCATTACTAAATATTTACTTTTTAAATCCCTGATTTTCCCATAAATTCAGGTGTGGTCTGCTGTCAGTCCTCTGAAGGAAGTCCATTAGCTTACTTAAGACTTCCAGTAACAAAAGCAACACAAATGCAAAAATGGTAATTACCGTATCAAAGCGAGTCGTATCTCCTCACATTTTGTTTTGGGAGAATGCAAGGTTTTACCGTAACTTCTGACAGGAGTCACGGTGATAACTTCCCTTTTGAACACATGTTTATAATTTTGTGATAAATACAAATTGCTGGGAAGCAGTTAGGTTATGTTGCTGCAGAATGAGAGTTAGGGGAAGGTGGGGTGATTTGTGCAACTTTTTACTCAAAGTGATTTTAAAGTGAGGCCTTGACAGTTAAGTCTCCAACTCAAATATGTACATATATTTCAGGATGTTGTGCATCCCTGGCAATAAAAACTTTGGATCTGGAATAAACTGTTTAAGAAATATAGCTTTCGGAAAAAAAGTTGTCTTGTCGCACAAATCACCCCACTACGTGGGGTGATTTGTGCGTCATTGTGTCACAATGACAAAGTCACCATCATCATCTTTCTGGCCATCTGAACTCTCATCAGTGGTGTCGTTAAGTGGAATTGAGATGTCACTCTCTTCTGAGCTACTGTAGACAATCACTTTCTTTTGGTGACCAGCGTATACAGCCATGCCACTGGCACAACTCTCAGAAATGTACTTTGCACTAGTTGCTCCGTGCTTGTGGAACCAACTGCCACCTGACAAATGTGATTCCCCCTACATTACTGCCTTTAAATCAAGGCTCAAAACCCATATGTACACCCTGGTGTTTCCTCCCCATTAACCTCTGCACTACTTACTTACCTCTGCACTACTATCTGTGTTTATGTGGATGTATGGGCTTTACGTCTTTTATTTTGGTTATTGTTATTTTACCTTCATTGTTTACCTACTGAATGCACTATGTACAGCACTTTGGACAGTGCAAACTGTCATAAATGTGCTTTTATAAACACATTTTACTTACTTACTTACTTATAACTCACCCAGGCCCTTGCGCACAAATCACCCCATCCCCAGAATTTTGGATAATAGGCATGATGCAGCAATTTAGGGTTGACATTGTGCTAACTATATAGACTCAAAGTGTAGCATACCAAAGCACTAAAACATGTGTCAAATGTTTTCAAACGTGTCTATAATTGTTCAGACACAATAATCAAAAAACCTTGATCATGGAAATTTACCTTTGAAAGGCAAAACACAGTTTTTTGAGCTTAAATGTGCTTATATCTTATTCCTTGTGTCTCCCTTCTTTACAGGATGAGTCAAATGGATGGCTCTTCTTAAATATGTGGTCACATTTCCAATTTCTTCCACGGTTTTCTAGAAACAAGGGGTTTTGCAACTTCCAAAATGCACAAATCACCCCACCTTCCCCTATATGGTGTCCCTGGATGTGCAATCTAATGAAATTAAATATGGTTATTTTCATAAATAACATCACACTGTACTGAAGGAATTACATTTAACAGTAAGTCATCCGTTATGTAATTTAGTTTGGGGATTTTGAATAATCTTTAATGTTTCACTTCCACCAACAAAACTTAAAAGGAAACACCTTGGGCAAAATGAAATTAATATTTTATTTTTTTGGCGTTCTGTGACCTGTAATCATCTTTAAGTGATTACAACAGGAACTCAGTGAAACAGAACTCGGTTAACCAACACCGGCAAGTCGATTAGATCATCTGCTCAGTGTCTGTGATTTTACGGTCTCCCAAACAGCTTTGCCCACATTAGATCTGTGTTCGTGACTTGGAACACTCACTCTGTAAATTTGTAAGCCACTACAGCAAACAGGTTTTGTTGGCCTGTAAAGGTTTTACCGGCACTTTAGTAGCAGCGGGAGATTGGAGAGCATGGACACAACAGCATTCCTTTCCAAACATGTCAGTTTGGCCAAGGAGGAGTCTTAGGATTTCTGCCATGAGGATCGTATTCAGGAAACACTTCGCGACCAAGTAAAAAATTAAAGAAGCCCAATAAAACAGATTGGCCAAGAAACTTTCTTCAAGTATCTTCCCTCAATGCTGCAGTAACGATTGATCTTTGAGACAGATGTGTGATGAATACTTTAACCACAATGCTCAAAGGAATTGATTTCAAGATTGTTTCTTTCATGCAGTTGTTTGTCTAATAAGTCAAATCACAGTAGAATAGACAAAGATTGATTATTTCAGCTCTTACCTGTCTTGCTGAGCAAATACAGGCTATTTGAATCCCACACTTGTACACACGTCTCACATGTCAGGAGAGTAGGCAGCGTCTACCTGCACACCCTGACAAACTCTTTCCCTGACATGATGGGGCTTGTTCAACCGTTCCAGAGAAGACCTGGTTGTACCGCCTTGAGACAGAAAAAACAGAGTGAGATAAAATAGTCTTTCTCCATTGACACAACCAAGTCAACTTTTACATTTAGCTGTAGCATTTAACCGCAGAGAGTGTCTCCTACCTTTGTCTACGCTGCTGCTTAGGTGGGTGTTGTCAGTCCTTGGACATTTGATCCCTTTTTTTCCTTTTTTTTTGTTCACCTTTCCCAGTGTAAACTCCCTCTTGTATTGCAGGGCTCTCCAGGTGTGTTGCCGGTGAAAGTCCTCTTTGCATAAAAGAGAGAGAGGCCAGGTGAGGTCAGCGTAGAAGAGTGTTAAGGCATCCAGTTGGTCTCTTTTTGTCATCACTTTAGTCTTTTCTTAGTTTATATTTGCTGTCTTCCCACCTTTTTAAAATGGTTGCCAGACATCAGATGATATCATCCTGGTTGTGCTGTAAATTGGCCTTTTAGACACAAGTATTAAAGTAGGTCTTGCTGTTCGGCAGGCTGCACCCATTACCTATGATGAGAGAGAGTGAGCTGAGACTGATTTGATGCCTGCGATATTGAGAAATACCAACATGCGGGCTAAGCTACGGCGCACAACTGCTTTCAAGAGCTGAATGGTGAAAAAGTGTTTGAAAGAGGGGAAGCTTTAGTGAGGTTGAATTTGTATAGGTTTGGGAGTGGACAACAGGTTGTGTTTGACAGTGTGTGTGTGTGTTGTGTACATTGTGTGCTTGTGTTTAAAAGGAAGTCATAGTCAGTGAGCAAACAGGTCAGTCACTCGGGAGGAGGGGGGTTAACCAATCTCTAATCTCCGTGTCATTGTCCCTCTGCACTGCTTATTTCCTGATTTCCTGCTTACTGTTGGCTTGCCTAAAGCCCCAGAGAGCAGCCCACTCCACAGGCCCTTCTGCCTGATTGGAGGCCTATAGCGTCTCTATGTAATCAAAGCACACTATCGCACACAGACATGTATGAACAGGGACACCGGATTGCACAAGAAAGATAACTTGTTGCGTTTCCAGTTCTCACGCCTCCCGAGTGTTGACTTTGCCTTTGTAATGCTATGGCAATACCATAATGAAAATTGTGTCGGAACAGCAAGCTTTTGTTCTGCTCTATGGACTTTGTTTGTGTTAAATTTGGCAATGCTCAAGCATTTTATTGTGCTCACACAGGCAGTGACTGTTATTCAAGTTGTTCATGCCCTTTTGATTGTTTTTTAGCTATTTAATCTACTAGAACCTGTGTAAAGAGAATATATTTAAAAGAAAATCACCACCATGATCTGATATAATGAACGTTATGTTCCAGCAGAGAGGAGGACACGCCTGTGGATCCCTTTGTCCAGAGTCTAGTTCAGTCCTTTCAAATTGATCCAATAAACAATAGGCGTGCCGCCTGATCCTCTCTTGTTCTCCCGCTCTGCATCCAGCGCCAGAACAGTCTGCAAGACCAGACACAATGCTCACGCAAATTAAATTATCATAACATTTACTCAGAATTTTTTTGAAAATTTCTCTTCTGAGAAGCCCCCTCCTCCTCCCACCTACAACCACAGAACTGCTTTCATGCTAGAAGACAATCAGGGTTATCTGCGGCATTTGGGAATGACCTCAAAAGACCTGCCTTCTGACCAAGGTTGGGCTCACTCTGTAAGTTGTGTTGACATGCTATGTAGCCTCTGGGCCAATGCTTTTAGCCCTAGCTGGATTTTTGTCTAAGCCTTTTTTCTAAGGCCTGACCATAACGGACAGTGTGGTTTGATGCTGCTATGCTGGGCCTGAAATCTGGGATGCTGCGTGTTTTTGTTGTTGCAGGATAAAAAGTGTTTCCAGATATTGCTTTGACTGGCGCTAGAAGCCCAAACTGAGGCTTTGGTGGATATTCTTCTGGCCCTTTGTTGTGTGTTCTACAGCTTCCGCTGTATCTGGGCCCTTAGACAGCAGCATTTAGACTAGATTTACTGCAAGAAACTGTCTCATTCTTTTATATGAAAAACATTTGCAATGGCGAAAAACTTAACTTTGGGTTATTCATGGATGAGCTACAAGCTGAACCATCAGTATGAGAAGCAATAGATCAGACAGTCAATTCCTCGCTTATAATTGGGTAGGGCACTTCATCGGTTTTTCTCTTTTCTACAACAGTTTTGTAGTAGTTATTCTTTAAAACTTCCTTCAATCATTCCTGGTGAGAACATCACAACACCAAGCTTGTATTTGTCATCATCATCCTAACCATTGTCGTCACGCTTTGTCTTCAAAGTTATGACTCGGCAGACACTCACTTGAATGACTGCCACATGACACAGATCTGACACCAGTCAAAGTCCAGGTGTTATGTTACCGCACCGCATACCATGTGCAGGCTCATTAAAGCATGACAAAGCTTTCAGTAACCTAAGGTGACGTCAGGTCCAACACAGTGAGGAGGTGAATAGGCTGGATAATTATGGTAGGGTTGCAACAGAAGTTTCTCACGATACAATGTTCATTGATGCAGAACAATAAAGCTAAGAGCTTTATTATTTACGTTAGGTTTTGAACAAAAATATCTTTTGATGCCTATTTTTGCCTTCCAGCACCACCTACACTGTTAACCATTTACACATGAGTTTAGGGAGATTTCATGGGAATTCTAGCAGGCTGTGAGTGTAACATGCAAACTATTGAACTCTAATATCCTGTCCTCCTCCAGAAAAGGGCAAACTTTCCCCCTCAAGAAAATATACATTATTTAAAGGTAATTTTGTGCTATTACGCAGAGTAATATTGAACTTGTTTTGATCTCTTTGTTGCACCCACAGAAAACTCATGTATTAAAAAAAAAAAAGTTATGTACATACAGTATGTATAACTCAGACACACTTTTTTTCCACAGTGATTGTGTGCGGTCAGGGTAGGCAAGGCTGGGAATGTACTGCTGGATCTCCTGGCACTGACTCATTATTAATTATAGAATCATGGTTGGGATATTTAGATTACTTTGAAAACTGGAAATTTGATATAAACAACATATAGCAGGATACATTCCACTAGCTGTTTGTTCTGCATATTAAATATATTTGGTAATATAGGCCTACATACACAGAGTGCACACGCATTTAAAATGTTTTTGTTTGGAACCTCTTTTTTTTCTCCCCTCATAATGGCAGAGCTCTTTTTGACATCTCCAAGGTCCAGGCTACATTCTTACCCAGTCCTGTGGCCCCTTTTGTTTGAATTGGAAATCGGTTGCAATCAGAGGGCTTTTCTCGGAAGGCACGGATGTAAAAGACATAATTTTGCTTTTACAACGGTGTATTGTTGGATATTAAAGAGGCCAACCCCCCCACATCTCCCTATTCTAGGATCCCTGAGCTCATCCATCATAAAGAGAAATGCCAGGGCAACCGGAGTTCAGGCCTTTGCTGCCATTTCTCTTTTTCACTGTTTATTTCCTTTACTTTAAGACTTTCCAAAGGTACTTTCCGTCTCCGTCCAACAGGCTTCTATTCTATCCAATACCGTGACCACGTACAACCACATGCGAACTCGTCTACACGTACTGACACCTACTTACATTGCACCTCACATCCACGGCTGCCTCCCCCCCTCCTCCCTTTACCTTTGGATATTATTGGCTACATCTGCAGTCCACACGCAACGGCCGCTACGTGCACACAGTGTTTTTTCTGCCTTCGCACATTTTGTGATGTGAAAGATCTGCATTTTTCTGTCACCGATGTAAAAAACGATATGACTTTGATAAGAGAAAATAGGGCTGAATCTTGTGCCTCTTTTCAATTGCATTAGATTTTTTAAAATAGATTGTATGTATTATACATACACTCAATCTCTTTCCCTGTGTAGTTTTGAGGATGCCGGTAAATCCTGCAGCTGGCGTATCTATAATAATTGTCACAATCAGAGATCTGTCAATGTATTCGCTAAGTCTACATTTGCAGACACTTGGCTTTTGCTGTCAAATAAAAGGAGGGCCTGTCTTTCAGAGCCATTCAAAAACCAGATGTTCGCAGGACACACGCATGTAAAGGGTTAAATACAGGAAGTCGATTTGGGCCTTAATCTCCATGTAGTGTTTGTTCTTCACTAACAAAAACAGTATAATAGACCAGACCTTTGGGGTTGTGTGTGCCTAGTATTATAATGAATGATGATTAATCCTATACCATTTACAAAGCTTGAGTTTAGTCTGCAGAGGAATTTCACCTTGGCTCCGGTGTTGCATGTGCAGTACCTCTGCCCTGTGCCTGTTTGTTTGAGTTAGTAGGAGTGCTTGGGCACCAACACATAAGCACACGCACACACACAAATGATCTCTAAATAAGTGTTCGCATCTCATAAATCACACACTCCATAGCCCAGACAGCATATAGAAGCACAGACTACGCCACCACACACGCTCGAGACAAATAGTTCCTTGATTAACTTCACCAGAGTTCATTGGAGGCAGAAATGTTAGCCTGGACCACAGAGTAGGCTTGTTAAGTAAAAGACATTTCTTCTCTCCTGGCAGCTAACTCTGTGAGAACACTTATTGGCTCAGTGACTGTCTAGTTAGAGATATCTGATGTGTTAATGGGTAATTCAGAGTTGTAAACTGCAAGATTAAGAGACAATACTCATTGTAATGCTAGTATACCAACTAAAATTGGTACTACATTTCTTTAATGTCACTACAATTAAGTTTTAGTTTCTAAAGTAAGTAGTCAGCCAGGAGGTTTTATTTAACCAAATGTTCTGTGATAGGTGCTCAAGACAACTTCAAGCTTTTAATGTTCAGTTAAATACTTGGATGGCTTCCTTGTTTATCAGGTTGCAGAAGGAATATTTATTGTCATTTCGCTCCCGCTCTCTCTCTCTCTCTCTCTCTCTCTCTCTCTCTCTCTCTCTCTGTTCCTTCGTGTGTTGATTTAAATCGGCATAAGAATTGTGCTCCTGGCCAACAGGACTACATCACTTCAATTAACTTCAATTGTAATGGCGGGCATTAACAGCGCTGTCTCTGACAATGCATAATAGAATGTATATGCTCCAATAAAGGGAATGGTGGGACACTGAAATATGAAACGAGTATTAAAATGATGTGAATACGTTTTGCAAGTAAAAAAAGGTTTTGGTGTAGATAGAAGCAGTCTCATCTTATAGCCGCTCTAGCCAACACTCTTCTGTCTCTATTGCATACACACACACACACACACACACACACACACACACACACACACACACACACACACACACACACACACACACACACACACACACACACACACACACACACACACACACACACACACACACACACACACACACACACACACACACATATTTATTCCCCTACTCATTCACTCGTGCTCACATGCTAACATACTCACACACATCTCACATAAACACACATCAAGAAAGTTGTGTAATGTGCAGCTGATCTGACAGCTTGTGCCAGTGGAACACAGTGGCCACCTGCGCTGCGAGAGGCCTCCTGCTGTGTGTGGGAAGGAGTGTGTGTGAGAGAGAGAGAGAGAAAGAGAGCGTGTGTATGTGTGTGTGTGTGTGTGTGCACGTGTGTGTAACACTCCCTGACTCACAGCACTGGTGGTATTCATGATGTCATTACTGGCCTGAGGTCATGCTGGGGTGTGCTGTTTGGAAGCCTAGCCATGTGCTGATGTCACACAGCTAATCCTCAGCTTGTTTATATGCGTGTGTGCGTGCGTCTCTTTTTACTACCATCCTACCTCTGCGGTGGCCTCGTGCCCTCCTCTCTCGGCTTTGTACGGGGGCCCAGTGTTTGTGTTCTGTGGTTTCCTACTAACCCTGGGCCCCCAGTGTTCCTGCGAACACACGCACACACGCATGCAAAAAGTGTTTGGTTACAGAGTGATGCACTGGCCAAACATGTACACTGTAAGTTAACACTCGAGGCGAGGAAACATCCCTCATCCCGAGAAGAAATGCGTCACACTGCCCATAAAGCACCTGTTAATGCTCAGAATCCCCCCAAATCTTTGACCTAACGCAGTTTGGCATGGGCACACTGGGTAGAGAATAGGTCAGATCAGACCAATTCGGACTTCATATATTTTTCTTCTGATTCACTTCATCGTAGTGGCCGGTAGAGGGCAGTGCAGAGTCGAGCTATATGTGCTGAAGAAGAGGGAGCGTTTTCACCAGCTTGTTTGTATACTTGCTTGTGTTTTGTTTAATTTGAAGATGTGAGGGTTCTTTATTTACCTAATGGCGTTCGCGTGATATTTCAGAGTTACGTGTCAGACAAGGGCTTGAGCTCACAGCACTGGAATGATAATAGCAGCTTTCCTCAATCCACCGTTTGAGGTGGGGTGGTTGGGGGAGTGGGGATATAAATTCCCCTCACAGACCCTCTCTGCTCGTCTTCCTCCATACCCTCTTTCTCTCAGCACATGGGTGCTGGAGTCCCTGTGATGTTTTCCAGATGCCTCAGCTCACCGAGCGCATTGACAAGGACCTACCTCTCCTCCTCCTCTCTCCCAATCGCTCTCACTCACTCACGCCCATTCCTTCATGCTCGCGCTCACTCACTCGCTCTCTCCTGCAGCTCACTGTCTTGTTAAAGAGACACTTCCTTGGCCCGGCAGACTTCCTGGATATAATCCTGCAAAACAATGGCTTACTCTGTAGACACATGGCCGCTCTCCCTTTTCAAAGAGGCATGATGGTCCCTGTTAGTGCATATGAGCGGGTTATATAAGTATGCACATATGAGCATCATCCTTGGTGCGTTCAAAAAAGAAGAAGAAAATCATTGCCTCACTTCTTTTCAATTCCCTTTCATTGTGCCTGGTTGTGTGTGCTGCTGCTGGCCTGTGTGTGGCATTTGTGACAGCACAGATAGCGAGTGGTCTGTGTTGTGTTCGTGTGTGACGTCTGGCCTCCGCTCCACCCTGCTTGATTAGCCATTAGCCAGTGGCTGCCCTCTCTCAGACCCCCCCCCCCCCCACAGTAAGAGAATCTCTCGCTGTCGTCGTTCAAGCCCAAGCAAGCAATCACACACACACACGCAGTAAGAAGCCGGAGTGGCTGCCAGGCCTAATCCAAGCCCTCATTTTGGTGGTTTAATGACCTCAGGCAGCGGAATTACCCTGTCATAGTTGCTCTGCGGGCTGCCGTCTCACGCGTGTTCACCCTGCCGGCACGCTGATGGTAACTCAGATGCTCTCATCTGTCCGAGTGCGCCTCTCCGCCGCTGAGCACACACAAGCTCCGGTCGTGAAAGCAAACAAGACAGCTGACGGTGACAGTGGTGTCATTCGCTCCATGTGCTGCCTTTGAGTCATGTTGTCATGATATTACAGACACTGTGACTTTTGGATGACTCCCTGCCAGTGTAGTAGCTCATCAGACATTTTCCTAGAATATTGATTATTATTAAAATCAGTGGCACTTCCACTGATTTTTAAATGTCAAGATCAGTTTACCCGTGGGGAGTACTACACATCCTACAGTTGATGGTGTGTCACCTGGGTTATCCCGGCTTGCTCTCTGAGGCTTCAAATTTATGAGTGAAGGAGTCTGAAGGAAATGGGTTGTTTACCAGACGCAGACTGACTAATGAAAAGGTTCCGGGGAAGTGGGTTCGATGTAGGAAATGTAGATTCCAGGGGCTTTGAAACTTGACCCATAAATAGGGACTTAAAGTGGGGAAACCTTTCAGAAAAGACTGATGTGCTGACAGATGTTTTTTGTATACTGTGAAGTAAAGTTGCAAATATTTTTCATTATAGATGAATCATCTTCTCGTTAGTTGTTTTGTCCAACGAAAAGTCCAAAACCCAACTCTGACTCTGAATTAATCGATTATGGCTTTGTAGATATTTTTGTTGATACACTGTAGAATTTCTTGGGATCAAATACTGTATTATTATTATTATTATTATTATTATTATTATTATTATTATTATTATTATTATTATTATTATTATTATTATTATTATTATTATTATTATTATTATTATTATTATTATTATTATTATTATTTCCTGATTTTGCCTGTATTAAAGATAGAAATGACACAAAATTAAGACTAAAGACAGAATGTGCTTTTGCAATCTGTGTACATTGTTCCACGTTATAATAATAATATTGTCAAACTTTTTGATCCGTCCCTCTCTCCCACAGGGCGCCCTGACCAATGAGCGTGACTATGAGAGCGTGGTGATGATGAAGATGAGGCAGGCCGCCGAGCGACAGAAACTCATAGAACAAATGCAGAGAGACGACGAGGACGAATGAATGACGTAGCATAGCAGCACCGTGCTCGGTACCTGCCTGCAACTATTACATGAATAAACCTGTTTCAGGCTTTAGTTTCATAAGGCCTCTTAAGATTTTCCTTTTTGTGTGTTTTTTTTAATTATGTAATGCAGTATGTGACAAAATAAATCTTTTTAATAACTGAAAAACAAAGCTGTGGTTTTAACCAGCATGTTATGTCTTTTCCTTTATTAAGTACTTAGGATGACTGAGGCAGATACAGAGTAGAGAAGAAGCGAGGGCTCCTGCAGGATTCATTGTTAAGCTGTGTGGTCCCAGAGGTAGGAATCCAAATACTCAGGCTGAAGAGATGAATCGGTACCTCACATTCACAGCTTTAAACATATTATATCAATGCGTGGTTGGATGCCAATGATGGTCCGATAATTACTTGGTGATCCATATTTTAATTGCAGTTGGACTTATTGTCCATGTACAGTTCCGTCTATTAAAGCTACAGTGCGTAACTTCGGTCACCCCCATTGGTAATTTGGAGAAATTACAACAAAACTGTCCACGCATCTACATGAGGTAAGCCTTCAGTGATCGTGCATGGTTTTTGTTCCTTCTGCTGTACGTCCAGGTTTTTCCGTGGCAGTTGAATCAACAACTGAAATTATTCGTGGGCGCTTCTTGAGTTCCTGCGCCAGTGTCGGGGGGGCGACACCAGTTTGTAAATGCTGCCATACTGAGAAATACACATTTTTTGTGGATCTGATATGCTTTATCAGCTTTGCGTCAACTAATTTTACAATGGCTTGAATGTTACCGACATTCATTCATATGAAAAAGTTACGCACTATAGCTTTAATGGATACATAATTCAGTCTGTTGACTTTCTGCAATAAACTGAGATGAAAAGATACATATTTTCAAATGTCTCAATAGTTCTGAGAATTTGGCGCATGTTTTGCAATTCATAACATGAATACATTTCAATATATCCTAACACAATACTCATTTCTTAAATACTCATTAGACAATCCCCAAAAATGTTTACGTCTAATTAATACATCAACCTCATGTACTTAAAACTAAAGTTATGTTGATTTAAGACATCCAGGGAGTATCTTGTCTTTATTCATTGTGTTGTAAAAGAGCAGAATAGCCCTGCTACACCAACCTTTATCAAAATGGAAAAATGATCGTGTAGTAAGGTAGGAAAATACATTATCCTATTATTGTATCCACCTTAGTGTAATGTAAACGTTAATTTAATCTTTTCTGTATCCTGCATACTTGTTCAGGAACTCTGTGCACAAGTTGTGTGTTGTAGCAATATACACTGTGTGATGTGACTGCGTTGAAATAATTTCCCCCCTATGTTAAACCAGTAATCAGAGATAGGAACACTAGGTAATCTTTTATGGAAATTGTTTTGGTCTCACGCGATGGAAATCAACATACTCTGAAGGCCCCTCCATTACAGATTTGATGGTGTAAACGATTGTCCCCTGGGCTTTGTTTAAAGTATATCTAAAGCTCTACTCCAGACCGAAGAGGCTTTTATGGACTGCAACATTTCAAGGCTTAAAAATGCTGTTCATTCACCTCTGGGTTATTGTTCTGAGGTACATATGTGACTGGACAATAGTTTGTCATCTCCATACAATATACATATACTTTAAAGGTAAGTTAAAAGAGGGAGGGGGGGTGTTCATGGTGTAGTGGTTGGAACCCCCCCATAGAGGCTCAGTCCTCGTCGCGGCGGACGCGTGTTCGCATCCAGCCCGTGTCGTTCTCTGCATGTCATTCCAATCTATGCCCCATTTCATCTCTGTCTCTGCAATGTCAATAAAAGCATGAAAAATACAACATCAAAAGAAAGGAAACGAGAGAAACAGACTTCGTCCAAGGGTAAGAAAAACCTCACTAATTAGTATGTTTTATCTAGTTTGTTTAATCAGATTTTTATTTTTAACAAACGACACAGCAGTTTGTCGGGGGCTTTGGTGCTGAGCTAGTTCTTGGCAGGGAGAGGTGACTTTTATAGAGTCTTGTTGTCACTGCAGGTTGCCAGGCAACTAGCGGAGACTCCGGGAAGTCACTGGTCCCGGCCAAGAACTTGTCTGGAACGTAACTCACCATACAACCGCGTCTGGCTCCAGCTTTAAATTGAATGGACGTGACAGTAGAATCGATCTTCTCATCAGACTCTCAGCGAATAAGCCAATTCATTTTTTTCTTTTTCTGCAAAAGCGAGGAACTATTTCTATAGTCACTGACTGAAAGGCTTTTATGTAGGCTAAGAACTCCTGAATTTTTTCCTTAGTGACTTTCACCATATGATAACTGATGAACTATAAAGATTGAACAATAGGCTACATTTTTTGTATGCATGGACCGGCTTAAACTGAATAACATACTTAATAAGCTACTTTCTTCAAAATAGTCTACCTTCCATCCTGAATTGAGCATTTAAAAAACAAGTTAATCGAAAATGTTTAGCTGTTTCACAATAGGATAACAGATACCTAGAAGACTGTGTTGCTTATTTATGCTCCCTAAAGTGACACACTACCACTCTGTGGCCCACATTTAGTCAGACATTACAGTGCCAAACTGCTGTGGTCACTCTTGTTTTGTAATAAGGTCCTCTGTTTGTGGAACATCTATCCATCAGAGTAGTCTTATGTTCCTGTCCCTCAGGGGGGTCTGTGGCGTAATGGTATGTCTTTATGTGTGGGCCTGTGTCCTGTGACTGCGCTTTCTCCCGTCGTTGTTATGGCATTGTGTCATTTAGGAGCCGCATGGCAGCGCCGCGACATCCAACCCACCCAGTCATCCATCTCTCTTGCCTCGCTCTGCCTCTGTTACACAATGTCCAGCTGTCGAACAGAGCGGTGTGGTGTGGTGTGTCGGGAGACATCTGCTCCTCTCCTCCTGCAAAATCCCCTCATCACATGGTTTTGTTTATGCGTAGCCTTTTTCATATCCCGGCAATCTGAAAAAAGAGAGCCCAGAAACACACAAGCTCTGTCCAAACGACAACAGAGGAAATACAATTACAGGAAACACATTCAGCACCAACCCTGCCCTGAGCCCATAGTGGCCTGTGCTGCATGCGAAACCAGGATGGGATGCTCTAGTCTCTATCCTATTTACAATTACAGCAGAGCCTTGGAATCTTCATACCATCTTCCTCCACCCTGTTTTCTTTTATATTGTCCCGAGTCAAACTTTGTCACATAGCTGACAGCAGTCTGGAATCTCTGTGATCTGGTCACAGAGCTGAAAAGCACAAGGACCTTTCAATCTTTAGTGCAGAGGTGGAAGCTAAGTCAAGTGTGAACTGGTACGAGTTTTGGCTGTGAGCTGGCTGGCAAGGTTTCTTGGTTTTGCGGGTTAGTGACCCGCGCTGGCCCCAGACATGCGCTGGCAGACCTGGGGCTGTAATAAAACCACCCAACGTGTTTTGGCTCTCAGACAGACTCCTGCTGCGTCCAGTGTGCCAGCAGTGATGAGTGCAGCATCCGTATAAGGCTCACATTAAGAGTGCAAATATCCTTTTTCATTTGTGATGATTGCTAAGTGTCTTTCTAATGGATTATCAGAAGGCCATATAAGCATGTGTTTCATTTTGTCTGTGGTAAATCCAATTAGGATGCAAATTGTTTTCTTTTATTAATTAGGTACACAAGCAATCCCCATCATTACATCATTTACGGTAATCATAAGCATATGATACACTGATACAAAACTTTTTCAGACAGAGCTGTAGGTATAAAAGCATAGACAGCAGATTGGGAGAACTGGGTCAGGTCTTTTGCACAGGCTGATTTAACGGACTCTGATTTTGTATTATGTTATATTGCTACAAAGGCCTATTACAGTAAAACTGGCTCTCGCTCCCTACACTTGGTCCCCTGTAGTAAATGGCAAACAATATGGGTAAATGGTCTTATCAAATCTATGGAATGTAGTTTGGTATTCCTCTGTTCTGGCTAACCTGTCAAGTCATTTGTGGTTATCAGAAACTTGCCGTCTGGATTAATCTCACTCTCACTTGACAAAGGGCTGATTTTGAAGCTGTCAATGTGTCTAGCGAAGACCCGAAGTGAAACAAAAGTTGACGAAATTCTTCAGCACAACTCCTTCGTCATCTCAAAGGCTTGTGTTGGTATTTTGATACAGTCAACAGTACAAAGGCTCAATGACCGATCAGTCCATCTCTTTGTGGAGGCACCACACCAGCGTCTGACCCACCCCGGTCATTGTCAGCACGCGGAAGCCCATCTTCTCCAGCTTGTCCAACACCAGGCGAGGCGGGTCGTCCACATGGTACTCGGAGCTAAGAGAGCATAAACACAAAGTCATTTTGACTTTCCACACATGTGGGATTTTGCTTTCTTTCAGTAAACTTTGCTTGGAAAGTAGAATGCTGTTAATTGTTCAAGTACTTGTTCACTTCCTTCCACACCTTGGTTCATTTCCCAGCAGCATTTGAATCAGATTGCCAATGACAACACTTCCCTGATCTGTATTCCATCAGCTTGAATGGTTTATTGTAAATCTGCAAAGCAGCGGCCTTGCTCGTCCACATCTGAGTTTTTTCTCCCCCCCCCCCCCACTCCTCCACGTGACTTGATCTAAGCTCTGTTGTCAATATGTACACGTTAAAAGCCAAAATGAAAGAAACACCAGTGTTAAGTGCCTAAATATGGATACATAAAATTGCCCGGTGTGAGCACATTTGCAGTACACCTGGGAGGCGATCCTGCATGTGTGCGTGTGTGGAGCCCTGCATTGGAGCGATGCCATGACAGTTTTTCTATTCATGGTTTGCAAAATGTTTATAAAGACGGATCTGCAAAAATGATTAAATCAGGACAGACATTCATCCAGCCTTGGTGCTTTTGTGGCAGATATCCTTGACCGCCCTATGCCTACAAACCGTTTAAGGTTTTTCCTTGGTCTGATCAGTTAACCTACCACATTTCCTTTAGCCTACACATCCACTCACTAAAATAACAAGTCCCCATTTTCAGTACTCACAAATTGTTTCCCAGCATTGTTGTTTTCCTTGCTCCCAGGTAATTCATGACAGCTGGATCAGAGTATTCGTCTCCCACGTTTGTTGGTCCAGTCTCCTGCAAGAAGACATTCAATCATATTAACTATATGGCTTCTAGTTTGCTTCAGATTGAGTAACAAATGATTGCTTAGCCAAAACAAGGTCTGTTGTTTGTTTAGATCTCTGGCTGTATCACCGGCTACACCTGTAGCCCTGTCTGTGGCAGGTGCGGATCATAATCTCTAGCAGCCTATAAATAGATCATCCAATACTCAGAGGCTATAGAATTAGGCTGCTTCGAGACGTGCAGTCAACAGAATGAACATGCGCAAAAAGAGGCCGACAACTGGGCAACATGTGTTTTTAATTTTAACATGGCAAAAAAAATACGAGGAAAAAAAACACAACCATACGCACGCTGCTTGCTCTGCTTGTAGCCTTGACTGTTTGTTGTTTTCCAGCATGCACAATAGCCTACTACAGCCCACTGCGTAAATATAATTTGCAATTGACGATCCCGATTGATTTGTAGCATGCATGCGCTGCCTAATACTACAATACAATGCCTGAATCTCCATCGCGTCTCCTCCAACAGCGTGACAGAAGTCATTTATACAGATGCGGGAATCGGGATCATGATACGCACCAGCCGGATCTGCGTGCTGATGAACATGTAAGGCATCCCTGCTCCCTGGCGCTGGACAGACCGCTATTCCTCTGGGAGTGAATGGCTCAGGCGGGATTTCTTCTTCACGGACGTGACGGTCCCCTCTCCGAAAACTTGCGCTTCAGCTGAATGCGGAAACACCCACCGCCGCCGACCAATCAAAGCTCTTCCCCTCAGCATCTGTCCACAGCGTCGCCTGCACGGTGCATAAAAAAAGTATTGCTCAACTGATGTGATCGGTAGTTTGTTGACACGAGAAACGTTGGCCAAGTGCATGAATAGGCTACTCTAGTATTTCTCCTTCGCAATTATACATCCTCAGTACAGAAGTCCCCTATGATTTCACAGCATTCTGTGGCTGGGAAAATGTCACCTTCATATGTTAAGTCATTTGTTTAGCAAGACCCACAAGGCATGAGTCTACATAATGACTGAACAGCTTTCCCAATGCATTAAGCATTTTCCTTTTAATCCAGGCCACATTTTTTTTCTATTTTGTGTGAAAAGAAATACAAATTTTTGGAGCACTGCAATTTGAGCCCACTCTGTCCATGAGTCCACAGGGATTCATTTGTACTTAATATGTTATGCATATTAGTGTGCATGCATGTATTACATAGAACCAACACTGTCTGGGACTCTAATTTCCTCCCCAGATATTTATCAATTTCCTCCTTGGAGCAGCAACAATAATTTGATCAGTCTTGTGACCCGAGAGAGGGAAATGAAAGACACCAGGAACAATGGGCGAGGACTCTGATACAATCAGCAATATGAATGTAATGTCCCACTGATGCCAGAGGAGCCTGGTGATTCTTTGACATTCAGTATTATAGGCTTATGCATGTCATGATCAGTTCGAATAAATGCCCATTACCGCAATTAATGTTCAGCCTATTCTCAGTGGTCTACCATTAAATTTCTTTTTTCTTAGTTGACCTTTTTATCATATATTGCTGCTACATTTGATACAGCTCTGCAGCTCTTGTGAGAGCCCCTGGATGCTGCCATGACGGTTTCATCACCGTCTCCTTGAAAAGATCAGGGCCTTTAATCCATAGCTCCTTTTATTCAGGAGGACGCAGGTGGTTGGTGAGAACTGTTGAGAAGATTGTCACCTACTGGCTTCTTACATCATTGTCATGCAGTTTGTGTTGCTTTTCTCCTTGATTTTCTCTCACAGCATCTTCCACATTGGTCAAACACTCTCAAATTGTTGTGCACAGTGGTTCTCAAAGTGCGGCCCGCGGGCCAATGGCGGCCCGCGGAAACATATCTGGCGGCCCGCATTGAATTATGAATTATTAATTTTTTTTAATTTTTTTTATTGAAACAGACGGAGGGGATGCGTCCCCCGTAACAGTAAAAACAGTACAGGGGTCGAAATACTTAAATATCCCTCCTAATTGTTTATATGCATTCCCCAATTATTAATAATAACACCCCTACAGTGGACCGTACCATCTTAAACTTGCGAAGTTCGGCTGGCCTCTGCCTCTCGATGCAGACGGCTGGTCAGCCTCCCGCAGTGCAGCAGGCAGTGTAGTGGTCCCAATGTAAGTTGTTAGATAGTGAGCTTGTCAAGCCCAATACGATGCACTTTCTCACCTTCAAGGTGAATTAGATTAGGTCAAGTGTCTGAGGATGGATGCTAACATTATCTGGTTTCTAACTATTTTGCCTAAAGTTTAGCTAACAAGCTAACGTTAACTAGCTGCTGATAGCCATGGAACTATCTGCCTAGTTGACTGCTGATAGCCCACCCGGTTTATTTCCAATGTATAGTGTCATAATAGTTAACACTGCTGCTGCATCATGAGTAGTGAGTCCTACAAAAAAACACTCCAAAAGGTGATACGTTTTCAATGTGCAGAAAGTTTTGAACAATAAAGTAGAATAAATATTTGAATGCAATACAGAATGAAATCTAGCCCTTCATTTATTAATTAAAATGTGTTAATTACACATTATTGGATGCAGTACTTGTAAACTTTAAAAATGCAAAGACACTGGCCATTCGGCGGCCCCCGGTCCAAGGTTGGGTTCCTAAATTGGCACTCAGCTATCAAAAGTTTGAGAACCCCTGATTTAAATGAATACAGACTGTCACCGCGTTTTGCCTCTTTGAAAAAGAGCAACTTGTTGTTTGGCATATTAATGTTTTGGCTCTCGTGGTTTGTGAGATGAATGAGCGTCCGTCTGGATCCTTTGCAGCGAGAAAACAGAAAGGGTTTTCTTGGTGTATGTGTCTTTTCTCCTGTTTTTTTCATCCCCATTCAACGGAGTCAGCGATTCTGGAGAATGGTTGTTGTCAAAATAACTTTTGACAAAATCAGAGAATCAACCTTGACTCCACCTTTTTAACAGGAGACCTATATACTTCAGGAAAGAAAAACAGGAAAATCAGCAGGGTTGTCACCGAAGCCCCCTAAAATAAACCAGAGGACCCCCTCCCCCCCCCCCCCCCCCTACCCAGTTGCCAAAAAAAAGAACACTCCCTCCAAACACGTTCCCTGCCGAGTCGTTTCCTGGACTCCCCGCGGTGTCTCCCCTGCTGCTGGCTCATCTGCTGCTTGTTACTGGAGTGCAGGGTCACCTCTCCTTTGACCTGTGGTGACAATGGAGCTCGTCCCCGGTGGGTCCACAGGAAACCGCTTGATCTTTTGACGAGGCCTTTGCCTTCACCTTCTCAGCCAACGTGTGATGGCCCTGTGGCGGTAACAGTTTCTTATAGCTGTTTAGCTCGCATGGCTCTACTGTGCAGAGCCCTCTAAAGGTGGAGACAGCGATTCTGGAGAACGCTTGTTGTCAAAATCAGTGACAGTCTGTTTACGATCAGCGACCTGTCCGTACTGGTATATGCTCTTATAACGGGCATGTTGCTATAGCTGAAGTGGGCCCCTTTGTTTACATAAGCTTTATTTACATACCAGTTTAGAGCGTCTTTGCTGTTTATGAAGACCGGATTGTTTTTCTGTGCACACACAATACAGACAGGTAGCGGATTGTGAGGAGATATTCACGGATGTTGACAAAAAGTGATTTTCCCAACAAGCGTTCCCGAGAATCGCTGACTCCACCTTTTTAAACAAATCAATATCACCTGCAAATACTGAAGAATTATACATATGCAACAGGTTCAGGAGCGGAATTTGAGTGTCAGAATGTAAAATAGCCTTCCCTTAAATGTGTGTAACTAGAAATGAAAAAAGTGGCACCTATAGGAAAAATGAAAAGATGTCCATTCTTTAAGAGTAATCCATAGAGGACAAGCTACTGTATATACCAAAACAGAAACGCAGCAAACCAATTCGCTCTTGGTAAAATAAACGTTACGTAATCCTTATGTCTGAAGTCCAATGCCTCAGACTTCCCACACACAGCATGGAGCGTTGTGTGTGATAGATGATCGATGTGTCGGACAGATTTACACTCGGTGTGAATACGTGTGGGTGAGGAGCTGCACGGGATAGCTCCGCTGCTGAAGCAATCTCTTTAAATCACCGAGTGGGAACTGAATTGGAATAAATTACACAGGAGCAGGCAGCGTGTTTATGTGATGATTTACTGTAGATGTATGTTGAAGTGATATTCCAATATTCAGCCGAGAGATGTAAACTGTGGGAGAGCAGAGGCAGCAGGCGGCTCTCTCTGATCGATTGGGTGTTAGGGTTACACTCCGTATAGGTTTATATCTGCTTAATTGTGATGAATCGCTGTATTGTTGGGACATGTTTTTTTTTCTTCTTGTTGAGACTTTCGTAGGCTACTTGCGCTTTTGCACTGGTGTGTGTCTGCATCTGCCTGTGCAGTTGTGCGTAGCTCTCCTCTGAGAAGCTTCACAGTCCCTCCTCTGGAAGCAGAGACATCTTTGACCTCCTTTCCCTTGCTGTTTTCCAGATTAAACCCAGCAGCTTACATAAAGTGTCTCCGAGCTGCAGAGATATTACCCAGCAGCCTTAGCAAGGTTAAATTCTCCCTTCCTCCTCCTTTGTTATTTTCACCTTACCTCACCTCTCTCCGCACTTTTTTTCACTGATAGATGATACCGCTGGCTTTAGGAATTACGCAACACATCATAGCTGTACGTATGCCGCTGTCGACAGGTTAACATTTTGTTGAGAAACACCAGGATGTGGTTTCAGTGGTTTCGCATATTGGAAAGGTTTGTTTGGGGAGACTTTCTCCCCGTGATTAAGAATAATGTCATCAGAAATTTGGAACGACACGCTCTCACACACTGCGTCTTTTCTCTCATCGCCTCGATCCTGAGCTTGATTTTGTAGGAGGAGAAGTTCCCCACGGGCTACCGCAAATGGGACAGATTGGGCTATTAGTTACAGGAAACAACATGATGCATAATAAACATGCAGGAACAGAGACAAGATGGAATAGGGCTTGAACCTTTCAGCCATATAGCTATTGTAGGCTGCATTCCTCAGCCTTGTCTGTCTTGCATCCGACCGAGTTTGACCACAGTAATGTGCATTTACTGAGTCTAAATATAACTACTTAAATGCAGTTAGACAGGGGGAAAAAGGAAATAATTAGCAAACCCATGAAAAATCAGGTGCATCCATGTAAAAATCACTTTCACAACAGGATTAATGAACATCACGTTGTGAACTTTTTTGCTCAAGGGTTCAGCCTAACTTTTTTTCATTTTTTCTTTTTCAGAAACTTATAGTGAAGAATTTTAGTTTTTTTGTTGACTGAAAGGACTCCAGGAAATTCAGGTTGCGAAATGAGGTAGACTCTAACATTCTGAACTATCCCCTTTTAAAGACCCCAGCCTGACCAACACTTTCAGCTCTTTCCTTAAGATTTACTTCCTCTCATTACCACATCATAAAGTAGTTTATTGCCATTTGCCCCTGTAATCAAACATTTGCTTGATTGGAATTAGATGAAATAACAAGAACACTAGGTGAACATTTGCCTTGAAAGTTTACCAGCTTTAATTGAGTACATTTACAGTAGTTTAATACACTTCCCCCCGATTAATTACCATGCTGTAGAAAGCACTTTTAGCAAAAGGGTGTGTTAACGTCAAAATGCAGAATCTGAGTGCATTGTTAAACTCGACAGAACAGCCGCTTTATTGTCTATCACATCTTGTCAATGTCACTGAAGACACATTCATATAATATATACAGACAGAGAGATGGATGAAAAGTCTGTAAGAGAAGTGTAATTGGACCAGAGAGAGAAGAATGACAGCATGGATGCATACCGCGAGGACTGAGTCACATCATCATTCCCATCAGGCCTGCAGTTATTATCATGTTTTTTATTATATGTTGCAGCATGTGGTTGTTGTTTATGGACAAGTCTTGCAGAGGTAATCTGCCCAGTGTATCACCGCAACTTCACTACACGAGAAATGGCTGCTCCTAGAAAAACAACTAGGACAGCGGGCTTGGCAGGAGCGAAGGGACAGCTTGACTTTGTTTAACGCATAACAACAACAGTAAGACTGCACAATGGCTGCCGTGGCAGTTGCCCTGTATTGTGCAGGAAGCTCTGAGAAGTTCCACTGGTTCACACTGAAACGTCTTAACAGCTGTATTGTGCTGCTTGACATGTTAATGTGACATTTCGAAAAGCAGCTGCCTAGCATAGCGGTAGATATTGATATTTTTTCTTTACCCGCTTACTGTTAGGTTACTTTGCTATCCAACACTTAAGTTAACCCACCCTGATGTAAGGGGCTGAGGCGCTTGTGATTTATTGGGCCTCTTCAATCCTTCACGATTGTGTGTCGGCAACCGAAGCAGACGCTACATTGTCCCATTCAAAGCGCAACATGATTTTCCATTAATAAATCAGGGGGGCCTTGAAATGTGGACTGTCTGCTAAATATCCGGTCTGTGTGGAACAGTATGAACAGAATATCCAGACGTATAGTGGTCTTTAATATCGCAGCCCACAGTCAACAGAATAATCACGTGCAAGCAACTTCAAAGGCAGAAAAAGAGAGCGACAAACGATGAGAGTCAATTATGTGAAAATGATGTCATGGTAGTACTGGCTCTGATCAAGGCCATATGTCTTCTGGGGTTCCCTTGCTGTCCCCATGCTCTGCATCTTTCATAACAGAATCTGGGTTTTGTTTTTGGCTGTGAAATGATTGGAAGTACAGGTGATGCATACAAATTGAAGTACAGACCCCAGGCGTGTCAGTGCAAACAAGCTATATTAAGAGACAAACTGTCATCAGAATCACTGCAAAACACCACTTCAACACACGACAACACTAAATCACCATCTGGCACTGTGATTCTATTGCCTTGTTCTGACAGATAACAAGTAAATTGCCATCTTGGGTCTCAATCCATGAAGGGAATGCATCCGGAATCTGACCATTGAACACGTTTTCGAGGGTTCTGAGGTACGCTGAGGCTGGCGTGACTGTCGTGAGTAAGTCGGTGGGAAGGGGAAACGTTCTGGTTTTACAAGATGATAGATGAAGTTGAGGGCAGAAAGGCACATTCTTAAATGTAGTGCGGTCGGGGGATGGTTGCTGTGTTCCCAGACCGATAGATCACTGACACTTATCTAATTCATAAGTGGCTGCTTTATTGAAAGTTTTTCAATGAGCAAAAGCAGAAGGTCACGGGGGGAGACACAGACACCCACCCTGCTACACCCCTCCCCCCCATAATAGACACACACACACACACACCCACACACACACACACACACACACACACACACACACACACACACACACACACACACACACACACACACACACACACACACACACACACATGCTCTTTGATATTTGTTCATCTTTGCTTTTTCACTCGATTTCTTTCTATCACTCTATCTCACACGCTATATTAAACCGAGTGGGTGGTTGAGTAATGAGGCTCACCACAATAATTCAGAGCTCCCTATCTTATCTTTGCTCGTTCTTGTCTTTGTTTTCACTGTTACTCCTTCCTCTAACGGCTTCTAGGAAAAGCCTGGGTAATCTCCAACACTCCTCTTTTCAGCATAGACCAAATTGCATTCCAAATAAGTCAGAGCCTCCTTATCTCCTATCAGCACTCACGCCGGTGGGTCACTTTAGGATGTCGGGATGTCCCAGATGGAGCTCTGCATTCCGCCATGTTGCTCTTGGAACTCATCTATTCCCATAGATTGGGAGTTAGGAATTACGAGCTTGGAGATTTTGGGAGACTTCTATCCCAAGTTTGTTAAATTTGGCTTTCAAGTCAAGAACAGTAAATTGTATGGACTCTGGACTGTTGGAACATGTTGAACGAGGGGAAGTTTCCTCGACATGGCTTCCCAGAGCTGTAAAGCGGTTTCAGGCAATTGTATAAATCTAGTGTTTTTTTTTCATGCTTTTGGTCATATTGTTTTTGGAGTTTTTTTCCTTTTGCTCCAGCTGTGGTAGAATGGCCTAGACTAGAGGAAAGGTGGCCCACTAGTAACCATGAGGTCGCCGGTTCGTTCCCCGGCACCGGACAGGAGGGTGTTAATTGTAAAACTAGTAGTGGCTGGTATTGCGTCTAAGGTGCCCACCATCTTTACCATTGTGTCCTTGAGCAAGACACTTAAAGGTGAAGTAAGCTATTTATATATGTTAATATAAGTGTTAAATCGCTCTTTATTCATACAATGATCACTTATATACAGTTGTGTGCGCGTTTCATAAAGCCAATCTCTCAGTCACTCGCTCTGCATGTAATCGTCAAATAAACTTTTCGGGGATCCCACTACTAATAAGTTATAACCAATCAGAAGAGAGAACGCTACAAACCGGCACCCGTCTCACTGCCGGTGCATGTGCATAGCGACAGATGGGTTAATATGTATGCGCCTAAAATGGCGGAGCAGGTAAAATCCTTCCCAATGTCTGTTTTGATGGTTTTTATCATGTTTTATCACCCTTATGGATCTGAGATGATGCTAGATAACTCGCTGCTTGAAGACCGCAGTGCATTAATGTGGTGACGCAGGGACGAAGGAGGGGACTGCTAACTACAGTCACTGACAGGAAGTTAACTAAACTGACCATTCCGCTTACTGAACCTTTAACCCAAAACTGCTCCAGGGGCGCTGTACTACGGCTGACCCTGCGCTCTGACCCCCTCTGGAGTGTGGTAACTTGAGAGGGGAGATGCGGAAAGACAAATTTCAATGTAACCATTGACTAATAAAGTAACTAAACTAAACTAAACTTTGTTGTAGGGTGTTTAAAAAAATACATTATACAAGTACCATTGTATGTAATATCAATAAATAGTTGATCTCTCACACAAAAACCTCAAAAAAGACAAAGTGGTTTGCAGGGCAAAGCATTTTGAGAAAAGCAGTGGTTTTAAGCCACTGAAATGCATCGTTTTGCGAAGTCTGTGGCAAAACACTGAAAACTATTCATAGTCATTAAAGCTATATTGCGTAACTTTTTAATAGAAATTAATTTTGGTTACATTCAAGCCATCACTAAACAAGTTGACACAAAGTTGATTAAGCCTATCAGCTCCACAAAACTGTCTCTGTATTTCTCAGCATTTATAAAATGGTGTGGCCCCGACACTGGTGCAGGAGCTCCGAAAAATCGCGAAATGTTTCAGTTGTTGATTCTACTGCTAAGATAGAACTTGGACGTACAGCACAAGGATAAAAATCCATGCGTGATCAACAAATGCTTACCTCATGTAGATGCGCCGACAGTGTTGTTATAACTACTCAGAATTCCTCATGGAGACGACAGAAGTTGCGCACTAGAGCTTTTAATTGGTTATTTATCGAAATAATGCATTATCTTAGCTAAGAAGCGCAGCTGTTCAACATTGCCTGGGTGTTCCTTCCACGCCCAGGCGCTGGGGATCACAGACGGAAGAGGTCGGAAATTTTCAAAGGAAACTTAAGACTTCCAACTTTAAATGGAAGCATGAAATCCGGAATTCTGATGATTAGTAACATCTAGTCAACACGCCACGCTATGGATTTTTCCTGCGTTTAATCAGTCATTTAAATTTACTTTCTAAATGTGTAAATGTTCTACACCGTGTAAAATAAAACCAGTTGATATCTGATTGATTTGTGACAGTGACATAATCCTACAAGAGGGGAATTTTTTTTAAAGAAAAGCTGTCAATGCAATGTTTGACTGCACAGACATTGTATCGTTTGGTATTTTTTTGTTTTCATCCTAAACCAGGCCACAGTATACTCATCTGTGTGCCGCATACTTCTCTGACATTTCTCTCCCAGAGTGCTGCAGTGCTGAGACAGGACACTAAAACACAAAGATATGTGCAAGATGACCTCGGAAAGATTAGTACATGGTATTATTTTTCTTTCTTGCTGAGTGCTCCCGTGGTGTTCCAGGAAAGAGGAGCTTGTCTGTGAGCCGTTGTACGGTTGACTCGAAGCCACAGAGCACCCACCCCCCACTCCTCCTCCTCCCATTTCGGTCCCTCAATCTCCTCCCATGTCTCCTTCATTCCAACCTTCCTACGCTAGCTCTGCCTTTCCAATGTATGCTAACATCCATCCTTTGCCATGTTAAAATAAAACCCCACCTCTTCCCGTCATCATGGCCTTCTCGGGCTGCTTCCCATCTTCCCCTTCGTCTCGACACACTCTCCAAAATGCAACCGGCCCCTGGGGTGAGAGGCTGCTCCTTATTCCAATATCAGAGCGGTTCCCAACTGGGCCACAGCCTAATGAATCATTTCCTCGGAGATACGGTGAGAAAATCACTTTCAGAGTTTGGGAGCGATGAATCGATGCAGCATGAAGCTTGTGGGCCCGTCTCGTCTCTGTGCTGGAGCCAGGCACAGTTTATATACACGTGTGCATGCAACTGGTCAGACACGCACACAAACCAACACAGACAGGCCTGATGTTGTGTGTCTCTTGTTGTATTCCTTACTTTACAGGCAGCTACTCTTTCCACAAAGCCACAAACTTGATTAAAATGGTTTAAGCCAAATGAACATAAGGACATGAGATGTTGTGCCCTCTTCTCTTATTATGCCGTCTTTCTTTTCCCGTATCTCTTACACAAAAAACAAACCTCATAATTGTCAAAACACTGCCACTCGTTATATATGTATATTATATTATTTATTTATAATATACCTTCAAGAAGCACACACAGACTTTTTCGAGAGCGTTCACTAAATATCCACTTTGGCTCCTCCGTCAAGACACACACACACACACACACACACACACACACACACACACACACACACACACACACACACACACACACACACACACACACACACACGTTCATACACATCCTGCTCTCTGTCACGTACCATCTCCCTCTGGGCTTCTGGACCTCCCTGCTTCTCAAGCTGTGTGACTTGGCTGTACATACCGCTGTGCAGAAAACCCATCACCCAGAAGGTCACCGTGTGTGTGCGTGTTGTGTGTACGTGAGAGAAAAACAGGGGAAGGCAGTGACAGAGAATTCTGCATGCCCTGCACAGTGTACGGTATGTTTTTTTCGTGTGTGCGGCATGTTTGTGTGTGCGCATGTTAAGCACCATTAAGCAGGTGGCTCCGTATCGCCTTGCAACCAGACCCTGATCCCGTCCTCAGAGGAAATGAGCCTACAACTCCCAGGTTCCCTCCTAGCTTGTCAGGTTTTTCTGCGATGTAATGGCATTTGTCTCGCCTTGTCCTGTCCACCCTCCATATACTTTATTTGAACTCCCCTCTGCTTTCCTGGCTATGGCTTCCCCTTTGCCCCCCTCCAGCATGTTTGGCTTGGCCGCTGGCCCAGCTTAGTACACATTCTGTCCCCCCAGTCATCACGGTCATTTTGGTGGTAGGACTATTTTTCTTCATGCCTGTTGCGCGTTCCCCACTGAAGTTCCTCCATTTACTCCCTCACGTCCCTCTACTTGTAGCACTCCATTAAACCGAGGTCTCTGGCAGCCGGGCAAAGGAATGAGCCAGAAAAGGAGCATGCCACATGGAAAGCTTTATCTGTTTCCTCCCAACGCTCATCTGAAAGAGATGTCACAAGCTTATCCAGGCAATTGGGTAAGAGTTGCTGCTCCCCCTTACTTAGATAAAGCAATTTTCGAACGATATGGTTCTGCTTTGTTATGCCTCAAATTGCCCCATAGAACACAAGCTAATGTCAGATAATCACGCACAATAGTTTCATCGCAAGCTATTTCACCACATCAGATGGTATGTAGCGGCGCAGAGCGGTTGGAATCCAAGGGATGCTGAATTTCAGTTCAATTGCAAATAAAATGCTAGCAAACTCCTTGTTAGACTTGCTGCCAGATTCTTGAAAACCAGGCATATTTGTCCTGCTGGTTCACCATTCTTATATTACCGAGGTGAGGAGGACCTGCCAAAATGGAATATGCCTCAAGGTTTTTTTTCTTTCCCTTGCCCTTTTTAAGTGAGATACTTCCTCATCCTGTTCCACAAAGCCCAGCCTACTCAATCAACAGTTTTGGCTGCAATGATTCTAGTGTTGGCATCACGCTAGGCTAGTGTTCAGCTGTTTTCTACATCCAGTGATAAATGCCCATGGCCTTTATGGAATTCCATCAATCCAGCTCAGTCATTTCCACAGTGTGAGTGTGCCCTTTCCCATGTGTGTTATAGTTGGCATGCTGAGCAACAAGGCCTACTTACATCTAATTAGCCCTCTGACAAATTAACACTCTTTGTGCTAAACAAATGTCAGCCTTGTTTCCAATCACAGCATTAATGAGTGCAATTCCAAGAAATTTGTTGAGCGAAGGATGGTACCGCTGGCTCAACTTACACTCCACACTCTCCTGGCTTTCCATTTGACCAGTTATTTAGATTCTTCTCTTTTTAGCCTGCTCTTTGTTAAATCCTCCATTTCTGGTGCCTTCTCAAGAAAGAAAGAACTTTTCTGCAAAACACTGCATTATCTGTACCCGACTGATCAAGCCATGATGGATATCAGATGTTGCTGGTTTGCTTGGAAATTATGTAATTGTACCTTGATATTTTCTAACAACGTTTTAACCGAAAATGTAACTGTCAAACTTGTTTTATTGGCCGCCCATTATGCTGTTTGAGCTCCCAGGTTAAAGGCACTGGCCTTGTCTTGCCCTGATTGCTGTCTGTAAGGTCAGGATGCAGCTAGGGTGAGTCACGTAAATGTGTTGCTCTTTCTCTCTCCAGCTCTGCTGTACTGCATCCCTGTCATTTAGCCTCTAAGCTTTTCTTAAATAGGCTGAATTGACTCAAATCTAAATATTGTACTGTGAAAAAATAAACAATCCCAAAATACTTCCCTGGGCATTTGAAGCCTTATTTTTTTAATAACTGAATTTAATCGCTGTTAAGTCTGCAGTATTTGCCATTGCTATACTGTCTCCAGTTTTTGTAGTTACTGTAAGACTTGTGTCATTATTTTGTTCATTTTTATTTACAATGTGTCGAGAGATGTTGAAGGAAGTGTTTAGACTTTGATACTAATTAGCCTGTACTTCTTGAACTTAATGCGTGTGTCTTGGAGAAGATGATGGAGTGTTTCATAAAGCTCAAATCATCAAATCATGCCTGTTTTTTTTTTAATAAGCCCAATGGGATAATGGTTAACATCCCTGTCATGCTATTACAACCACTGTGTGACCACACAAGCTTTATGAGTAGGGACATGGTCATCCACAAGTCACCACAGCCCATTAGGAAAACAGATGCATTATGGGATGAATGCTAAGGACCAGTGTTAGTAGTGATTAACACATGTTGCTCTCTTCGGGATGATTGCAATATGTTGGTTCAGATTGTAGCTGAGCTTCTGACACTACGTAGATTTCCTTGAGTTAGATGAGTGTGAAAATAATTTATTTGTTATAATTCAATCCACTCTTATCATCTCAGTTATTTGACTTCAGCTATAGTATGTGCGGAACATTGTGTGAGGTTTAATGAAAGTTTTTGAGAACATTTCATTTCACATTTAGCTGCTACATAAAGCGTTTGTCAGTTGATACTCCAAAGTTTCACTTTTTTATGCTTGGGACCCAAATTTCAGAGCTGGACCTTTTTCATTACCAAACCTATTTAACATTTCTATGCAATTGGTTCCTTTGTTTTAAATGACAGACATATCTTGGTGTACACTTAGCACTATGCTTCTGCTTGAACTTGTATGTTAACACTCAGTTTCATTGGGACTTACTAAGCCTAAGGTTATGATTGTGCTCACACGTGTGCATCTCATGTCTATTCTGGCCTAATTTATTTGCTTTGCCTGCAAATGATAGCACAAAATCCCTTTTTTGTAGCTAAGTTGGTCTATAAACCAGGCACAATTTTTGCTAGCTTACAGTGCATCAATGTATGTGAAGTTCATGTGTTCCTTCAACATGATTCAAGTAATTAGTAAAAACATTTGGTAACACTTTACAATAAGGGTACCTTAATTAACTGTTAGTTAATGCTAAGTTAATGTTATTAAGTATTAGTTAATGTGTAGTTAAAGCCTATTAAGCATTAAGTAAGTGTTAATGCTTAGTTATTTACGGTTAGTTAATGCTTCGTTAACTGATTCTTAGTTCAGCATTAACAGTTAGTTAACTTAGTTTAAGTTTATTAAACATTTACTAAGCATTTATTAACAGTTAGGTAATGCATAGTAAATGCTTATTAAGCCTCAATTAAGCATTTACTAACAGTTAATGAAAGTACCCTTTTTGTAAAGTGTTACCAAACATTTGTTTGTTTTCTTATTGTAATGAAACTTTCTAGGAAATAATCTTGATTGAATGTGACTTGACTGTGTACCACTATAATTAACTTTATTTTATTTGTTTTGGCTGCTTGAGGGCAGCGCAACAAGTTTGACATTAAAAAGCCTCAGTTACGTTTGGAGTTTTCAAAAACCTGCCTTGGTTGTTCTGTATAACACCACAGTGTATTTTTCCCATGTCATCCGCTCATGACATGATGGAATTGGATGTGACTGAACTGCGGCATTAAGTATGCCTTTTCCCGTCATATCACCAGACGTCCATCCTTTTCTCACTGAAAAGCTGACATGCCGTTTCAGAATCTGCACTATCATTTATGACTCGTCATAAATCAGTCCGTGAGTTACTGCATGCTAAACTCTTCCCTTACAATATGTTACGAAATAAGGAGTAGGTGTGATGTCAGCTCTGGGCCAAACCAAATGGGTGCCACGGGATTTGAGCGATGGAATTTGTTTTGTTTTTTTAGTGGTTAGGAGTTATGTTGCGGAGTGTGTAGGAGGAGTGTTTTCTCAGCTGGTCCACTCGGGAGGCAGCCGTCCCTTCGCACTCAAATGTCCACATGTTTGCACCGGACCAAAAATATAGATGTATCCATTACGTCAGTGAACATTCACGCTTCAATACACTCAAAGTTAGTCAGCCCTGATATTGGTGACCTACCACAAGTGCAAAGACAGATGTCAAATACATGTCAGTAAGCTGGAGCTGGTAGCGATTTCCTTTTCGGTTTGTCCTGGCTGCATGGAAGTTGTACCATATATAAGTGTCTTTAGATATTTTACTAGGAACTTACTCACTAGCTGTAAAAGTCCGTAACATTTGCGGACATTATAAGCGTGATGCCGAATTAATTATAGGTTGGAGTTGATTTTTAAGACCATTTAAAGGCAAAAACATGATATATTGGGGTTGCAGGACATCCAGATTTCTCTCACAACAAATGCTCAGGATTATGATGACATGTATGGGTTGTTTTTCTTCTTTTTCAATCTGTGTGATGATCACATTTCTCCCAAAAGAATAGAACTTACAGTAAATCCTCCTAAAATTAGAAAGGTCCTGTCATTATTTTTAAAATGGGGCTCCTGAGGGATGAGGGGTTTTGGAACACAGTTATAATTACGCTCGGGTTAAAGTGAGGGTAAGGATTACTTTAGAGCATTTCATTGTTGCAGTTATGATTAGTGCCTGAGGTTACATCATGAGCATCAGTCAATAACATGTCCCACACTACTGAATGTGTGTGTGTGTGTGTGTGTGTGTGTGTGTGTGTGTGTGTGTGTGTGTGTGTGTGCAACTCCACCTCACAGCATGTCTGCATGCCAGTTTCTTTGTTTGCTTTACCCATGTCTTTGAACTGTGCTTAAGATATAAGCTGGTATTTTTTTCTTTTTTCTTTTAAAAGTGAAAACTTGGATTGGATCTATACCTATTCTCAAACATGGAAAACTCCAGATACTCTATATGTAATTACCAATTTTCAACCTAACAACAATAAGCGCAACAAGTGGCATGCTCCAGTGTGTTCATAGTAACCAAACTAGAACACACATGGCCTCTTAGGCTGGCAGGCCCCTATCTACATACATTTTCTTGGGCAAAGTACATTTTTCTCAGAACCCGAGGGGGTGGGCGGAGAAGAGTGTAGCTGTTGGCCACAGCTCCTGGCAGTGCTTTGACCACTGTGATGCGGAGGGACTTGTGTTGCTGAGACGTGATGCGGGGGGGGGGGGAGCGGGATGGAGAGAAGGCGAGAGAGAGAGAGGGAGAGAAAGAGCAGAATGTCTTATTTTTGGACAGAAGTGCTACCTTGGAGGCGGTTCTCTGCAGAGGGCCAATACATCTTAGTTCCTGGCACCCTGAGCTGGCGGGGGGTGGGAGTGTGCGTGGGAGGGGGTAAAAAGCAAAGAAAAGGGGGTTTGGAGGGGGGGTTATGATGAGGGGCCTTTGCTGCTGGGGAGTCAGCCAAAGTCCAGGACGCGCTTAATGGGTTCTCCTCTGCTATGTGATCCCAGTTTGGAGAATTGGAGCCAGCACCCAGACTCCTGTCTCCCCAGCTCTGCCTACTGCGATGGGTTCTTGGCGTGTGTGGGAGGGAGGGAGGGAGGGAGGGTAGGGTAGGGTGAGCTGAGCTGAGGGGTTTTGGACGATTTTCTGGCTTCTAGTGTCTTCTAGTGACAGTAAAAGGCCCTGGCCGACAAAACCAAAGCCACTTGTATGCGTGCATGCGCAGCAGTCTGAGTCAGTGGGTGATCATTCATTCCAGAGCTCCCCTTCCTTTGAGTCACCAAATGCCCTTTTGCTGATTTAAGCTACACCTATTGAACAAAAGTGCACATGAAACCGGATGAGAGCACTCTCCTCAGGAGGTTTTTCGGGCCTTGGATACAGAGCTATACACTGTTCGTCGTACACGCAAAAGCCAACACATTTGATCGTAAATTTCCTGTCAATTATTTCCCCTCGTGGTCAAGCAGCTTCTTGGACTGTGTGCCTGGGTGTAATGTTTCGCGCTGTCACCAAATACCTTTCTTTCCGTTTTTCTATTTCCCGCTCTGAGGAAAATGGTAATTAAACCTCGATCATGTTATTATGTTTTCGAATCAAGTCATTTATCTTCGTCTCAGGAAGTCAGGCTCAGATGATTTGGAAGGGATTTTACCGGGTAGGAATTTGGGCGAGTGGGGAACAATATGCACAAACATGTAATTGTATTTGAAAGCTGAGCTGTAGCCCCATGTTAAGAGGTCCCACAGCCTCCATGGTTCAAACAGAGGTAGCTCACTGCAGATGCGTTTAACTCCTTCTCTGCCTAAACTGAATTATGTAATCACCGGGAGCTACTGTACTGATGCCAGGGAGCTTAGTGATTTAAACTGTTGAAGTTCCTGATTTTGTTTTATTGTAAACATGAAAGCTATAATTATTTCAAAAACATTTCACTACCCAGAGTCTTTGAAAGGGTTGGCCTGGGATTGTTACTGGGGTAATCAAGTTGAGCAAACCCAACCAACTATTTCCAAGTATGGCAGGAAAAGAGGAGAGCTGCGTGCTCAGCGGCATGCACCTGAATGTCTCCCGCGCACTCTGTCTGAGTGTCTGGCACGGGCACCGCCGTATTACATAATGCTATGAGATCACACACCAAAAGATTTAATGCCGTAATACGTATTTGTTGTCATCGATTTCATTTCATGGCTTTTTTACACTCTATTAAACAGCTTTCTCCATTCAAATGCATGTTGTATGTGAGGTACCTGTATGTAGATCAATCATGCTGTTCTTGGCAAGTCTAATCTATTGCCAACCCAAGACTTTGACATCTCAGATCCCGAGCTCGATCAGGTCCTTGCGCTAGAGGAGGAGAGGAGCCGACCGGCCAACTTCCTCTAATGCTGGCAGGCTGAGTAAACCGTGTCTCCGGAACCTTGTGTTAGCCCCAGCATTTCCATAAGCACCCTTCATCCCCACTCTGTTATTCTTTATGATCCGCACCTCCGCTCCAGCTCAAGTCGCCTTCCAGGACCGCTCGTTCTGTCCCGAGGGGCCCCCTTTTGTCCCCCACACTCGGAGTCCCGCACAAGGGTCCACCGGATGTGTTGTCCTGCAAACCAGCTGATGGCTAGTGAGATAAATTCCCAAGAGTCAAGGCACACACGCCCAACCCACACATCTGACATCCGGTTGACATCTGTTTTCTAGGAATTGCTGGATGCTTGTCAAAACTGAATATTAGTGGCGCCTGTGTGTGTCCCTCGCAAAGACAGAGACTCCTGATGAAATTGTTGTGCTTAATCTCCAGTTTCGGTAATGTGTTGCACTGACATACATCTGTTTATGTAATATTTGGCCCATTTAAACTCAAAAACCTTCACGATCAACAGATTCAGGGAGAAAACAACAGGCAGGAAACATAGAGAAAATGAGCTGTACAAACTGTATGTGGGATTTAGACATCTCCTGGTGCATGTGAACCTCTTATGTGCCACTGGGGCACTGTGTGCTGTCAAGGAGCTAATGAGTGCTGAATAAAGCATTGGGTACACAGTGTCTAAGCATCTCTGTGTACCTCTGTGCCCAACAGAATTGGGCCCCAGGCACGGACTCCTATTATCTCAGTAAGCTGCATCATCAAAGTCTTGTTGCTGAATTTCAGGTCTTTGCAAAAGAATCCCAAACCAAAAGAAGCACCGTGGTGGTAGGCAATGCTTTAAAGAAGGTAAAGCTCTTAAAAAGCTACAATATGGTACAAGGTCACTGCGACCTCACACTACCTAAGTAACCTTTGACCTCCAAAATCGAATCAGTCCATCCTCAAGTGTCAAATTTGACAATAAACCCTCAAAGAGTTCTTGAGATATTGTGTTCATGAGGCATGAGGTCACAGTGACCTTGACATTTGACCTCCAAAATGTATTCAGTTCTTCCTTGAGTCAGAGTGGACATTTGAGCAAAGTTTGAAGAAAAGCCCTCAAAGCGTTTGCTTGGACGGACAGACAACCCGAAAACATAATGCCTACCGCTATCGCTGGCGCGGCATAAAATGTCATGTATTTTAAATTAAATAAAACTGAAAAAAGTGTCACTATTTTAAAGTCAATAAAACTGTTTCCATTGGTTGTACAGTCAACGTAATCTTGTTTATTGAGTGAAAGTGCACTGAAGTGCACACTGAGATTGTCATTTAAGGACTAAAATACAACATCTCACCCTGTCAACAGGCCTACATGTTCCAAGCGCAGACCGTTCCAAGTCTCAGCACAGCAAGGTATTTTCAGTTTGAGTGGTCAGCTCCAGCAAACCGTTGCTCTCTCAGTGAGTTGGGAAATTCTGACAGACAATCAGAGCCCACTACAAAAGGAGAATGTAAAAACAACTGAAAATGAATCCCTATGAACGCAAATAGCTTATTGCTAAATTGTTTTGGTCTGGCATAAAGCATTGCCAAGAAGAGGGCTTGAAGTGGGATGGCGTGAAAGCGAGGGATGGAAGGAGAGGGGTTCCGCCGCAGCGGAGAGCTGAATTATGGGCAGCTTATTTGACATGGGAGCATGCAAGATTTTTTGTCAGGGGGATGGTTACAAGATATTTCATACTCCAATACATCATCTACAATTTTAGACCCAGACAATGTTAAAACCGAGGCAGAATATGACAGATACAGGGTCATTACTTTTTTTCTTTCACCATTGTTCATCATGCATAATGACAATTTCACAAATACAGTTAATTTTCTGAAACAGTGCTCATGAAAGACCGCAGCTGGATGAGCCTCGATGTCAAAGATGGTAATATGATGTTTTCTCGTACTCAGCGATGATTATAAAATATAACATATACATTGTGGATTCAGATGATTACCCAGGCTGCACTGTAGCCAAGGCCACTGTTTCAGACCACAGACACAAACTCTTGGGCTGGCATCGAATCAGGATGTTTGGACTAAGATTAACCATTTATTGTCTGTCATACAGCGCATGGACAAAAGTAAATGGACGGACCGTTCTATTTTTTAGGAAAATAAACTAATTTGCTTTCGGTCAAAGATCATATGGTAAACAGCTAGCCTGGTAAACAAATCCACCTAACAGCACCTTTACAGCTCACTAACAAGTTACACCTCATATTTTTATTCTGTAAAAAAAATAATTGTTTAAAAATAAGAGCTTGCTGTTTCATGGGCTGTTATGTGTAATTTCTTGGCTCTGAGCAGTTGCCAGCGGACACTCAAGGTATTTATTGGTCACGAAAAAGTACGGCAAGCAGTGGATGTTGGATGCCCTATTACAGCATGACACTGTTCTTGAAATACTCTGAGTTTTTTTTCCTTAAGTTGAGACATCTTCTCTGGTCCCTCGGTATTTACTCTGTTGGTTTGTTTTGCCACACTGGTAATACGCCAGTTTGTCTGCTAGATGTAATTTGATGATGAGCTGTGATGCATGCTGAGGAGTATGTGTCTTGCTAAGAGGATATGATGAGACTTTGTCTTGCATGTGTTGCGACCTAGAATTGTAATATATCTAAATTGCACTGAGCTAAAAATGTACAACAAGTTAAACAGATGTTATTTTACAGCTTTATTTTCTTGTTAAAAAGCGGAAGTAGTAGTATGACCTTGTACGTTATCAGGATGCGTTCCTGATTGTGGTGTTGAAAAGTTGACCGTGAATAAGACAGGCTGTGAAAAAGTCCGGCTGTTTTGTGAAAACCTTTCTAACAAAATATATGCAGTCCGGGGAGAATAAAGTTGCCAAAACGAAAGAAGACGGAGTCGTTCTTTAAGGGTGCAACACATGTGCATGTCTTTCTTGCTCTGTCTTTATCAAACGCGCACAATACATGGTATAAATGCCTATCCACAATATAGCACAGCACATACTTTATGCCTTATACCTTATCCGTAGGTTACCTTACCTTTTAGGTTAAATACATGAATATGTCTGTTTCATGACCTCTATATGGCACATATGGGAGAATGTTTTTGACTGAAGTTCCTTTTATCCAGCATTATTCTCCTACTAATCTTTTTAGTTCTGTACAAAAACTAATTCAAGTCATTGCCTTTTAAAACAGCTGAAAGTAGCACTTATCTCCACGTCTCCTAGTTATCTTCCATTCTCTTAGCAGCCCATGCGTGGGATATCACTCCGTCAGGCGCTTCAAAAGTTCTCATGTTACTTGAGAAAATACACAGAGCAATAATCTGATTTATTTCCTCCCTTTTCCAAACAAATCAGAGATGTCTGCTTCTCAGATACACTTGTATTTGCCCCTTGAAGAGGTCCCAGTCTGGGTTACACAGAGTGGTGCCAGTGGTCGGTTATCGTCTGAGCAGACAGCGCTATCTCGTACTCTGCTCAAGATTGATGGCCTACTGAGGATGCTGGACCTACAGGGAAGTCCCTAGGTTCTCACTGTGAAGGTCCATCAGAACAAGAGAGATAGTGAGCTGTTTGTTGGAGACATACTATAAAAATCGAGTTTGCTTTCTAGGTTTGGCAAGAAAATAGTGAGTTTTTGGGTTTGCTTTAGTTAAACCTTGCCAAGGCACACTGTTCTTAACAGAAAGTTAGAAAGTACAGCTGTTCAGACACTAAAGAATGTGAATGGTGCACATGCGATATGTTACCCTTCTTAGCCACATCACGTCACCGGAGCACAACAAAAAAGGAAATCCTGACACGACCTGAGAACGTAGAAGGAAGACTTGAGGAGAAGAGGTTCAAACCATTCCACCTCCACTCCCACGCGCCTCAGTCCATTCTATGAACATCACACTACAGCACTTCCTCCATTTGGCAGTCGACGTTGCCATTGAACGTAAATCAATGGACACAGCGTTACTCAGTTTCCATATCAAACGAAAACAACCACTAAAACACAGTTAATATGAGTGATTGTTTCAGTCCGTGACGTGAACTCCCATCCGTGAACGAAAACCACATGCTATCCGTGTTCTCATACTGACCAGCACAGATCCTTTCCTCCTGCGCTTCTTGAAAATAATTGTTTGTTTTATGGAAAAAAATGCGGCAAACGGAACTGCACACTGTGTCACCTTATATCCAAGGTCCTCTCCTTGCCACTGCTCCAAAACACAACCCCAGCACGGACCTAACAACAAGCACAAACCACCTCGCCCTGTAATAATGAGCAGTTGTTTATTGGAAAGGGTCACTTCACATGTCTCTCAGATGGTTGTATGAGGTATGTTTTCCAAAACATGAAGTGAAGGGGCACTAATTGTTGGATGTCAGCAATGTGTTACAGAGTCAGAAGAAGCACGATACCAAATTTAAAGGTGGCACGGCTTGATTATAATGTCAACTGGAACATTTTCCAATTCTGCTCCGTGTTTATGTCTATGACACAGTTCCACAGAGGGTTTCCCCAAACGGGAAACGTTTTTTGAAGCTAACAAATGATACGTCACACAAAAACCTACAACTTAATTTTTTTTATTTTGGACATAATTCCATTCTCTGTAGATTATAAATTGCGCTAATGTCAGGATGGCAGTCATGGAACATTAGTTTAGGGAGGGATTGCAAAAGCTTCAAAATGACAGCAGCTTGAGTGTTTCTATAAACGTATGTATAATCCTATAGTACAAATAGCTACTGTGAATGGAGAAAGGAGAGACTGAGTATCTGGGAAAAAGTTGATTCATAGTTACTCCTCTTTCCTCCACAGCCTATTTGTTCTTGTTATTCAATGAAAAATTGTTTACTGGGATGCTTGCTTGCACTTTTTTTTTTTGGCGACAGAATGATTAATGGTCTGCTTTGATGTTTGATGCCTTGGGTTATATTGAAGAAGCACGCAAAATTGTAGTCATATTATTTGTCTGCAACATTTTGGATTTTGAGTGTAGCTGTGGTCAGTGTGTTGGTGTTGAGGGCGGCGTTGTAGGAAAGACTGGCTGAGTAGGAACATGACGCCGTTTCCAGCCAATGCTCAGACACAATGTTCCGCTGTGTTTCTGCAGATGATGGCAGTGGACAGGGGAAGAAAATTTTCTGGAGGATTGTGCCTGTCTGCTTCCAACTTGTTCTACCTCACTGTGTGCCATGTACCAAACAGTGACTGCAGTTTGCATGTCAAACAGTGGAGAAGGGGGTTTTGGATGGAATGGTGGTAGTAAGCGGAGGGAAACTTGTGGGAGGTCACCCTGTGGGCTCTGTGTACGTGCAGAATGGGAACAACCTCAGAGCTGAAAAACTGTCAAGCCTGTACACTTTTCTGTTTTCCTTTAAGGAGTGAAAGTCAGCAGGCCACGAGGGCTGCGGGGTATGTGGAGCGCAGAGCGGGTGACTCGGGGTGAAAGGGAGTCTTTCAGCTGGACACATTTCATGGATGTTTTGGGAAGCAGTGATGGAAACGGGGGGAGGTTAGAGGCGGCCCATTCCTCCCTCCGGGGGTCCTTGCGGTGTCAGTGCAAAGGAAGAGAAAGAGGGAGAGCGCCTGTTGCAGTACAGAATGTCTTCGGCCTGCTCTGTACTAACCTCAGTGAAAACAAGCCCCCAACCAAACCCCTCAGAGTTCAGTCACGGTGCCACTCCTGCAAGTGCGCAGGTAGAACCTGGAGCATAGGACCTCTCACTGAGGAAACATGCTACGAGGCAACAAGGAAGGACGAGATTAGTTGCAGAGTGAGGGGTAAAAATGATAAGCTCCTAACCCACACTTAAACTAATATTTATGCACCATACCTACAGCAAAGATAAATGTTGAGCATAGGATGGTTTTCGATTCCCCAAAATAGGGAAATTCAGTCAGGAGGAAGAATTTAAAGAAGGTTGCTGATTGTAAATCCTATAATACTGAAGGTGATATAGGTGATACTTAATAATGGAACGCTTACATACTGGTTTTATCTTGAACAAAGGATTTAAAAAAAAAGTATATTGTGTATATTGTGCAAAAAATTTATGCCACTCAAGTTTTACATTTATATACAGAAATCTAAAAAGTATATGATAGCTAATAGCAATGGTGTTCAAAAAGTACAATATTTCATTCTGAAATGTAAATAAAAGCTTAAAGTATCAGCAGATTAAAATGTTCAATTAAACTACAGGAACTTTAAATCACATGTAACATTTTAACAACAGTGGCTAAGAAATAACTCATGTGCGGCTGAAAAATCTTGTTTATTAGCCCGTAACGTCCCTTTGTAACCGGGTTTGTTTAGATTATTTAGTTTACTAAAAAATCAAAGTGCCTCTCCTTGAAGTGGCCTACTCAAATAAGCATTGTAATATTTTTTTCTGTATAGTCTTTAATATTTCCTACTTGTTGACTTATGTAGACAGTTAATTGAATGAAAAACAACTCAATGTATTTATAAAGAGGATATACTGTAACCGTACACTGACAAGGCTGTAACTGAACGTGTTTGTTTCGGAAAATAATGACACAGCAGTCAAAAGTACAGCACGCTCCTTGTTAAATATTACCGAGTGAACCTAGTGGCTGCACACAATTGCTTGCACTGATGCACTGAGTCACAGATGCGTGTAAGAGGGTGGAGAACAAGAACATGCAAGGCCTGTAATCGATATTAATCTTTGACAACCACATCGAGACCAGACATCAGGATCTATTATTACTCCTTTGACCTCCCTAGCCTCTGTGAATATCAACACTTTGGCTGCTCCGACTGACACACCTCACAGATTCAATTAGAATACAAAATATTTATTGTACATTCAACGCTTTAGTCACACTCATGGGAGACAGACTATCACACTGGGTCATGTACATAATGAAAAATTATATAGTTTTTTAAACAGCTTATTATTCAGACAGCGCACTATGACAACGCAGTATGTGCAATAAATCATGTTGTACAGTGATGTATTATGTGTGTTATGAGAAAACAGACAGTATAACCCACGATTAAATGTGTGGCATTAGACATATGTTACATGTGAAATGAGTTATTATCAGAGTAGTGCTCAAACATGAAAAGGTTAAATACATAAGGAAGATAAATGAGTGTCTGGGTGAATAATAGTTTAGATGGTTAAGTTGAGACCACACAGCTGGCACATACTTTCTCCCCATCAGCAAAGTAAAAAACAAAATGCTTAAAGTGAAATTTCCTCAACACCGCCGGTTTATATTGCCATTTAGGGTGACTCTGCTAAATATCCCCCATAAAAATAACAATACATAGTTACATTTTATTATGATTAGTGGTTCTGAGCAACCACATTAAAGCTTTAACTGCATTTTATTCTATTTCTTACATGATGCAGCAGAGCCTGTACAGACATATTTAGGTTTCCTCAGTCACAGTTTTTGAGTTGAAAAGTAAATTGTCTCACATAGACTCACATTCTTTATAATGTCATAACAGGGTGCTTACTTTTAGTATATGAACTGGTAGACATTTATTAACAGAACAAAATAACAGTAATGTCTATGGTAACAATTCTAAATGTCAGCAGATGTAAGAAAGCTTATCATTTTCTATTTTTGGAGCTTAATTTAAGCTTATTAAACTAAAAGAATGTCTTACACAAATCTTATATAACATTGCTGTTCTTTTATTGAGAATTGTTCACAACAGTTTTTTTATTGGCCTTTCAATAATTCTCCCCTGTGTTTGACAGCAATCTTGTAATCTAAAGGTCTCAGTGTTAAACCATAGGAGCATTTTAAAGACAGGTCCTCACTGGCACATTTCTCAACGCTACATTGATGGAGCATAATCGCAAAGAACAAAAATACCTCAACTTTGGCAACCTGGTCCCCAATACATCTTCTCTTCCCTGCTGAGAAGATCATAACATTGTTTGTGAGATCCTTGTCTAAGGAGCCCTTTTCATCTAGAAAACGTGAGGGGTTGAAGACATGCGGATCCTTCCACTTCAGGGGGTCATGATTGACGGACCACTGATTGATAAAGACCACCGTGTCTTTGGGGATGCAGAGACCTTCGATAGTTACATCCAAGGTTGTGGAGTGGGGAATGGTTAAGGGCACGAAGCTGGTGAAGCGCATTGTTTCATAGATGAAGGCGTCCAGATAGTCCAGGCGACTTCTGTCCTCAACTGAGGGCAGCCTGTTTCGCCCCACCACCTCATCAATGAGCTTGTGGAGTTTGGTTTGCATTTCAGGGTGTTTAGCCAGCAGTAGGAAAATCCAGTGAAGAGCAGCGGAGATGGTATCCAGGCCTGCACCAATCAGATCTGAAACTGTCGCCTCTGCGTGTCCTTTGGTGAGTCCGTTGTCGCTGTCAGCCTTTTCAATCACACTGATAATGGCATCACTCATATCTCTTGTCACCTCTGGATCAAATGTCTCTCTGTGGTCTTCCACCTTGTTCTGGACAAACCCAAAGAACTCTTGATTCAGGACTATGAAGTTCTTGAACATACTGCGGACTGGATTGGGGAAAGATTGAAGCCATGGCATTACATCTACCAAACTGCCAGCCCCTACTGTCTGTCCAAAGTCATTGACCCTCTGTAGCAAGGCTCTAAACTCAACATCATCGTGTCCATAACGTTTCCCAAAGCACAAGGCACAGATCACATTAGCTGCAGCTACTGTCAGCTCATGAGCAGGGTTGAAATACTGGCCCTCAGCACTGAGTTCAAGGAAAATCTCAACTAGATCTGTGGCTTCAGCCACAACTTGCTGCTCAAAGGCTTTTTTGGTCTGGCTGTTGGCAGATGAGAATGCTCTGATCGTTGATTGAGCAATTTTCCTGTGCATCTTCCACTGTTTGCTGTAATTTGTGAAAGTTAAACTTTTCCCCCCTGAGACAGCCTGAAAAGAGATAAAGTTTGGTCTGCCTGCAAACTCTGTGCTGTGCTGTATCAGAGCGTCACGTATCGCCCTGTCTCCATTCAGAACCACAATGTCACTGCTACCTAGCCGTATCTGGTACACATTCCCGTATTTTTTGGCTAGCTTCGCAAAGGTGATGTGCGGCATCTGGCCCAGCTGCATAGCATTGCCCACCACAGGCCAGGCAAAGGGTCCCGGCAGTCTTTTCTTGAGCCTAAGGTTCCTGACCCACAGACAGGCTTCCAGACAGAAGAGGAAAAGAAAGGAGGCGACCAGAGCCGGCTGGACCTGTCCACTCCATTCCCTGATGATGCTGCTGCCCTTCACTCCATACTCTGTGTCCATTTGTGCCATTGTGATATCCTGTGGTTTGTCTCTTATCCACTACGTCCAATAAAAAAAGCTAATTTCACTAAAAAAGGTAAACCATCTCAGGTGGTCCCTCTCTTAAAGGAGATCATATATTAAAATAAGACTGGCAAAATAACAATACTAAAAATAAGTAACCCAAGCAGCTCTCATACGCTCTCACCTCTCCTCCTCAGAAGCTGGAGAAAAGTGCTCGATCAGGTTCAAGCCTTAACACTTCGCTTATATGTATCTCTATGGTGGGAGGGGTCAGAGACTCAGGTTTTTTACTATCTCTCCCCTCCCATTTTGACCACAGTCTGCAGACCTTAGTCCTATTTCCACTCAGGCCTGCTGCCAGCAGCGTCTCTTGAAGGATGACGGAAAGGGAAAGCAGCTACTTGATAGGCCCTGTTGCCCAAAAACTACAAATATACAGTTTTATAGCCAAATAATATAACAGATTATACTTTTAAAAAGTGTGCCATGTGTATTTTGACTCAAAATATATATATTTTTAAATGTTTGCATTAACAAATTTATATTCAAATATCAGTTCGACAGTGAGATAGAATGGATGGTCTTTGGCAGCACGTGATAGGAGTTGGGCTGCATGGAGCATATAGGGTATGTAATGGACAATAAGCTGGTGTCAATTGTTTTTTCCACTGGGGTTAAGTGCATTTTCGATTTGCACTTTCCTATGGACTTTCCGGGGGCCATTTTAAACATTATTTGGTCCCTGTCATTTGTAGCCAAGCTGTTAATTATAACCATACAGGGAAAAAAGCTCTGGGATATTACCATGAAAGCTGTGGGTTCTAGATTTAAACAGCGAACAGATACAAACAGCATGATTTATTATGCTCTATGAGAATGAATAAACAATGTTATTGTTGGAATAATGGGCCTTTAAACAAAGGTCACTGAGATAATGTAGCTGTTAGGGTTGTGGCTGCATCAAATAGTTTTAAAGAGAGGGATTTAGCTTTAAATCTGCTTAGTTGAGTGTTTGTGCAACAATAGAAAAAAACATCAGCCTGTGTTTAATTCAGCCACAATTAGTTATGTACATGTATTCAAGTATTCCAGATGTTTCTATTTAGGTAACAATAGGTCATGACATACATCTTATCAAGGCTTGTGCCTAATATCACATTGTTAGCACACACCTTTGAGAATTAAAAAGTAGTTCATAGTTTAGCATAACTCTACCAGCTACATAGCTACAGTAAAAATGAATAGGGACACATTTACCTTTGACGGTTCACTTTATTCATTTTATATATAGCTTATTTTCCATCATATGAAGCGAACACGTACAACAAAATATCCTCTATAAGAAATGCCTACACATTCAAGGCCTACTGAGTTCAGTTTGTTGCCTTGACAGACAGAGGAACACATCACATTTGGCATTGTAACATATATTCCTGAATGCGAAGGCTTAAAGAGAGTGCAGTGACATCCATGTAGCCTTGAAAAAGTTACTTTGTAAACAAACATGTTTATGAGAACGCCTCATGAGTGAAAGAAATTCGCTGCACATGTGTTTCTTTTTGTACTAGTGAGACTTGTGTGTTTGGCACGGGTTAGCTGCAGTGCTTGCACAGTAAAACTGAACGCTGGTTTCATAAAGTTTCTTCATGGTTCATGACAATGTCTCTTCCTCATCCTGAAAACTGTGGTGGATGTTCCTTGATGAGACTTCCTCCTTCACAAATATACATTTCCCCCCCACTTTGATCAGCATTCTTTGTTCAATGTGTTCATATGATTTGAGTACAGTAGATAGTGAAATACATTAACTTTCATTACATTTATTGTCATACCTGAAATATGAATTAAAAAAATATTTGGTACTTGCTTTATGTGGCAAAGGTTAAATACATCCTTACATATTAAAGATTGAGAACAATATGCTATCAAGTGACTTTATAACATTCACAAGCATTTCATATACAGGTATATTAGTTTAAATTGAGAGAAATAAGCTAAAATCCTGCACACATACAATACATGTACATGCTCAATAGTGGATGTAAAACAAGCACACAACTCAGAATTATGTAAAACAAAATAACAAAAAATTATTTGATCAAGTATAGATTATTTTGTGAAGCAGAAATTTACAGTCCGCAACCTTGAATAATAATAGTACAAATACAGTCCGTGTTAAGATATGCATTAAATATCATTATTAAATATGAAATTCTTACAACAGTAGGATTTAGTGCAGGTACTGTTGATACTCACTGTTAATAGGACATTGGTGGAAAAGTGTTTGCTGGCCATGAGTCACAGTACTGGGACATGCTGTTCATGCTGGGGGAACTAAGCCAAGCAGCTTTCCCCTGAGCTTGGCGCTGACACAGGATCGGAGGGGCTTCAGTGTGAGCCCATAGCTGCAGTCAAGAGTGACAGGCTCTGAGGGGTCGCTCTCAAAGCTGCACTGGTGCAGCAAGATGGCAGTGAATAAAAACACCTCAACTTTAGCAATCTGGTTCCCAATACAGCGTCTCTTACCCGTGGAAAAAATCATCACATTGTTGGTTATGCCCTTATCAAGTGTCCCGTTTTCATCGATAAAGCGTGCAGGGTCAAAAACGTGAGGGTCCTTCCACTTCAGGGGGTCGTGGTTGACGGACCACTGATTTACGAAGACCACTGTGTCTTTGGGGATGTGGAGACCTTCGATCATGACGTCCGAGGTTGTGGAGTGTGGGATGGTGACGGGCACAAAGCTGGTGAAGCGCATGGTCTCGTAGATGAAGGCGTCCAGGTATGCCAAGCTTTTTCTGTCCTCGGTTGACGGCAGCCTGTCTTGGCCTACTACCTTATCTATGAGCTCGTGCAGTTTGGCCTGCATGTCTGGGTGTTTGACAAGGAGCAGGATGATCCACTGCATGAAGGTTGACACTGTGTCTTGCCCTGCTCCAATCAGATCTGCGACTGTCGCTTCAACAAACTCCTTGGTCAATCCGCTGTCCTTCCCATGCTCTACCACATTGATGATGGCGTCACTCATGTCCCGGGTCACATCGGGGTCGAAGGACTCTCTGTGCTGCACCACTTTATCTCTCACAAAGGTGAAAAACTCCTCGTTGAGGTTTTTGAAGTTTTTGTAGACGCTGCGGACCGGGTTAGGGAAGGACTGAAGCCATGGCATGACATCTACCAAGCTCCCTGCACCTACGGTCTCTCCAAACTTGTTCAACCTTGTTAATAGGGTCCTGAACTCGAGGTCCTCATGTCCATATCGCCTCCCAAAGCAGAGAGCGCACATGATATTAGCAGCAGCTACTGTGAAATTATGACAAGGGTCAAAATACCGTCCATCTGTGCTGTGGTGCAGAAAAACCTGCACCAGTTCCATAGCCTCGGCCGTGATGTGTTGCTCAAAGTTTTTTTTGGTCTGACTGTTTGCAGAGGAAAAGGCTCTGAGGCTGGACTGGGCCATTTTCCTGTGCGTTTTCCACTGTTTGCTGTAATTATTAAATGACATACTCCTGCCTCCAGAGATCATCTGGAAAGAGACAAAGTTCGGTCTGCCTGCAAACTCTGTGCTGTGCTGTATCAGAGCCTCACGTATCGCCCTGTCTCCATTCAGAACCACAATGTCACTGCAACCTAGACGTATTTGGTACACGTTCCCGTATTTTTTTGCAAGCCTGGCGAAGGTGATGTGCGGCATCTGGCCCAGCTGCATAGCATTGCCCACCATAGGCCAGGCAAAGGGTCCTGGCAGTCTTTTCTTGAGCCTAAGGTTCCTGACCCACAGACAGGCTTCCAGACAGAAGAGGAAAAGAAAGGAGGCGACCAGAGCCGGCTGGACCTGTCCACTCCATTCTCTGATGATGCTGCTGCCCTTCACTCCATACTCTGTGTCCAGTGCCATTGTGACTAACCTTATGCACACTTGTTCCTCAAAAAAAAGAAGAAAAAAATAAATCTTCACTTTCAACAAAGTTTGTTTAGTTTTTGTATGTTGGTAAGATGAAAATCAATACAGCTCTTGTATATCCATATCAGATGAGAACAGTCAGATGTGTCAATCAAATGCCAATGAGGTCATAAAGATAAAAACCCTGAAATATCTGATAAAAGAAGTGAGTTAGGGTGAAGTTTAGTCTATTCATCAGGAATGAAAGGCTTAAGTGTCTGTTTTTTGCTTTACTCCAGCTTCTTATATGTTTTGCAGTTGGTGGGCAGGGCTCAGGGTAACTTTCATACTCCTCCCATTGTGGTAGCCCTGTAGACCCCACCACATTATCTCTCTGTTGTCGGTCGCTGTTGGAGGCGCGCGCTATAGAGACACCGTGAGCGTGCAGCGTGAACGAACTGTTCAGTGCGAAGAGAAAAGACTCAGCAACTGGTGACCGATGCAGTGGGAAACGCGTCGTGCCAATTTGTTTTACTTATTGGAGGACTGGCAGAGTTTGCACATTTGAAAGTGTGTCTTTATAATATGATTTATTTTGTGGCTGCAGAAGACTCAGCGGGCGCACTTTGGCTTGAAAAGAGTGTTTGCCTACGGTTTGTCTAACTCCAGGCTGAGTTTACACTTAAATTACATTGGTACAAAATCTATTATCCCATGATTATATTTTCATTTGCATAATCTTGTCGTTCTTTGTGTATTCAGTCAACGAACATTTATTCTGAACGGCTTAAAACTTCGCATGCGCAAGCAAATGCATCCTCTGTTGAAAAAGTTAGTCAGTCAATCTGTATACAACGTGTCTATAATGCCATGCTTTATGTTTTGTCTGTATAAAAAAAAATCATAGATTTCAAAAGTTGGTGTGCCTTTTAGTGTGTTTTCCTCTAAACGTCTGGCAAATTCTGGATCATGTTGTTAATTCATCACAACAATGTAATAAGTGCCAACAATAAAGTTAAAAGCGAAACTTGCTCACTACAGCCAGAGACTCCTTGCCGACCGCAATATATTGGACTTAAAAAATGTAATTCATTTGTACATCTTTATCACAAAAATGTGTCATAAATGTCTAACTTCCAGAAGTAAAAAAAAACAAGAAACATACAAAACTCCTTTAATATATTTACCACTTTGAAATATTGGACTTGAAGCTGAAAAGCTTCAAACTTCAAAAGAAAAAAAAAGAAAAATCACATCTTCAGATTAATTTGCATAAAATATCCCATAGAAATATCAAGGTCAATATGTGTGATCCATATGTTAAAATCACTTATTCATATAGTCACATATTAGATGCTTTTTCTGTGTTTGTTTCTTTCAATTAGACACATTTGTTTCTACTTGGATTCTAGCAGTGGCAGAATAATATTTCTGAAATATCACATAACAAACTTGCACAATAACTCAGTGTGGGGCAGCTATGAAATATTGATTCTTGGAATTTTTACATAAACTGCAGTTTTGCATGATACTCTGTTTTACATCATACCACAACAGACTTCAGTTTTCAGTGCCTCTGCTATTAAGTTACAGTCCCCAGGAATATGGAGGCATTCAGGAAGGAGAAAGGATAGATAGATAGATAGATAGATAGATAGATAGATAGATAGATAGATAGATAGATAGATAAATAGATAGATAGATAGATAGATAGATAGATAGATAGATAGATAGATAGATAGATAGATAGATAGATAGATAGAAAAGTAAGATGGAATTACTGAAATATTTGTTTAGTTAATTGTATTAAACTTTCAGTTTTAAAGTGATGTGATTACCCAAAGCAAAACAAACCCCTTCTCCGTGTCAAAGACCAAATTTGTTTCTTGTTTTTTCACCAACTGTGAAGTTTATTTTTTCAGGGAGGTAATTACTCTAATTGAAGGTACTGAAACATTTCCTTACAAAGGCACCAAGTCAGAGGGACAGAAACTTCACTACCACACAAGAGCAGTCATTATCAGCAGGAAAGGAGGAGGAGGGGCTGTGAAATGGGGGAGGTCAGAAGAGGGGGGAGAAAATTAGATCTGACTTTAAAAAAATGTGTTTTATATTTATTTTATTTTTTTAAATAATTATTAGATGCAAACCTCAATTTCCCTGAAACTGAGTTATAGGTAAAAGCAAATTATGCAGACAAGAAGGCAGGATAATGTAGAAGTATATGTATAGAAAACTAGCCATAAACTCTCTGTTTTCCATCATGAAGTTTAACTGCTTCTGGATCAGTAGACGATTTATAATCAAATGAGTGGATATGTGAATTTCACATTTCACTGCTTTATATGATATCATTTAATGAACCGATAAGAACAAGTCTCATATGCACAGTGTGCCAAACTTGTGAAAACAAACAGAAAGGCAACACAATAAGGCAGTCTAAGTGTAACTACATTATGTGTTCTGTGTCATTCTTTCACAATAATGGTCCTTAAACAGCCTTTTACAGATGTCGAGAGTTGCGCTGGTTCAGAGCTCTGAGAGGCTGAGAGCTGTTTGTCTTGAGAAATGCGGTGTGGCTGACTACCAAAGCCTCCAGAACGATTCCTCGGTTAACCAGAGACATAGCAATGTCTTCGAATACACCGCCTGCACACTGGGGATGACTGTTTCTTCTCTCCCTCCATTCCTATAGGGGGAATCCCCCCCTCACCCCCACCCCACCTCCTCGAGTCTGCTCCTCACACACATGTGGCCATGCTCGCATCCCCATCACGCTAATCAGAGCCAGGTTTGTGGCTGAGGAGGGGGGACGACGTGGGGGTGTGCGTTTGTGTGTATGTGTGTGGGAAGGCGGGTGGAGGACTGGGTTGGAGGAGTGTATGAGTGGGAGGGGGTGGGGGGGTGTCGTGTGTGCGTTTTGCGTGTGGCTGCTGTGTTTGCCTGTGATTACCCCTTATAACCTGGCTGTGAAAGGTTGGCCCTGACCCTGCGTTGACTCTGGCTGAGGAGGGAGGGGGAGTATTTGGAGGGTGAGGGGGGTTTGGGCTCGGGGGCAGAGGCGGGGATGGGGTTCTAAATGCTGCTGCATGTCATACACTGGCGGGTGGGCGCTCGCTGTGCGGAGACAGGACCAATGGTAGACCAAGGCTGGCCCTGGCTCTGGAGCTAATCATTGTTTACTAGTCTCATTTCCACTTCTCAGTGAGCTACTGTCACGCACAGCACCAACAGGGAGGAAGGAAGAGGGAAGGGGGGGTGAGGGGTTTTGGGGGGCGAGGGGGGGTTGAAGAGGAAAGCCAGGGGTCCAACAGGCAGTTGGGGAGCTGTTGGGACTTGGGAAAAGGAAGAGCAGAGAGAATGCAATGATTCGAGTGAAGATCTTGTTTTTTTTTCTTTTATTTTTTTTTCTTCTTGTGAAAACGAAGGTGAGCCAAGACTGAAAAAAAGAAAAACTGCAGCCAAAAACAACCCGACAAACCAGTAAACAGACCAACAAAAACATCCTATGGGCCAATGCCAATCTCAGGCGGCCAGGAGGTAACCACCGGACATTGTTAGTTTGGGATGGTGATGTTTGGAATGAGAGCGCTGTTTCTCGCCAGACCAAAATACGAGGAGAGAGATAGGCTACTTGGAAAACAAATCGTCACTGTCAGATCTGATTGTTGTTTGTGAGTAAAAAAGCCTGAGAGGAGACAAGCGAAGGCACTATTCACAGCAGGCGGGAGATACCAAATGGACTGGCGGTTAAAGTGGCAGGAGTTAAGCTGTAGTTACACATAGCCAGACACGAAAAAAGATACATTTCATCTCCACACCATTGAGGTCTGCTCTTGAGTTTGAGGCGTCATTGTTGCACATGGTGTTGATTAAGTGAAAAGGAGACAAATTCAGTTTGTGGAAGTAGTAGTATCAGTTAAAGCCAGAGTCTCAGACATTTCCCTCAAGGGTTGGTGGAAATCAAAAGCAGGGTTAACAATGGATGAACATACAGCAGGTTGCCCCAAATGGTCAAAGTATCAACTAATGCAGTTTTAACCTGAAGATTATTTGTATTGAAAAGCAATGCTCTGGGACACGCCTGTCTTACACATGTTGTAATATAGCGATACTGTAAAAGAAAATATAAAACACTGGTGATTTTATCAGGCGCAATCACTGGTTAAAGGTGAAAATATTGTGGTAATGATAAATTCATACATTTGGAAAAGGTCTAAATCCATGCTAAAACTGAATTGGTGTCTAAATCCATTTTTGATACTGCATAGGGAAAAAAGTCCAAGTAAAAAAAAAAGGAGAAGAAGGAAAATAGAATTACAAAGCATTTGTTCACGATGACCATTATGCATGCATTGTGTTACAAGCATCTCACCTCATACAACACATTAAACCCCCTCAGGCACACAAAACAAGATTAAATTATTGATAATTGGATTCCTTGTTTGTGTGCTCAAAACCTACACAGCTTCACCCAAAAGGCTGTTCCACAACAAAATGATGTCAGATGGGGGGTAAATTACAGTGTCACTGTTGGTCCGATCTCCCACTCAAAGGCACCTGGTTATCTTCTACAGCTCTGCTGTGTTAGACCTGCTGTGCCCACATATGTGTGTGGCTGCGGGGCAATATCTAACAACCTTACATAAAAACAGGTCCGTAGTTAAACCATAAAACAATGGATTTAGACCTTTCCCAAAATAAGGATTTTTAACCTTATTTTCTCACACATACCATACTGCACTAGCGTATGGTCCTGCAGTCTCTTTCAAGATTTTATTATTCATTTTCATATTTCTGCGCAAATGTTAAACAAAAGCTTGAATAGTATTAAAACAAGACTTTGCAATGATGAGACTCCAAGAAATACAGCTGCATTTTAGGGCAATGAAGTTCACAAAATGCAAGGCAACATCAGACACATCTTTTTTTAAATATATATATATAGCCTTTTTTTTCTCTTTGCCCCACACTGCTCTCCTACTGGACTGGATAGTCCCTCTTCAATTTGTTCAATCTGCGTGATAGATCTGCACTTAATGCGGCACCGAGGACAGTGGCATGGAATGTAGGCCTATTATGTACAGAATATGGATGTTTGTTTCTAACCCTGTAGAGTTATTTTTTCTCTCCTTTTTCTTCCCCCTTTTTTTGCGTGCTAAGGGAGAGGAGCGAGGATGAGTTTGCGTGCAATGCCCGGCTGGTGTGCGCGGAGCTCGGTCGCTGAACTCCGGCTTCCCCGGGGAGCGGGGGGAGGTGGAGGTGTGGGGCTGCACTGAGAGATTAAAATGAGACGAGTGAGAAAGCACAAGTAGAAATGGCTTCCAGATGACCCCGACTCTGTGAGCTCATCAGACACCGGGCTGAGAAATCGGTAGGACACGTTTCCCTTCTCCTGTGGCCGAGAACCATACATTTGACCTTTAAAAGTTATCTCGTAGTAACTGACATTGTGAAACAAACAACTTAGTAAATGTTGGAAAATTTGAATATTATTCTGAGATGTTGACCTTAATTCTTAGTTTACAAACGTTCACTTTATTTTATCCAAATTTCGTTATAATCTGATTTAAGGAGGAAACAATATTTGGTTTGTAGGAACTTTATTTGTCTTTCTATGCCCTCACATCATTGCAGTGTTTCCAATGTGCAATAACGGGTTTAACTCAAGTAAAGTGTATAATGTCATTATTGTCAACACTTAATAGGATTTTATTTGCCACTCTGGCGGTTATATGCTATTAAAACTGATTGTAAGGTTAGGCCCTTGTGGCTCCTTTTTGTCTAGTTCAGATTGTTACATCTGCCATCCATCAACCATAAAATACAACCTTTAAAACACTACTGTTACGCCTTATTATCTTAACAGTGGGGAAATAGAGGGAAGTTGGACAGCATTAAGGGTTTGACATAAACTTTGCCTTCTGAGTCACCAGACTGCACCTTTGCACTAAGCTTTTCATAATGCATAGGGTTATCTTATAAAATTGCATAGATTTTAAATCACAATGAACTATATTTGTCACAAGTTAAAATGTTTAGGTAATGCCTTGTCTTTTAAATACAGTCAATGCTTGTGCGAGTCATCGCATAACTGCATTTCATGAACACACAGTTGAGTTTTCAAATTAATATTTTGCAGAAGCCCCAACACAAAGAAACATAATTTCTTGTGCTCCAGTGAAATAATGCTTTCATAAGTCAGCCATGGTTATAGGTCTACTGAGAATCATTAACTGTCTGGAGTTTTACTTGATCGAAATGTCTTACTGGCTCTGACTGCGACACATGGATGACTTCATAAAACCCATTGTCTTTTGGGCCAATTAAAGGAAAATGAAAGTGGAGATCCACATTGAAAAACAAATCACTTACACATGGACACAACTGGAAACTAGACAAACCACTCGTCGGTGATGTTTGTCTGATGCTGTTCCAGTGATTGTGGGGAGTGTCCTTGTGAATTTCAGCTTATGAGTATAGATTTGAGACAGACAGTGCACTCTAAATACACAATGTCAATGTACAGAAGGTTACTGTACAGTACTGTGTGATCACGATTTTCCCAGGTTGCAAGGCCAAGCTTTATATGAAAGCTACTGGGTTAATTTATCAAAAATCCTCCATCTGTCTTACACCACACTCTTTTTCATTTCTACCTAGCTGTCGTTAAACATTAACCAGGGCTACTTGAACTAATGTCACTTTACTAATATCCCTGTTACATATATTTTTAAAAAGGGTTAAAAAGAGGACACAAACTGCAATATAAATATAATGTTAGAATTCTATGTTATTTGACTAATGTTTTTGGTTTCATAATAGATGGTGTATTATAAAATATAAAGTTTGAATCATCTTTTCCCAAGGTGAAGAGTGAATGACCCATTACCATCATAACTGAGCAAACTGAGATGTGGTCAAAAGCCTGGGAAAAAGACCCTCAGTTTGGAAATTCTTTATTCTTCACGGCAAACCAATTTGCTGCTTAACCTGAGATTCTGCAATAGCCAAACCAACAATTTAAAGGTTAGGTGTATTAATGTTAAAAGTCAGGGATTGTATTACTTAAAGATACATCATGTAAAGAAATTATTGTAACGTGTTGGTGAATGTCATGAGAGTACATTCAAATATGCTGGACATTTTAGATCCTATCTTTTTAATATTTTCTTCCAATCACATCTATTCAGCATTTTCCACCGAAAAATTTAAATGTCAAAATATGCGCATTTAGATGAAATTCACCTCAATAAGTACATAAAGTAATCTATCAGGAAGTACACAAGTACAACGTTTCAACTTCTGCTTTACGTGCATGCAAGTCTTTCTGAACATTTTCGGCGCACGTTAATCCAGGTAAAGTTTGTCTCCTAATTTGTGGAGTCATTGTCATTTTCTGTCTTGTTTTGTGAAGATGAGTATTACTTTGTGTTTTCATGGCATCTAAGAAAGACGAGAAATCCCATGTGAAATGTTACTGTTTGTTACTCTTTCAATACAATACATGCTAGAACTTGGAATATTATTTTCCTTCTGCATTAAGCTTGGAGCTGGACAACCACAGAATCATATTGTCTCTTGATACCACAGAAATCATCTGTAGAGCATCTGCTTAGTTTGCTGTGATAGAATGAAGTCATGTTTTCCCTATGGTTATGACACAGGATGTTGCTGTTTCTTCTCCATACTTTTAACTTACTTGCATATTTATGACTTTTTTTTTATTTAGTTTTTTTTTGTGTGTCTCTGTCTCTCTTTAGCCTCGTTTCCACCGAGTAGAGCGGGTCGGGTCGGAGCGGCTCAGAGCGGGACAGCTCACTTTTAAGAATCTCGGTGGTGTTTCCACCGCCGACCCTACCATTCCTGGTAGGGCGGGATTTAGGCTGGACTGCGATAGCCACCGCCACAATATGGGTCAAACTATCGGGCTGTGGAACAACTGTGGTCAAGCCAGCGGTCTCTCGTTTTTGCTTGGTCAAACCAGCCGCCTCTTTATTTATTCCCCCCGTGTTGTTGTGAGCGTATTACACCAGTAAACGCACAGAGACGGCTCGGTGCAACTGTTAGAGACAGTGAGCGAACAGCGCTGCGGCAGCTGCGTGACATCGTAGCAGTGGGACACAGTGTAGCCCACTAATTAATTTAATGACGAAGAAAAACACCACACAATTAACAGTGCTGCGCTCACATTTTCGCCAAAACACAAGACCCTCCTCACTCTTGCCGAGGTTACTACACACGGCGGAAAAGATTCTTTTGACCAATAAACGGACGGCATGTGTTGCTCCACCTTTTCGGCAACTTTTCAGGCGGCTGGTACCCCAACGGAGGAGTACCGAAAATAGGAGCGGCTTAGAGCGGTTAGGCTCACTTATATCCGTACCCTACCCAACTTTTGGCAAATGGAAAGCCAAAATAACCCGCTCTACTCGGTGGAAACGAGGCATTTGAGACGTACTTGTCCCAAGCTGGGATCCCTGCAGGTGGGGAGGTTGAGCTGATCTGATAGGGGGGCTGAGCCACAGGAACACTGAACATTACGTGCGGTATGGATACTATACCAGCGGGTAGCTCTTCTCATTGTGTAATTGGGCGGATAATGTTCCGTGATTCCCTCTCTTTTGCGCCTCCATATGTTCCGCTTGAGCAGCTCGGTGCATTTTAGAATCCTGAAAACTAAGCCAGGTCAACGAGCGGTAGGGTTACCCCCCTTCACGGCAGAGTTCATCTACTGTCCTAGGCCGTGAGGAGTCCTGCTGTAGTCTTATTAGTAGACATGTATCCCTGCAACATGAAGGCATGGCAATTTGCTTTCTTTGTCATTTAATACACCTGTACTGGAAACATTGCCAGATACGAATAAAATAAATGTGTCAAGAAAATAGCAATCTTTGCGTAAAACATATACGTACACTGACAAACTCTTAAAAGATATGAGACATTGTTTTCTGAACTAGGAACCAGCAGAGCTATTTTATTGGAGAGTCTGAAGTGTGAGTATGGCCTTACATTGGACTTGTTAGCGTTATCTGTCAACACGCCCCATTTACACACCACAGCCTGGCATATTGTAAATTGTGAAGCACTTACTTTATCCTAGACCAAGAATAAGGAATTAACTTGAAAAAAAAAATCTAGACTGATGCCAACTGCTTCCCAGTTTTGCCAGCTTTTGCCTCTTTTCTGCATTGTGCTAGCATTTTCAAAAATACTCCGGTAAAAGGCCATCTTCCTGACATGGCTGCAGCCCCTTACTTACTTGACTGACATTTGAGTTGTCGCAACACTTCAAATGTTTCGTGTTACTCACCTGCTTCTATTTATCTACGCTCTCTCACTGGGTGTAGATTCGGCGAGGGAAAAACCCTTCCATCCTTGCATGGAACTTTCAATGGTTGTCAACTCAGTTAGTTCAGTTTCAGTTCTCATTTATTGACTGAGTCTCTGGTATCATCTGCAGACATTCAACACTCAGCTTGCTGCTGCTCGAGGAGCGGCGATCTCTGGGACAAGCTGCCAAAGTGTTTACACTTCTGTCCGGGGGGAATACCGAAAGACTTATTACAGATCTTAGAGCGAGCTGACGTGAAATAACAGTTTGATCTCTTTGAGATGACACCGCTCCAGCAGCCTCTTTTAAAGGGAGAGTTGTCGTTTTTGGGCTTCAAGTGACAGATGGCCATGACTGTTTCCAAGGGTCAGAACTTCAGTGCGTCAGGGAAACATGTTGGTGCTGCACAAAGACAGAGAATGTCACAGTGTTACTTTGAAAAGGACTTTTTTCAATTAATTTGTCTGCCTTCCTTTTGTGGTTCTGTTTCCTGTTACTAGTTAGGCAATTTTCATGTCTTTAAGTCTGGCTCTTGAAGACAAATGAGGACTGACATCTGACTGAATGTTTTGGAGTAAATGAATGTCTGGAATACAAAAAATAACGCCAAGAACCCAATAAAATGACTGAATGCAGTTCAGTCGAAGCATCATTTGGTACAAATCACCACGTCGTTTCCACACCTTTATTTCACTTTGGCATGTTTCAGGTCCCGGCTTAACTGGAGTCCATCTCCTCTTCTCTCTCAGACTGTAGCGCACCCTGTGGCCCGGCCTATGTGGAAATAACCTGTAACCACTGACCAGGTCAGCTCTGCGCTCTGTACAGCCATGCATACTTTTTTTTTGCACTGTATTTATGCAATGCAAGCAGACATAAGGATGCTCTCAAGCAGCCATCCACATTACACACAGACACAAGCTGTTTACGTAACATGGTCTGCCAGCACGATTGAAGCTCTTCTATGATTGCACCTTCCCTTTCATGTGTAGCAGACAGTCTCAGGAATTCCATGCCGGAGAAAAAAAAACACATTTACAACGATTGTATCTCAGCCATCTCCTCTGTTTAGGTGTGGGTTAGTTTAAATGCCACACTCGCTGGATTCTGTCTATATAAGGCGTGTTCTTTTCGGCGCTACAGTCATTTATGGGGGAATGTAAACACGTAGCTGTTAGCAGACTAATAGCCATTAGCAGCCCAATTGTTTCGAGGGGGAGAACGTCTAAACTGAACAGGGCAAATATTATCTACTGTGTCTATCATTCGGTGTGTGAGAGTATAGTCCTGATTTCACGGGCAGGAAAAGTGAAACACTGCACATCATGTATGCGTTAAACACCTTTCTCCTCCTTTCAATCTGTCGCTTCCAGATGGATATATGCTCACATTTTACTAGTTTTACCTCGGTCTCGCATCGGAGTGGACAGAGTGGAAGAAGGTGGTAGTAAATTGTCAGTATAGAGAGCGTGAAGAGGTCCTAATTGCCTGAAGTGTTTGTCAGATTCCTGGTAATTGGCATTACAATGTTCAATCGGCGGGGAAGGGTTGAGTTTTTTTATGGTGTGTTTTTTTTTTTTTAAACGAGCCCCGCAGGCACAGATGAAGCGTGTATAGCGCTCTGTCTTTGTTTGGGAACAATTTCACAGACATGTGCAATGAAGACCGACGTTGGCCCAGTCTTTCACACGGGATGATATGCCTTTTTCTTCCCCATTCGATATGCTTTGGTTATTTATTGACATTATTACAGGAACCTCGGGGAGGAGCCGCATTCGAGGCAGATGTGAATGCCATAATTCGTGAAAAATACAGAGTTTGCCAAATAGAGAGGTGGAGATATTCCCATGCAGTAAAGCTCTTTTAATTGTAACTCAACATACAATGTGTTGAGTGTAGGCCTACCTTTAACTTTAAGAATGGCGTAACCTGAGACATGAGTGCTACCAACCCCAGGCTTCCCATGGAGGCAGACCCAGACACAAACAGCCTTAAAGTTTGACCTTCTCACCCATTTGCTGTCCCCTTTTCCTTGTTGCACCCTCCACTAAAGGTGATACATTTCTACATCCCAGAGTCTCTGTATGGAAAAGCAAGGGGGCTGCCTCACAACCTACAGTAAATAGCTAAAGAGAGAACAGTCTCGGAGGAGCCCCTCACGCACAATGTATTCCATATGCTCACTCAGAGGCCGAGAGGCACCCAATACCTCACATCTGGTACAGACCACCTATGCTAGCTGACATATTCCTCCTCAAACCCATCAGACTGGCTGCCTCTCACGGTCACGGGGGAAGGATACCCGCCTCATCAAGGATCCCCCATCCTTTTCTGATGTTCCTAGTGGTAGATTATGATCAGGGAAAATGGATCAATTGATCAGCGGTTTTCACACCACCCCAAAAGCGTCTTTGTCTTTGAATCTCAACCATATGCCTTCCTGTGTGGAACGGCATGATCTCCTTGTGTGAGTTCTTCCTTTTTTGTCCTTTGGTCTCCTAATTTATACACTAGTTTATATAATTATAATTAAATATCATTTCACTCATTAATACATGGTAACACTCCCACCTGTGGTACGGAGAAATTATTTTTGTCCAATTCAGGTTCAAGTCTTATATCGGCAACCTGTCCACAGTTTTTTGCCAGCCTTTCACTGCTCCATTTCTACATGGGTATAGAAAACACATGAATGGACAAAAATGTATTGCAGCCACTGTGGATGGAATAAAAGTTAGGTTAAGCTACGATGTAGATACGTAGCCTAACTCAAGACGTGATTTGTTGGCTTGGGCTTCTTATGTTTTCCCTTAGACGTTTCTGATAACCTTCATCAGAGATTGGGGGTGAAGAAAGGTTCAGTTCTTTACAGATAGATAGATATATAGACCTGCATAAGTATCTATGACGAGGATAAGTATGAAGCATAAATCCAGTTTAAGAAATCGTAGAAGTGGTCGGATATAGAGGCCGAACTACTTGCAGTAAATCATAGAGGAGTACCTACGTATAAGGCCAAGTCAATGTGCTTAAGCATAGAAAATTGATGACAGATCCTTGTGTTCTTTAAGTTTGCTTCTTCTTTTTTTGAAGGTTAACTGAGGACACGGTGTGTGCGATTTAGACAGATATGACTGCTTTGGCTTCACCATGCAGGCAGTTTGCCACTTTGAGACAGAGTAAGGTCACCGGCATTGTTTTGTAAGAATGTAAGAAGGTAACAATGTATCCTCCCTCTCACTTTTACGCTCTCTGAGGAGGAGGAGGAGGAGGAGGAGGGGGATTGCTCTACTCCTCTCCTCCTTTGCTCCCTCGCTTTATTACCTCTGTCAGCCCTAATTTGGGTTGATGGGGTGGCTGTTGCATGACAAGACACATGTCTCGGCCCCTGCGTGAGAAGGCTGGCTCGCTCTTGCTGAGCTTGTTTTCTTTGCGTGACCATGTCCCTCCCTCTGTCACTCCTGGCACCTCCCGGCGAGCTCCCCCCTCTGACCCTGTCCATGCCCTCGTTAGCTGGCATGTGGCTGGTTTATTTACTTTGGCCAGCCGCCCGTGTGAAAGGCACATTTTGACCACGCTTTGGGAGGGGTCATCTCAGAGTAGAGCAATGGCAGAGGTGTTGAAGGAGGTTGGGGCTGTGTGTGTGTGTGTGTGTGTGTGTGTGTGTGTGTGTGTGTGTGTGTGTGTGTGTGTGTGTGTGTGTGTGTGTGTGTGTGTGTGTGTGTGTGTGTGTGTGTGTGTGTGTGTGTGTGTGTGTGTGTGTGTGTGTGTGTGTGGAGGGGAAGGGGGGGTTGGATGAGCAGCATGTGCGTGGTAATGTGTGTGACTGGTATATTTGAGTGTGTGACATCCTTGCCTGGTCAAAGGGAAATATGCCCCACTCTCACTGCTTTTGAGGAATGGCATGCACCAGGGCAGGTCACTCAGAGTTTACCGTCCATTTTGCCAGCAGCTGTGTGGAGATTTTACTTGTTCCCACTGATGTAATCCAACGAATGCTCACGCTAACATTCATGTCTCCGCATATTCACTTTCCTGCCAAATTTCCTCCATTGTATTCTGCATGGGTATGAATATAGAATGAGGCAGGACCAACACGAACCTGCAAAATAGGGTTCACGAAAAGGCCGTTGCATTTAAAGGCTTCGCTCACCGCTGAACCTGTACAAATGTTGAGCTGTCCTACAGCACATGCGATGATACAAGCGGTAGTAAAACTTGTGCAATTGTAAAAAAACACAAATTTAAATTTAATATGACTTAATCGCATGATGAACATAAATACAAAAGTGGGTCATATAGAGTTATAATGTACGAATATAACATTAACTTTTGAACAGCAACATCCTTCAAAAAAATGTGTTGTTTAACAGTGCAGTATTGATGAATGAATGAATGAATGAATGACAATGTTAATTAGTTTCTGCACTCCATTCGGGTGCAAAGCCCTTCAATAACAGACACTTAACAAGTTCTCTTTTATTGCAAATTTAGAACAATGTTTTAGTTGCTCAAATGTTAAAACCTTTCATTCGTACGTTTGTGGAAATCATGAAGAAAGCTCTAAGAGATAGCAAAGAAACGGAAGGACATGCCCGAAAATGTACAAAACCTATGAGGGATGTTAACTTCTATAGTGTAAGTGATGCTGAGGACCTCTCACTTCCGGGGGTTAGCCAACATGTCTTGACCTAGCTGTTTTTTTTTCAGAGTTATGCCCGGACAAGTGATGTATTATGCACCAGAAATAGGGCTGATACTGTTCCAAAGCTAGCCAAGTGCTGCCAAGTTGAGGTGAACCAACCCAAATTCCCACCCCAAAAATACATCCAAATCTGGCAGCCATATATGGGCCAGGGATTGACACCTCTGGTCCTCCATTTCCCGAACATATTATGGTCAAGTGCTGTGATTCAGCCCCAAACAACCCAACTCGACTGACCACCGGTGTTTTAAACTTAGGTTACTTACATTCACAGTAACAGGTCTGTGATACATATGACGCAAACTGCAGTCTCCTGCATCAAAGTTGACATCAGACTTCAATTGTGAGGTACAAAATCATCCAATACAGACTCAACATCTTTATGATCTTAGGCTTTACTGATTTAACATAATTTTTTTTAATTTCCCACCAATGGAAATCTAACTACTTCAGAAAACTAAACCGTTCAGTAAGCATGGAGTGCAGTCTTCACAAATTTGCCTTAGGCTCTTCTAAATTTTGCAATAACTATATAAATAAAGACACGGAGAGCAGGAAGAAACGGCATGTAAGCACATGTGGTCCTAATTCTCAGAGAGTTTCACTGGTTGTGTTGATTTTACTCTCTCCACAGTGTTTAGTGGACTATCAGTGCCTCAACACAACAGCGTGATGAGATTGGACCAGAAGATAGTTATATCTATATACTGTATATCCATAGTGACGCTACGATGTGGGAAATCATTTGAACAACATATTGCATCTCGGTTACAGTGCGTGCATCTACTAATTGACACACAGGCATTGGCGTTTCCAGGTCATTTTGACTGGAGTGGCCAAGGTGGGACACACACCTAGAGTGGGGTGGCCATCGCAAACCTGAATGAATGGCATGTGATATGCTTTATAACCAATGCAAAATTACTTGTATTCAAAAATCCCCAAATCATGTTAGTATCCATTGTAATGTTTGTTTTCAAGACAGGCTTTATACAACCCAGGAGAGTGCTTACATATAGTTACCGTACTATCAGGGGAGTCATGCAAGCCAAAATTCTGGGGGGAAACAACAAGAGAAGGGACAATGGGGTCAGAAAACTAAACGCCTGCTTTTTTGTGTTTTTAACATGTATTCGAAACATTCTGGGGTGGCCACAGGGCCCTGCCCCTCCCCCCCCCTAAAATCGGCACTGCACACAGGCCTTTATGAAAATCATGAGCGTGGACAGACGAGCGAGGCAATTTGGCTGACGTCACTCCCGACTAATCCTTTAAGTCAGAGAAGAGACATGGCGAAACAGCAGCAAGATGAGGCCCATAAATCAAGCAGGATGTCGGGACAGCAGGAAAACACAGGCCCAACATAGTCACAAGTATGTTCCAGATTAACCTCTGCCACCGCTTCAGTCAATACTTGAGCTGGGATGGAATCACTTGGAGCTGTCTGGCTCTGGAAGCTGGAAGTCATGCTTTGGCTGTGAACACAGACACTCCGTCTCTAACGAGGAGCCGTGGAACAGGAGTCCAACTGCTCTTTTTATTTCGTTTCGTGAGTCCGCGTAACTTATATTCCCCGATGCCCTAACCATGACATTTTCACATGATCATTTTAAAAATGTTATTTGGCTACTGGCCGGTTCACTGTGTTGCATCACAGGGCCCATATTTCATTACATGCATTTAATGAAAAAAAAAATCAAAGCAGCATGTTAAGAAGATTTATCTTCTCCAAAGGAACACTCATCAAGCCCAAATTGTGCGGTTTGTCCAATACGATTTTTGTGAAAGAGCCGGACCACATATTGTGACAGTACGCAAATTACTTAGAGCCACATCCGTATGTTTGAGACGAACATAAATGACAACCAAGAGACATTAAAAAATGAGCCACGGAGAAGATGAAGAAACAATGTTCCTCCGCTCCTCTAGGAAACAAACTTGTCTGGGTGGTTCCTCACATTAAACAGCCACTAACCCAAACGCTATAAAACACAGATACAAACAAGGTTTGATTAGGATTGGCACGGGAGTGGATGCTTTCCGTATTTGTCTCCTCATGTGATCTTGGTTCATTTATTTACACAGAAGAGTGTATTCTCACACTTGGCTGTGTGGAGAGAAGCACTAAAAGGTGATGAAGGGCTCCCCACGGACTGAGACAGGGAAAACAGACAGAGTTCAAGCTCGGGCAACATTGAGCGGTTGTTTGACTGAAATCAGATATCTGTGGGCTTGGGATGCACATAGGCCATAGACACGCACATTTATCATATGCACTACTGGGACACACAAACACCCTGTCATACAAACTCTCTTCCATTGGGTTTTGACTCAAGAAGGAAAAAAAGGAAACTTAAATCCAGCGTTAATTTAAAAAAAAAATGTTGGCCACATTGGGAGACAAGCGCCAACACAACATTGACATATTTTATCCCTAATAAATGTTATATAGCAAACTATGGCTAGCGGCTGCTTGTTTACACATTGAGCAGACATTGAGCAACAGTAGCATTCATGTGAACTGAAGTCATATCTCTGGCCACCTGATGCATGTAAGTCCAATATTGACTTCCTTTTTTATCCCATTTTTGGTCTCCACAAACTCCTGATAGAAATATCTTTATGGGGGCGCCCTTAGCTCAGTTGGTAGGGCGTCCCCCCCATGGGCCTCGGCCAGCAGCGGACCCGGGTTCGATTCCAGCCCGCGGTCGTTCTCTGCATGTCACTCCCCTCTCTGCCCCATTTCAACTCTGTCTCTACACTATCAATAAAGCATAAAAATGCCCAAAAAATATCCTTAAAAAAAAAAGAAAAAAAATATATCTTTATAAGTGCAAGTCAATAACTTGCTGGATACAAAGTTGTTAACAGTGGTGAGTGAACCAACAGTGGTTGACCTTGGAGCTCCAGCACAATGAGCTGGAAAATTCACATAGAGTAGCTAAATAGTAATCAAATCAATCAAATCAGGTTGAGTTAGTTATCATGTTGTGGTACCACATCCCACTGAAGATATTAAGAACTTCAACTGCAGCCAACATAGCAAACTTATATTGTAGATGCTGTTCTAGCGAGCAAAGTGCTTGTGCTTGTGCTCATTTTCTACCTGTGAAGAGTTTGTAATTCTGCAGCATTAAACCAGCAGGGTGAATCGGTCCCTGCAGTTAACTCTTCGGCATTGTGGGAAAAGCCTGCACCATTTGTGTGAGGCAAATACCGCAGCTTCTCCAAGTGTGAATTTTAAAGGCCAAACGACAGCCAAGTCAATAGCAAGCAAACTAGGCGCAGTATGAGTGAATCCAGACGGCTTTAGCTTCTTAACCATAAGCTTTCATGTCTCGTAAGTGTGGGACCAAACTGGTAGTTATGAGGTCGGTTTAAATCCAGCTTGAATGAGGAAATACTTCAGAGTAAAATGCTGGCAGCAGTGTCTTCCAAGAACGAAGGGGCAATATAATGACATGTATACCGGAGTCTTACATAGAAATGACTCTGGAAATTATTGGGATTAATCCCATGTGTTATCAATATTAGATGTTGACAGCTGTTGTTATTTATTCGGCCTGCTCTTAAAGCTCTGCAGCAACTGTAAAATGTAACTTTTTCTCGCTGCGAACTAAAGGTTACTTTGTTTGCGGTTTTATTCAAACAGTGTATAGTAACAAACATCCTAAATCCTCATCTTGTTTCTATTATTATTCGCCCTTTCTGGTGGTTGAACAAAAAGTAAATTACCACAGTATTCATAGCATGCAAAAAACGTGTAACAAAACCCTGTGCTTGTAAGTGTCATCTGCATGATAGAGTGGTTGGGATTAACCTTGGTCACATTTGATGGACAGATCTGAATGCGTGAGAGGTCTTCAGCTTCCCCCCACTCCCTCTGAAAGAAAAGGCTTTTTTACATTCATCTACTTAGTCTGCACATTATGCCCTTATATTGCACATGTTCAATTTCTTTAGTTTGCTATACGGTTTGGGTTTGCCTTACTTTTTGCACTATTTAGAATTCATGCATTGTGTCTATCACTTGTCTTTTTTTTAATCCGTTGTACTTATTGCACCATGTGTAGAGAAGCCTATCCTGATTCCTCTCTATGTCATATATTGAAGAAATTGACAATAAAGTTGACTTGACTAGACTTGACTCAAAGGTTAAGGGGGGGGGGAAGGGGGGACCCAGAGAACCCCATTACGTGACACCATGGGGAATGATCCTTCCTGCTGTTGCACATGACGTGAGAAGGGGAGACGAGAAACTGTAGGGAGGAGAAGCTTGAAATCCAGAGGTCAAGTTCTCAGTCTGTATTTTTGAACAGGTCGCACCCTCACTTGCCCTCCCCCTCTCCTCCCTCTCCTCCCCTTTCGTGACCCTTACACTCTCACCACATCGTCTCCCCACCTGACAGAAGATGTTGATGAACAGCAAAGACAGAGCGGGAGGTTACTTCCAGGACTTTTGGCAAAAGCGGTTCATCTCAGTCAGGTGCTTGTGTGTGTGTGTGTGTGTGTGTGTGTGTGTGTGTGTGTGTGTGCCTGCGGACATCTGGCCACCCCTCCCAAAACTACAAGGCCGCCAGTTGTTTGGAGCGTTTCCCAAAGTCACGGCCAGTAACCTGAAAGCACCTTGGTTTTTTTGTTTTTAGTAAGAGGCCTCATTTCGTGCTCCCTGCAAAAAGTAACACAGTTTCCTCTGACGTGCTGCAACCGCCCGTCATAAATCTACACACTTAACTCGGGGCCCTCAAATCTATCAGCCCTGAGCGCTTTGAGTCTGGGGGCCACATCGTGACATGCAAAAGGAGGCGGGGGCCACTCAGTCACGCAAGCGCTGCCCCCGCGCCTGGACCTCAGCCTGATTTTACTGCAGGCAGCAGGGGAAACCAGACGCTGCAAAGGCCCCGGGTCCACATCAATTTCACGAGCAAAGTTACTAGGAAATAAATCATTTTGGGGATTTATGAATAGGGAGAAGGAGGGGGGAGGCGAGGAAGTGTGCTGCCGTGACCCAAGGAAAACGGCAAAACAGAGGGAGCATGAAACGAAGTCCAGTTAGCATTCTCATACTTTGAGAATGCGAGAAAGGTCAAAATTTAGATCTTCACGGTAACTGATAAAAGCCAGTTATATAGCCGCACGTCATTGTTAAGTTGAATAGAAGATACATCTAGGTGCATCCGATAGCTTAATTGACTAATCATATTTCCTGCAGACATGCAAGGCTCCAGGAACAAGACCTCAGGCTTTATAGTATGGGCAGAGATTTGTGTCAGTAGAACTTGAATTTGAATTGATCGACTTGAATATGAATTGATCAACCTGCATTTGAATTATTGATACTTGAATTCGAATTTATACACTTGTATATGAATTATCCATTTGAATTTGAATTAATTGTACTTGAATCTGGATTTTATTTACTTGAATCTGAATCAGTTAATATTCCAAATGACTTTCAAATAAAAATTCAAAATTCAAGTTTTCAAATTCAAGTAGAAAAAATTCAAATTCAAGTAGAAAAAATTCAAATTCAAGTAGAAAAAATTCAGATTCGAGTAGAGATGTGCACATCCGGGTTCTTTGAGGAAGAGCAATCGAGTGCAGATCTCTGATCCTAGGCTACAGCGTCCGGCGGGTGACCGTTGTTTAACGTTCAGGAAATATAAAGTCATAAATTAGTTTGTTTAATCATCATCTGTGTTTTTGACCTCTTGTTTTATAATTGAAGTATCTTTTAGAACACTAATCACGTTTGAGTAATGAAACTGAAAGTAGTTATAATATCGCCAGGCTATAGGCTATCAATGAAAACAGACGGTCAAACAGCGTCCAAATGAGCTAAAATCCTAAATAGCCTACAATAAACAGTAACATGGCAAACTTATTTTTAGGCAAGCTCTAATTCATTATTTATTAATTTTTTCACACGTTTACATGTTTAGAGGCGGAGGATTCCTCCGACGCTCTCTGTCCGGCTTATCAGACAGCACTCAGCTGTTTTTTGGAGCATTAAATGCTTAATTTCCTGCATTCTGGTGAATTTGTATTCACCAAACACCTTTCTTCAGTGCAAATGAACAGTAGTGCAAATAGACCGAACTCTGATGTGTGACTATTTATTCTTGTGCCCCGCTGTGATCGCTCTCGCTGTCATAGCCTACTCTGGTTTGGTCGTGGCATCCTCGCTGCTGTCCTCGGCATTTGAGACGCAGCATTTATTTAATGCTCATAGTTAATCACATAGCCTAGTGCTGAAACGAAAGCTATCAAGGCCGTGGTTTAAGGCTGAAATTATAACCGGGGCAGTGCACCTTAACGTTGTCGAGGGGAAGGCTTCCGCGATCTCCGTTAGTTTCAGTTTACAGCCGACAAAGTTACAATCACAACGACCGCATAGACAGCGCATGGACAGCGTTTTAATGAAGCCTCTCATTCTTATTATCATAAGGGCGTTGATGCAAATGATGAAATCTAAACATTACGGCGGCCCTAGTGGTGCGTAAAAGGACAGCGCAGTTGGCAATCTCTCCTCAGTACACTACCGCAGCTAAAAAGCCACAGTAAAAGTCGATCGCACAGCCGATTCCTGCCTCTGACACGTTGACTCGCAACATAATGATGCTATAAAATGAAGACATTAGGCTACATTGCCTCTATTTTCTCTCCACACAAAGCGTTATCTCTCCCATTGCACACACGCATGCCCCGGCCGCTTCTGAGAGCACAGCCAGTGTTGGTTCCACCCGAAAAAATAAAATAAATACAACTTGGACATAGGCCCTGAAGCTGAATGACCGCTCTAGTAACGGGCAGTCCATTACTGGACGCCTAATACTAGACCCCGAATATAAGACGACCCGACTTTACGACCGAAGTGTTAATAGGCTATGTTCGCCTTTAGCCTACTTGATGCATGCGCGCTCACCGGCCGGCGGGGACACAATTCTTATCAGCGGTAACCGGCACACACCTTGGAGGAGCAGGTGCGCAGGTGAACATTGCATCCTGTCAGCGCGTCTCTCTCTCTCTCTCTCTCTCTCTCTCTCTCTCCCCCCTGTGGTAGGGCTCTTAGCAGACGGAGGGAACGTAGGCTATAGTGACTATGTTGAAGTTATCTACTGCTTTGTGCCATTAACCTGGATTTTTAATGATAACCTAATGCATTAGTGCGCGCCCCAGCACTCTGAGTCTACCGAAGTGCGCATGGGAAAGCGGGGCACAAACGTGACCCTGTAGGACAGTTAAAGCAAAATCACTGCATAGAAATCTCCATCGGGATGTTTTTATCATTTCCTGATGATTTTACGTTTGCTTGTCCAGCTCAACTGACAGACAGCTGAGTGCTGTCTGATAAGCCGGACAGAGAGCGCCGGAGGAATCCTCCGCCTCTAAACATGTAAACGTGTGAAAAAATGAATAAATAATGAATTAGAGCTTGCCTAAAAATAAGTTTGCCATGTTACTGTTTATTGTAGGCTATTTAGGATGTTAGCTCATTTGGACGCTGTTTGACCGTCTGTTTTCATTGATAGCCTATAGCCTGGCGATATTAGCCTATAATAACACCCGCCGGACGCTGTAGCCTAGGATCAGAGATCTGCACTCGATTGCTCTTCCTCAAAGAACCCGGATGTGCACATCTCTACTCGAATCTGAATTTTTTCTACTTGAATTTGAATTTTTTCTACTTGAATTTGAATTTTTTCTACTTGAATTTGAAAACTTGAATTTTTATTTGAAAGTCATTTGGAATATTAACTGATTCAGATTCAAGTAAATAAAATTCAGATTCAAGTACAATTAATTCAAATTCAAATGGATAATTCATATTCAAGTGTATACATTCGAATTCAAGTATCAATAATTCAAATGCAGATTGATCAATTCATATTCAAGTCGATCAATTCAAATTCAAGTTCTACTGACACAAATCTCTGCCCATATTATAGGTCATTTGAGATCTGCAATTTGGCTTTTACAGGGCAGGATTCAGTCCAGACTCCATTTAATAAAGCACATGCAAAGCCAATGTCTCTTTTTCCCTGCACCTGAAATACGCCAATCATAAAAACCGATTCGCACTTTGGCTGTGATTAGGAACAGTGTTATTATTACTATTCCTGTTCTGCTAAAAGCTTATGTTCTCCCATCAAAAGGAACAGAGGTTTTGAGGAACTTATGCACTTTTCCAAGAAAAATCCCCTTTAATTTTTTTTCTGAGTAGGCTATGAATCTTTCCAAGGAGCATGCCACAGTGAAAGAAGTTCCACCCATGACTTCCTTCACCAGCATTACGGTATTGTAGCGACAGCATTTTGTGTCTTGCAAAATCTACAGATGCATGCCAACGTGTTGGTGCCTCTCCAAGCCACTACTACTGTACATATGGTTTAAGACTGAGAGCAATTCAAAATATTTTCTAGGTTGCCCTCCACTAGGAGAAACACAGTTTTATGGGATGACGTGAAAATTGAACATTCCCTTTACCCCTTTAACCATTTTGAAATGATTTAGATTGGCACACTTATAAAAAAAATTCCCAGAAGCCTCAAAACGAGTGCTTCTTTTCTGACATTTCTTAGAGATGTCTGGATTAATGTTTTTTAGAAAAGCAGAAAAAACCACACTTCAAACCATAATCTCTATGTGGGAACCTCTACTGATTTCTTGACTGAATATAAAAGAGTATGAAAATGAATTAAAGGCTGCGCTGTAGCTCTTTGGCTCAAGTAAGTCACTGTGCTCGGCTGTGAAATGTCTACTTCTGAAAGTTGAAATATTTCTTCTACCATGTATTTCACCGTCGTTCACCACTGTGTTGTGATTTGTAATTACTGCCTGCATGATAATCTCAGTTCCCTAGATGAAGGCTCTGTTGTGGCTTACCAAGAGCGATGTAACATATAGCCACACACACACACAGGTACATCATAGCCTGTTTTGCTCTGCATGAAAGGCCTTTTTTTTAGGGGGGGGACACAACAAATCAGATGTGTATGGCAGTAATTACCCTAGTTTTTGGCTGGCACGCTGCGGTCATTTAGAAGATTAATCAGTCATAGATAAATAAACAAGCTTTGCTCTGTGAATGTCACTCCCCAACCCCACATGCCCCAGACTCCTGCCTACATGGAAAGCAGACTCTTGGGTCCACGAGATATACCACACCATACTTCTTTGCACTTTATTTTTTTTTGCCAAAATGTCAGTTTCTTTTGAGGAAAAAACTTTACCACCAAAACAAACTTTAATGAGTCACGAATAACAAAATAAGAGATTTCCCATTGATAGATAGTAGTAATATAAAAAAAATATCAAAGTAAAGTGGTAATTGCAACAACAACAAAAAAGGCAGATATCTATAAATCTAAACATTAGGCTATATGTTTTAAAAATGTTATCTGTTGTGCACCTTTAAAAAGAATATATATCATTATAATCATATAGTATATCTGGTATAGAGAGAAAGTATAGAAATGACTTGAAACCAGCATACAATTCCGAATGAGTCCTTGTCATTAACATAATGGTGTCTGCCAGGATACACTTCACTTCTTAAATGGGATAAACGCTAAACGTTAAATACAGTCATATTTCACAGAGTAGCTTCAACATAATAGAATGCCCCCCAGGCCTCTTATCACTATAGGTAGCCATGAGCTCATTTCTCGTCAGCCAGTTAAGGCTCCCCGCACAGTGGATACTGCTCTCTGTAGGCACAAGGTAATTATCTGCAGGCACGCAAAGAGCTATTGGGCTTGCACGGCCCCCAAACACTGGGAAGTATGCAAGGAGGGACAAGACTTCCCTTCACCTTGTTTTTTTTCTTTCCTGCATTTTTGCCATCGTCATGCCATATGACAACCACATTAGTCATAAAAGGGAAACATTTTTCCTCCTAAACATTTACACGCAGTGTTCCAGATTATGAGTGAAGCTTCAATTGAGGAGCTCTGTGTTTTTTTTTCATTCTGAGTGAATCACGTCCTTCTCTGCAACTTTCACAGTGAGTCAGACAGGGCTTCTTTTGACAGTCATCGGCACAAATCTCTTCCAGGACGTTACCTCATCCCCTCAGCCATTGTATCATTTGGGTACATTATTTTTGTATTCTTTTATCTATGAAAGTAATCCAGGTCAGCTATGTCAGGAGAGGGTAGTCATTCAGTACACTAGACTAGACTACACTAGACTACACTGGGACTCAAGGCATACCAATTCACCAACACCATATTCAAGAGGCTCTACTTGACTACATCAAATGAAATGCTGCCCTCTAGTGTCAGAAAAATATCAGGGCACAGAAAGCTTCCTTGTCCATATTTGCAAGGCATATACAGTACACAGGCTACACTTTATTAAGTAGGAGATGTGACAACTGTGTTTGATGTAGCTGTGCTGCTGCTGCTTCCGACCGCGAGGCCTCCGTCTGCTCCAACAGCTTTGCTCGATTTGTAATAGTAGATGAACAAAAAGAAGCCTGCAGGGTGGAAAAACAGTTGTCGGGTCACAAACATTGTGGCATTCTTAGATTAGTGAGATGCGGCACTATGTAACTTTGAGGGTGTCATAGAAATGAAATATGTTGAAGGTATATTTTTAATTTTACTGAATAAACAAACTTTCCTCACGGGGAAAATTGGGTCCCTGGAACACTGTTAGAAGTTGGAAAGCTTCCTGAAAAGCTACTGTTTCACTGTTGTGTACAGCAGTGGGACCCACAGTTTTGTTTACAAACATATTCTAGTCTCATACATTTAGGTCCAGGTACCTTCAAATAATCCTGTATTTTATTAACATAGAATAATTCATTACTAAGAATGACACGTAGAGAAAATGTAAACAAATCCCCCTCCCCTGAAACTGTATAGTGCACCTTTAATGAAAAAAGGAGAATGTTCGAGTGTAGTTTAAATTGCTGTGTGTGTGTGTGTGTGTGTGTGTGTGTGTGTGTGTGTGTGTGTGTGTGTCTACTGTCTACTGTCTACCTTGAAAGGAGTTTAGGATGGTGAAAATGTAGTAGGAGGGTATGAGCAGAGGTCCATAGCTGAAGAAAGCAATAGCCCAGGTGATGCCGAGCAGGGTGAACAGGCCCATGATGGAGGAAGAGTTCTTCTTGATGGAGCGGGTGTGCCGTGCTCTAAAATCTGTGCGTCTGATGAACACGATCTCCTTCACAGTTAGGATGAAGATGCTTAAGGTGAATAGGAACACTATGGCGTAATAACCAAGGTTCACGCCCTGGTGGACAGCAGCGTCTGAGATCCAGCACCTGAAAAAATCCACAAGGTAAACCCATGCGAATCTATTTTTGTGAGTACGAAATTAATTTTTGAGACATCTGCAGGCAGTAAGAGTGCCTTACATTTTGGCTGAATTCCCATCATCTGTATAAATGACCAGTTCCTCGTATTTCCCCGAGGCTAGAAGGGCAATCACCACCACAGCTGGCGTGGCTAAAAGGGGAGGATAAAATGAATGTACAGACTTTTGTAATGTAGCTTATCTAGTATTCCACTAAAGGTGGAATCAGTGATTCTCGGGAATGCTTGTTGTCAAAATCACTTTTTGTTCAAATCAGTTAACATCTCCTCAAGATCCGCAATCTGTACGTACTGTGTGTATTCAGAAAAAAAATCCAGTGTTAATACACAGCCTAGTCTCTGTAAACGAATATGCTACGAGCTATGAGGGGCCTCTTTGTTTACTATAGCAGTTTACAGAGTCTAGGCTGTGTATCAACACTAGATTTTGTTAAGCGTAGACAGTAAGGACAGGTAGCGGATAGTGAGTAGATATTCTCTGATTTTGACAAAAAGTGTTTTTGACAACAAGCGTTCTCCAGAATCGCTGACTCCACCTTTACACACACGTCGGTATTGTTCCACTATGTCAATTTCAGTTTCTCTTACCCCATCCTGTGACACAAATCTTCGCCATGTAGTGTTTGATTTCAGTCGGGAGCCTCCTTAGATGAAAGTACAAGTGAAGCGCCTCCATGAAAAACCAGCTAAACGTGGCCAACATAGTGTAGTGCATGACTGCTGCGATCGTTACACACGCGCCAAAGTTCCCCATGTTGGCAACGCTCTCATTTACCAGGAAGGACAAGTTTAGGGTGAACATGGCAACGAACAGGTTCATCATGATCGCGGTCGCTTGGTTTGTTCTCCCTTTTCTGTGGAGTGAGATAGATTTTTGTTGAAAGCCTTTAATATTGTAAAATCAAATCAAATAAAAAAAATGCCGCTTGAAACCCTACCTGATAAGGCAATGCATGAAGAGAGCGACCGCCAAGAAGAACATTGACAGGCCACAGCCGATTGATGTGATGTAGGACAGGTTTGTGAAATCTGAAGTGCTTATGTTTCCGGTTGGAGGTGACTGATTTACACAAAAAAGACTGTTATGGTTTGAGATTCCAGATTACGGTTGAGGTGATAAAACTGGAATAACTTGTGATAGCATTGTCTTACCAGCAGTATTGCAAAAAATGTTAGATGAGAGCATTGGCACGTGATGCTGCCATCGATCTCAATCGTCCGACAGCCATCTGTGATCCAGATCGGTTCTCCTACAAAGGCAGAAGACGACAGTGTACTCAAGAATAAAGTATTATTCCACATAATGGCAGAGGGAGGCACGCAGTCAACTTTTGATTTGTTAAAGGCAGTTTTAAAGTATCAAAAAAATATTTCTTACAGTACCTTTGCCATTCCATGACCTACACGAGGCAATGCTTCCGTTCTGTTTCATAATAAAACAGTCAAATCATTAAAACAATTTGTTCCATAGGTAATAATTATTACCTCTTGATGTATCTTTTAGATGTCATGTGTTTAGGCCTACCTTGTCCACGTTTTTGTAGTGTATGTCTATGGTATGTGAGAGATTGGCTATTTGTGCTCCCATTTCAATTCCCATTACCTCGTTGTTGACAAAAGAAGAGTTGGAGTCGTTCTGTTGAGAGTGGAAAACGGTTTACAGTAGAGCAGGGAAAAAAATAGATGCAACTACATGGTCATTTTCTTTTTGTATTAAACTTAGAAAATACTGCGTAATGAGGTCTTTACTTGATGGATTCCTGGAAAAATGACAACTCCAGCAAATGAACCATTTCTCCTGATTGCCTGCTCACAGGCCTCTTTAGGGATTTGCACCGATCGAGAGATGGCCGTCATCGGTGTAGTTTGGCTCTATAAAATAAATAAAGATTATCAGAAGACTTATGTGATTCAACCCAACTCAATATTCGCATTACTCTTGAGACACGAGAAACAGTGGAACAGTATAACGCTCGTTATAACCTCAATGCTGATGTCGGTTTGTTTATCGCGGGGAAGTTTGCGGATCACCCCTTTAATTTCGCCAATTGTAATGTTTTTTGTGCAGTTATGGCACATCTGTTCTGCAGTGGAGCAGAGACTCTTCATGAAAATTCTGAAATGGAAACACACACAACAAAAAAATTATGATTAAACTCCCCGGGTCCTAACTACTAGCGATGTCTCACCAAAATGTGGCAGCTGACTACAATGGTTTGCATGTCACTGTATATGTTAGACACTTACACTGCGTTTTCTAGGCTGGTAAGCCTAGGCGTACTGGTGCCATTATTGCTCCATGTCGGTGAGGCGGTTGTAGAAAAAGCGGTTGTAGAAACAGAGGTTGTTGAGTCAGCCGTTGTAGAAATAGTGGTTGTAGAAGGAGCCGTTGTAGAAACAGAGGTTGTAGAAGGAGCCATTGTAGAAATAGTGCTTGTAGAAGGAGCCATTGTAGAAATAGTGCTTGTAGAAGGAGCCATTGTAGAAATAGAGGTTGTAGAATCAGCCGTTGTAGAAATAGAGGTTGTAGAAGGAGCCATTGTAGAAATAGTGCTTGTAGAAGGAGCCATTGTAGAAATAGAGGTTGTAGAGTCAGCCGTTGTAGAAACAGAGGTTGTAGAAGGAGCCGTTGTAGAAACAGAGGTTGTAGAATCAGCCGTTGTAGAAGCAGTGGTTGTAGAGATGTCTTCTGGTGGCTTACATTTCACACAGCGTTTGTCCTCATAGGGATAAATAGTGAACTTGTACTCTGTTCCTGTTTATTATCAAAACACACACACAAACACGTACATACACAGACATAAACATTTGACTCTCCATTGATCACTGATAGGCCTTCATGTTTTGAATGATATAATATAATAAAAACAACATTATACCTTTGCAGGTTTCTCCATCATTGGTTTGACAATTGGACAGGTCATCCTGGCTCAATCTAACATTCTGTTGATCTAAAACTTGATTAAACATTACATTAGTATTAGTACACATGTTAAGAGTGATACCACTCTGCTGTTAACTTGTGCTGAGATGGGAAATAAGAGCTGTGGTAGATTGTTGGTTTTTACTTACTTCTGTTCAAGCATGTGTCAATGTTCAAAAAGCATCCTGCAACAGAATGAAAGTTCTCTGTGATGATTGGTTGAAAATGGAAATGTTCACTGTGAAGTAAAGAACTAACTAAAACATTTTGACCAATAGGGGGCAATCTCTCACTGTTTGTACTGTATGTGCAGACATGTACTCTTTAATCAAGGCACTGTTTGTGTAAACTGCCTTTACTTTGCAATGACATCTTTATTTTGCATAAATTTTGACTATCTCTTTATTGTACAATGAATGTTTTTTTTGTTTTTTTACAGTTTATTACATTACATGTATCTGACTCTTCTGTCCAATAAATGTGGGTGCAACTAAGTTAATCATCATTTAATAGAAAGAACTGCTTTAAATGTGCTACATTTAATTTACACAAGAGGGTTGTTTGCAATACCTGATGGTGTCTCATTACGCTTTACAAATAAACATTTGTAAAAATCATGTGGTTCTTTCATCAGCACAATATCTTGATTGGATAGCGTCTCGTAATTCAATTTTAGGCCGTATTGGTTTCCCCTTCCCTGTCTTTCAAAGCTGCAGTCGAAATGTGGGTCATTACAACAGCCTGAAAATACAAAACACAATTATCTCAGATTTATCAACAAAAAAACTAATTTGAATAGTGTGGTTATTTCCAGGGGGCTCAAATTAGGCTAATAATGAAGTAAATGTACCTGCATTGTTTCCCTGGAAATGCATGACACAAAGTTTTGTTTCCTCTTCCTCACAAACGAAATCCCCTGAAATATGATGTCAAATCATCACTGTGTACTCTGAAATTTCTTCCAAGGTTTTAATTCCAGTCACTTTTTTTTCAGTATTGTCAAGCTTACTTGATGGAAATGTAGGCTTGTTTGCGCTGGTAAACAGTATAATCCTTTTTGATGGATAGATCTCATCGGTGTCTAAAAAAATGAAGATTACTGAATGACCAATACAATGTACATATTAATCTAAAGAACAGTCATTCATTTGTTTTGGAAAAATACTGCTTTGTTCCATTAGCTTTTGATAAACTTACCATGACTACCTGGGCTCTCACATATGCTGCTCCCCAGGAATATCCCATAGACCAAAATTGCTGTCTCCACTACAAACATCCAGCGATGCTTTCCATCCATTGGCAACATTATCCTTAGGAGTAAAGACAACCTGCAGTAAATTATGGTATAAGGTTATTATCCGACCATACTCTCAAGGTGTTTCTCTGTTAAAGTGCCACCTAACTGTACAGTAGCTTCCACTGCCTTAGTTAAGGAAAGTTGATTAAGGAAATACCGTTATATGTTCTTCCTGTCTGATTTGCCTAGCAAATATAGTGTGTCAACTTCTCACAGCACCCATTGTGTCCAGTCTCTCAGTAAACACTGAATGGCAATACCTGTAGTTTTGACAACTTATGCTGCAGAAGGATTTTTGTCTTTCTTCTTTTTTTGTATTACATTACTACCCAGATTTGTGGTTCTTTTGATGTTTTCAAGGATCTGAATGTTTTGTGCTCACATAAAAAGATGGATAATGATAAGTGATGAATACATGATATCAGAGCCGGCCCAAGCCTTCAGGGGGCCCTAAGCGAAATATGATTAGGGGGCCCCTCTCCAATGTTAGCGCTGCTGAAACTATAGATCTTTGTTAAATATCATTCACACACCCAGTGTTTTCCGCTAGTGCCTCCACTGTGCGGCTGTGCGAAAATATTTGACAGGCGAGATTCAGACCCTTCTAGGCGGGTCCAGGGGTATGCCCCCCCGGGAGATTTTTTTAACCTTTTTAAAGTGAAATGCATGAATCTGGTGCACTTTGAGAGGAAGATTAAGAGGCTAAATCTGAGAAATTGTGTGAACAAATAATTTGGAGACACTGGGTCAGATGAATTAGAAGCTATTGAAGAAAGACACATGGATTTTCCATAAAAATATTAATATAGTAAGGCGTCCCCCTCCCGGGCCGGGCCCAGCAGCAGACCCGGGTTCGATTCCCACCCGCGGTCGTTCTCTGCATGTCACTCCCCTCTCTGCCCCATTTCACCTCTGTCTCTCTGCACTATCAATAAAGCATAAAAATGCCCAAAAAATATCTTTAAAAAAAAAATATATATATTAATATAAAATAAAATATTATGGAGGGTCCTCTGGGTTGGGCTTGGAGCTCTTTTTCTTTTACGGGACATATTTCTCTGTAATATAGTGAATGCATTTAAATGCAGTGTGAGGAACTAAGCAGAAGAACTCTGTTGTCCAGCTACTGTATCTTTTTTTCCACAGACAAGGCTGATATAGGCTATAGACTATACACAGTGCATGGGCAACTGAGGGCAGCCCCATTTCCAATTGTTTTTAAATAAACTCAATACACACTGTGCATGGATGTGAACGTGACATGATCAGATAATTTCGGATTTCCTCCCAGATGAACTGATTACATTTTTAGGCTATTAATTATCTAGACCAAAACATTTTATTCCTTTTTTTGTATGATAACTCACATTTGCACAATAACATGTTAATATCAAACTAAAAAAAAAAAAAAAAAAAAAAAAAAAAATTTTGGGAGGGGGCCCCCCAGGCAGTCGGGGGCCCTAAGCGGCCGCTTAGTTCGCTTATGCCTCGGGCCGGCTCTGCATGATATGGTTTATTTTGGACATACTAGTGTGAATTGTTCCTACTCAAAAAATTGCGTTGCTTTGTGCATGTGTACTGACTTCTCTCCTTTCAGTGGTCCTGCTTATTTTTTCTGAAATATATTTAACTTTTGAGACAAATCTCCAGAAGTGCAAAGTCCAAAGCAACTGGGCTTAGTGTCGATTTATTGAAGAAATTTAGCCTCTCATCTGTCTCTCTCTCCTCACTTCCTTTGAGACAAATTATTTTGACAAAGTATTGAATGACCTAAATTTCAAGAAAGTTTAAGGCTGATGATGATGCCTCATTTTTTTCAGAGTTAATAGACAAAATGATTGAGTCACTGGTTTATTAGTCAGGTTTATGTCTGTGTGTATCACACATTTGAACCAAATGAGCATAACACTTCAAAAGAAAATGCAAATGAACGCCTGTTTCCTTTTCTTTTTTTGTATTTATTTGGAATTGGTTCATCAAGATAAACATTGGTGAAGAGGGAGCAACAAGTGGACATTATTACTTTCCAAGCAATGCAAAACATGATGGGAAATATTGTATTTCTGTTCAGTTCGTGTATTTATTTGAGGGAAGGTTACACGTTACACTGTCCTCTTCACTCCGTACAGATCTGGGGCCGTATTCACAAAACATTTTAAGGCTAAGAGTAGGTCCTAACGTGCTGATTTAGGAGTAACTCTCAAAAATAAGGGGCGTTTCACTCCTAATTTTAGGACTCCTAACTTTTTAAAATAAGTGTAATTCACAAAGCATTTTAGCGCTAAAACTAGCTCCTAAATCTATGAAAAGCTAAGAGTCCTCGAGAGGTGATCAAGGTTTTTTGATTATTGTGTCTGAACAATTATAGACAAGTTTGAAAACATTTGACACATATTTTAGTGCTTTGGTATGCTACATTTTGAGTCTATACAGTTAGCACGATGTCAGCCCTAAATTGCTGCATCATGCTTGTTATCCAAATTTCTGGGATTGGGGTGATTTGTGCCAAAGGGCCTGGGTGAGTTATAAGTAAGTAAGTAAGTAAAATGTATTTATAAAAGCACATTTATGACAGTTTGCACTGTCCAAAGTGCTGTACATAGTGCATTCAGTAGGTAAACAATGAAGGTAAAATAACAATAATCAAAATAAAAGACGTAAAGCCCATACATCCACATAAACACAGATAGTAGTGCAGAAGTAAGATAGTTAATGGGGAGGAAACACCAGGGTGTACATATGGGTTTTGAGCCTTGATTTAAAGGCAGACATGTAGGGGAATCACATTTGTCAGGTGGCAGTTGGTTCCACAAGCACGGAGCAACTAGTGCAAAGTACATTTCTGAGAGTTGTGCCAGTGGCATGGCTGTATACGCTGGTCACCAAAAGAAAGTGATTGTCTACAGTAGCTCAGAAGAGAGTGACATCTCAATTCCACTTAACGACACCACTGATGAGAGTTCAGATGGCCAGAAAGATGATGATGGTGACTTTGTCATTGTGAGCTTTGCAGGTAAAACCATTAGATCTGCTAGGCCTTGTTTAAGAAAATTGTCCTTCAATCTTTGTCAACTATTTACTTTATTTACTTTAAATACACCTTAAATAAGTGATTGTCTTATGGATTTGTCTTACATTACAGTTTATGAGATATATAGCAATGGCACAATTCACCCCATGGTATTCTCTCCAACCGCACAACTTACACCACACCGGGGGCAAGTTGTGCATCAAGACAACTTTTTTTCCGAAAGCTATATTTCTTCAACAGTTTATTCCAGATCCAAAGTTTGTATTGCCAGGGATGCACAACACCCTGAAATATATGTACATATTTGAGTTGGAGACTTTACTGTCAAGGCCTTACTTTAAAGTCACTTTGAGTGAAAAGTTGCACAACTTAGGCCACTCTCCCCTACTGTAAGTGGTGTGGCCAGGGCTGGCGGTAGCCAGGGGCCAGGGTGGGCCATGCCCACCCAAATGTGGGCTGTGCCCACCCAATCAATTTTTTCTATTTATTTAAATTTTCATTCGCTGTCCAAGAAAATGTCAAATAAAATTCAGACAATTAATTAATACTAAAGAATATACCATTACCATGCATTGCTTCTAATTGTATTATTGGGTGGGCAGTAATACAGCCTGCCTCCAAGTTACCCACCCGCTTATAGTGGTCACTGGTCAGCAGAGCCGGCCCGAGGCATAAGCGAAATGAGCGGTTGCTTAGGGTCCCGACTGCCAGGGGCACCCCCCCCCCCCCCAATTTTGTTTTTATTTTTTATTTTTTTTTAGTTTGTGTGCTTGATATCAACATCATATTATGTAAATGTAAATTATCATAAGGAATACAATGTTTTGGTAGATAGTTAATAGCTTAATAATTGAATCAGTTCACCTGGGAGGTAACCCGAGGTTAAAGCTGGGAACACACCGCACTGGCCCCCTGCGGCAGGTTGGCCGCGTGAACGCAGGAGGCTCGCCGCTTGGTCATATTGGGCCATATTCACCGCAGCCGCCGCCACATCGAAGGCGGCGGTTGACCGCGTGAACGCAAGAGGCTCGCCGTTTGATCATATTGGGCCATATATTCCTGACGCCGACGCCGAGATCAGACTTACGGTGCAACGACAACAATAACATGGTCCAGCTGTGCCAAAAAATACAGATGTAGGTTCACTGTGTAACCAGCGGCAGTCATGTCACAAATATCATTAAAACAGCATGAAGAGGCACCCCGATCGCAAATATACACATATTAATAGATCAGCAACATACTAAACACAATAACAACAGCAGTGTGTGCTCAGCTGCAAAAATAAAGGCAGACATCAGCCTACCTGAAAGTGAAAGTGTGCCGGCTGACGGAGGACAACACCGGTGCTTCGCTGTACTCAGAGGTGGAAAGAGTACAAAAATATTCTACTCAAGTAAATGTATGATTACTTGGATGAAATTTTACTTAAGTAAAAGTAAAAGTACTAGTCTAAAAATCTACTGAAGTAAAAGTGAAAAAGTAGCTGATTTAAAATGTACTTAAAGTACAAGTTACTAGTTACTTTTTAACAGCGGGAGGGGGCAGGGGTCTCTTCTGTGTAGGGCAGGGTTCTCAACTTTTGGAAATTGTTTAGAGTGAGACAGAAGCGGATTTCCCATGCGAGCGCGCGAAGCGCGCGAGTGAAATTTTATTGTGTGTTTTTAACACAAGTTCAGTTCAGTATAATTTATTTGTTTTAGGTAAAATATAGCCTATTGTTGTAATTTTATGATGAAAGTATAACTGGATTAATACCAAATGCCAGACTAGTGAGATGGGTGTTGGGCCTAGGGTAGTTCTTCGGGGTAGTTATTTCAGTAAAACTCTTAGTTCAGTTCAGCAAATATGGATACTGGATATTACTGATGCTCGCTGTTGTAGCTTCGAGTGGCAGATTTTGAGGCCTTCAGGATAGGGGTTTTCTGGCTCCCACTTGAAGCACTGTGGCTCCACACCAGCCATTTTGACCATCATAATGGACGACAATGTTGCTTCTAGGGCTAGTCTGTTTCTGGTGCTGGTCTTGTTAAGACCAACCATGGAGAAGACTATTTCGGCGTCCGCATTTGAATGTGGGAGCACTAAAACCAACTTGGCCCCTCAACTAGTAGGTGAAAAATAGAAAAGCAAGACCCATATAACATGGGTCTGCAGACCAATCTTCTGAAATGTTTTTACAGTTGCAGAGTTTAAGAGTCTGGGCCTATTATCTCATAATCCATCTATGAACCAACTAGTTTCCAGAATCTTTTTTTTATTTTTGCGGGGAGCATGCACAAGCATTATTCATAGAAAAAAAAAATGTGGGGGGCCCCACACAGGGTCTTGAAACGGGCCCCGAGATCGTTAAGACCGCCCCTGCACGCTTGTCGTGCCGCCTGACGAAATGCTGCGGCTTCTCTCTGCCCGCTCGCCTCTCCATTGAGAGTGTATTAGTGGGCGCAACAAACTCCTCGGCCCGTGTGAAACGGCCTTAACTACTGAACGAAGGAAATCAAATTAGTTTTTCCCCAAAAAACAGGACAAATTGTGTCCCGGGAGAGATTTTTCTTTCCCCGGGACAGCTGGTGAAAAAAGAGAACAATTTCGGGAAAAACGGGACGGGTGGCAACACTAGGTGATGGTGGTGACGGCCAGGATTTATCGAAGCTATATATATATAAAAAAAATAGTTTGGCAGAGTTATAATTTGCGTGAGAAATGCAAGGTGTGGCGTGGAGCGTGTGAATTGCCTGAAATGCGTGTGTCTCACTCTCATTGCGTGAGGGTTGAGAACCCTGAAGTCAGCCTTTGCTCGAGAAGAAAGGTAAAAGTAATAGACTAAAACAATGTGCAAGATATGTTATGCGCGGACACGCGAGTCAGATGACATGCGCGACCGTGAGAGAGAGAAAAAAAGTCATATGCGACCCAGCTGCACCTCAAAACATCACGACCAATTAGTTTACTCACTTTAAGTCGAATCCAAGTGGTCTATGACCAAGCAATAAAGGAATAAAAAACACAGGAAGTTTAAAGCTCCTTGACTCTTGCCACCACAACAGTCATCAATTAAGAACACTGTAGCTTACAATGCAACTTGCTTATCTTGCCAGCTCCATGAGATATAAATAAAATATGCCCTCACATTCTTGCTATCAAAAGACGTGCCCTATCAACAACATTTGCAACGGTTTATTTTGATTTTGACACTTATTTTATTTAATTATAAAAAATACGTTTTACTTAGGCTATTTGCATTTTTCTTGTTTTCAGTTCAATTAGGATATGTTTAAAGTCCAAAGTCATGGTTTCAAATGTTAAATAAGTGCATGTTGCAGTTCTTAAATCAATTAATAATTGTCTAATAATTGTGATTACACAATGTCAATCAAAATAATCATGATTATGATTTTTGTCAAAATCGAGCAGCCTAACCTTGCAATGTCCATGGTTTAGATCAATTATACACAATTACATTATTAGAACTGCAGCTGCAGTCTGTTTAGGTCTGTTGTCAGGTTACATTCCCATTCCCCATTAACAGACTATTTGCTCCATATTTGCTTATCTAAAGTATAATGACACAGTATACATCCATACATGTGTGGTGACATGATTTGTTTAATTTGTGCACTTTCATTTGTAAAAGTGTTGCATTAATTAAACAAAACTAGTTTGAGATTTATATCCCCTTGTATATAGAATGCCCTACCAGGGTTCTCAACCCTCACGCAATGAGAGTGAGACACACGCATTTCAGGCAATTCACACGCTCCACGCCACACCTTGCATTTCTCACGCAAATTATAACTCTGCCAAACTATTTTTTTTATATATATATAGCTTCGATAAATCCTGGCCGTCACCACCATCACCTAGTGTTGCCACCCGTCCCGTTTTTCCCGAAATTGTTCTCTTTTTTCACCAGCTGTCCCGGGGAAAGAAAAATCTCTCCCGGGACACAATTTGTCCTGTTTTTTGGGGAAAAACTAATTTGATTTCCTTCGTTCAGTAGTTAAGGCCGTTTCACACGGGCCGAGGAGTTTGTTGCGCCCACTAATACACTCTCAATGGAGAGGCGAGCGGGCAGAGAGAAGCCGCAGCATTTCGTCAGGCGGCACGACAAGCGTGCAGGGGCGGTCTTAACGATCTCGGGGCCCGTTTCAAGACCCTGTGTGGGGCCCCCCACATTTTTTTTTTCTATGAATAATGCTTGTGCATGCTCCCCGCAAAAATAAAAAAAAGATTCTGGAAACTAGTTGGTTCATAGATGGATTATGAGATAATAGGCCCAGACTCTTAAACTCTGCAACTGTAAAAACATTTCAGAAGATTGGTCTGCAGACCCATGTTATATGGGTCTTGCTTTTCTATTTTTCACCTACTAGTTGAGGGGCCAAGTTGGTTTTAGTGCTCCCACATTCAAATGCGGACGCCGAAATAGTCTTCTCCATGGTTGGTCTTAACAAGACCAGCACCAGAAACAGACTAGCCCTAGAAGCAACATTGTCGTCCATTATGATGGTCAAAATGGCTGGTGTGGAGCCACAGTGCTTCAAGTGGGAGCCAGAAAACCCCTATCCTGAAGGCCTCAAAATCTGCCACTCGAAGCTACAACAGCGAGCATCAGTAATATCCAGTATCCATATTTGCTGAACTGAACTAAGAGTTTTACTGAAATAACTACCCCGAAGAACTACCCTAGGCCCAACACCCATCTCACTAGTCTGGCATTTGGTATTAATCCAGTTATACTTTCATCATAAAATTACAACAATAGGCTATATTTTACCTAAAACAAATAAATTATACTGAACTGAACTTGTGTTAAAAACACACAATAAAATTTCACTCGCGCGCTTCGCGCGCTCGCATGGGAAATCCGCTTCTGTCTCACTCTAAACAATTTCCAAAAGTTGAGAACCCTGTGACTTTCTGCCGTCTTCTGGAAGTTTTTTAAAGCTCCCGGCAACACGCACCGTCTCCATCCTACTCTGCACTCTTAGCTGAAAGCTAGGTGAGGGAGGGGCCGATCGCACGGCTGGATGAAAGGTTTGCTGCATTTAAAAGCCTTCACGTCTTCACGTGCGGTAAAATGACAGTTTAACTAGGATTATTTTGTTTTAATGATAGAGGGAAGCAATGTTTGTTGTTATCATTTAGTCGCAATGATCCTGTCGATCATTCTCTGTGTTAGTTTCAGTTCAGTTTCAGTTTATTTCGATCAAAACATATTCATTTTTTGTTGGTCCCTCAGGATCTTATTTAATTATATATATATATATATATATATATATATATATATATATATATATATATATATATATATATATATATATATATATATATTTGTTTTTAATAATTTGTTTGATAGTTATTGTAAATATTATTGCTATAATTAATTCCTGTATATGTTAAACATATTACATGTAAAGTTATGACACAAGACAAAATACACCCACAATACATATTCACAGTGCCATTCATGCCTCACTTTTATATTTGTTAAGCATCTTCTTTTTCAATATTTTTTAAAATCTTTGTACCGTGTCACACGTTTTAATTTCTTCATCCAAGACATTCCTCATGTTTACTCCTTGTACCGATATACATCTTTGTTTTACATTTGTTCTTATATTTGTCTTGGTAAACATGCACATTCCCCTTAGTTCATACTTGCTCTGTCTAATCTGAAACAACTTCTGGATACAGTCTGGAACTATCCTGTTTTTGACTTTGTACATTATTTGCATTGTTTTGAACTCCACTAAGTCTCTAAATTTTAGTGTGTTTGAGTTTATAAATAATGTATTGGTTGGTTCAAGATATTCTGCTCTATTAATGATTCTGATTGCCCTCTTTTGTAAAATAAAAATAGGGTTGGTAACAGTTTTGTACGTGTTTCCCCATATTTCCACACAGTATGTAATGTATGGTAATATTAAGGAACTGTAGCCTATAACATGTGTAATGATGTTGAATTGAGTACATCTTTTGTTTTTTTTCCGGTATTGTCCCGTAAAAATAAAAACCCCCCGCGATATTTCTTTTCTTTTCTCTCCTTTCCCTATCTATTTTTTTACTCAGTAACGCAGGTGATATAAAATGTAGCGAAGTGCAATACTTCAAAATAAACATACTCAAAGTAAAAGTAAAAGTATAGGTTTTAAAAATCACTTAAAAAATTACAAGTAGGCCTACACGAAAAAACTACTCAATTACAGGAACGCGAGTAAATGTAATTCGCTACTTTACACCCCTGGCTGTACTATATTGGAATTCCACACGGACACTGCCGTCAACTTTGGGTTCATATTATCCTCAGGAACAGCACACAGCTGGGTGAGTTTCACTATGCTAACCGGCGCAACCTTGGCTAAAGTACAACCAACAGCTAAACAGATGCAAAATACACATATTTGCAGAATGTATTGGAAGCCCAATGTCCTCACTCCACACGCCCACCTCGTCTTGCAGACCACCGGGCAATCTCAACGCTGATTGGCTATCGCGGCGCGGCGACGCCAAAAAGATAAATAATTTCATCTTCTGCGTTCGCCGCACATGTTGGCCGCGCCGCAAATGGTAGCGCTTTCGATTCACGCGCTTCGATGAGGCGCGGCCATGCGCCGATCAATCGCCCGCCGCCGGCCGCCGATTCTTGGGTGGACGCGCGGCCACGCGCTAGTACATTGACTTTGTATGTAATCTCGCTGCGCGGCCAGTGCGGTGTGTTCCCAGCTTTACTGATCACGTCAGGTTCAAGTCCATGGCATGCACAGTGTGTATTGAGTTTATTTAAAAATATTTGAAAATGGGGCTGCCCTCAGTTGCCCATGCACTGTGTATAGTCTATAGCCTATTTCAGCCTCGTCTGTGGAAAAAAAGATAACTGGACAACAGAGTTCTTCTGCTTCGTTCCTCTCACTGCATTTAAATGAATTCATTATATTACAGAAAAATATGCCCCGTAAAATAAAAAGAGCACCAAGCCCATCCCAGAGGACCCTGCATAATATTTTATTTCAAATGTATATTTCTATGGAAAATCCATTTGTCTTTCTTCAATAGCTTCTAATTCATCCGACCCAGTGTCTCCAAATTATTTGTTCACACAAAATTCCTCAGATTTAGCCTCTTAATTTTCCTCTCAAAGTGCACCAGATTCATGCATTTCACTTTAAAAAGGTTAAAAACAATCTCCCGGGGGGGCATACCCCCGGACCACCCTAGCAGGGTTGTGACCTCGGTTGGCTACTATTTTCACCCAGCTGGACATCGGAGCCAAAAGTGGAAAGACTATATATCTATATAGTGTGTATAGTATATAGCTCTGGACTACCACCATCCAGGTTGCCCAGTCCCAAAGCTTTCTCTTCAATCAGCTCAAGCTGCCTACAGCTAATACTGCGATTAAAAAAATATATACATTGTGTTGTATATAATGTATATTATATGTTATTCATAAACATTTTGGAAAAAAAACATGCAAGAATCAAATCTCCCACACAGCAACACTCAAAGTTTATTTGCATATTGTGTTCTACACAATTCATAGTAAATGTGCCAAAAAGCAGATGCAGAGATCTTACAAGGGCAAAAAAATTCTGCTTGCGCTCACATCTTCGGTCTCTCTGCCCAGTGTGCCCACCTAAAATGTCTACAGGCCCACCCTAATCTAACTGTCTAGAACCGGGCCTGGGTGTGGCTAAGTGGATAGCAATGTCGGTCATTTGGTTGGTCCACCACTTAGGTCCAGACAGATCACAAAAAATAGTTTTTGGGTGGCCATAATAACTCGGATTTTTTCAGTTATCTGGTCCATGACCTAATACAGTCCTGGACAAAAGTCTTGTTACTTATCAATTTTGTAGAAACAACAGCTTATAAACTGACTTTTAATTAATCCATTGGTTTTAAAAAATGGCTTGTATGAAAGCTAAAACCCTCCCAAATGATGTTTAATATACTAAAATAAATTTGCTTCATTGAAGAAATATTGATCATTTAATGAACACAGGAAGGTCAGATTTTGGCAAGACAAAAGTTTTGTCGCCTACAGAGAGTAATGTAAAAATTTAACAAATAATTTACTTCAAATACAAAAATATGTTGCATAACATCAGTGAATTAAGTAGTGGTGCTGTGAGATCCATATTCAATATCTTGTATGACTTCCATGAGCTTGAAGGACTGCATCCATGCGGTTCGACAATGATTCATACAATTTATTGATGAAGTCATCAGGAATAGCAAAAAAAGCAGTCTTACATGCCTCCCAGAGTTCATCAAGATTCTTTGGTTTGGTCTTCCATGCTTCCTCTTTCATTCTACCCCAGACATGCTCAATGATGTTCATGTCTGGTGACTGGGCTGGCCAGTCCTGGAGCACCTTGATCTTCTTCGCCTTGAGGAACTTTGATGTAGAGATGGAAGTATGCGATGGAGCACCACCCTGCTGCAAAATTTTACCACTTTTATGGTTGGGAATGTAAGCGGTAGCTAATTCTTCTTGATATTTTAGGCTATTGATATTGCCTTCAACCCTGCAAATCTCTCGCACACCCCCGTACTGGATGTAACCTCAGACCATGATTTTTCCGCCACCAAACTTAACTGTTTTCTGGGTGAATCTCGGATCCATGCAGGCGCCAGTAGGTCTCCTGCAATATTTGCGGCGGCTGTGATGGAATTCAAGCAAAGATTCATCTGAGAAATCCACCTTCTGCCACTTTTCCAGCGTCCATGCTTTTAGCAGGCTGTGGGCCTTAGAAAATGCCACACGTTTTTTAAAATTGCCTTTTGTTTAGTTCTGGTTTCTGGGCACTGATTCGACCTGGAAGGTGGATTTCTCAGATGAATCTTCGATTGAATTACATCGCATGGTTGCTCCATCGCATACTTCCATATCTACATCAAAGTTCCTCAAGGCGAAGAAGATCAAGGTGCTCCAGGACTGGCCAGCCCAGTCACCAGATATTAACATCTTTGAGCATGTCTGGGGTAGAATGAAAGAGGAAAGAGGAAGCAGGAAGATCAAACCAAAGAATCTTGATGAACTCTGGGAGGCATGTAAGACTGTAAGAAGCTTCAAGAGGCTCTACTTGACTACATCAAATGAAATGCTGCCCTCTTGTGTCAGAACAATATCAGGGCACAGAAAGCTTCCTTGTCCATATTTGCAAGGCATATACAGTACACAGGCTACACTTTATTAAGCAGGAGATGTGACAACTGTGTTTGATGTAGCTGTGCTGCTGCTGCTTCCGACCGCGAGGCCTCTGTCTGCTCCAACAGCTTTGCTCGATTTGTAATAGTAGATGAACAAAAAGAAGCCTGCAGGGGGGAAAAACAGTTGTCGGGTCACAAACATTGTAGCATTCTTAGATTAGTGAGATGCTTAAATAAAGGTGCACTATGTAACTTTGAGGGTGTCATAGAAATTAAAGATGTCTAAGGTATATTTTCATTACTGAATAAACAAACTTTCCTCACGGGGAAAATTGGGTCCATGGAACACTGTTAGAAGTTGGAAAGCTTCCTGAAAAGCTACTGTTTCACTGTTGTGTACAGCAGTGGGACCCACAGTTTTGTTTACACACATATTCTAGTCTAGTCTAGTCAAATAATCCTGTATTGTATTAACATAGAATAATTCATTACTAAGAATGACATGTAGATAAAATTTAAACAAATCCCCCTCCCCTGAAACTGTATAGTGCACCTTTAATGAAAAAAGGAGACTGCTCGAGTGTGGTTTAAATTGCTGTGTGTGTGTGTGTGTGTGTGTGTGTGTGTGTGTGTGTGTGTGTGTCTACTGTCTACTGTCTACCTTGAAAGGAGTTTAGGATGGTGAAAATGTAGTAGGAGGGTATGAGCAGAGGTCCATAGCTGAAGAAAGCAACAGCCCAGGTGATGCCGAGCAGGGTGAACAGGCCCATGATGGAGGAAGAGTTCTTCTTGATGGAGCGGGTGTGCCGTGCTTTAACATCTGTGCGTCTGATGAGCGCGATCTCCCTCACAGTTAGGATGAAGATGCTTAAGGTGAATAGGAACACTATGGCGTAATAACCAAGGTTCACGCCCTGGTGGACAGCAGCGTCTGAGATCCAGCACCTGAAAAAATCCACAAGGTAAACCCATGCAAATCTCTTTTTGTGAGTACGAAATTAATTTTTGAGAGATCTGCAGGCAGTAAGAGTGCCTTACATTTTGGCTGAATTCCCATCATCTGTATAAATGACCAGTTCCTCGTATTTCCCGGAGGCAAGAAGGGCAATCACCACCACAGCTGGCGTGGCTAAAAGGGGAGGATAAAATGAATGAACAGACTTTTGTAATGTAGCTTATCTAGTATTCCACTAAAGGTGGAATCAGTGATTCTCGGGAATGCTTGTTGTCAAAATCACTTTTTGTTCAAATCAGTTAACACCTCCTCAAGATCCGCAATCTGTACGTACTGTGTGTATTCAGAAAAAAAATCCAGTGTTAATACACAGCCTAGTCTCTGTAAACGGATATGCTACGAGCTATGAGGGGCCTCTTTGTTTACTATAGCAGTTTACAGAGTCTAGGCTGTGTATCAACACTAGATTTTGTTAAGCGTAGACTGTAAGGACAGGTAGCGGATAGTGAGTAGATATTCTCTGATTTTGACAAAAAGTGTTTTCGACAACAAGCGTTCTCCAGAATCGCTGACTCCACCTTTACACATACGTTGGTATTGTTCACCTATGTCAATTTCAGTTTCTCTTACCCCATCCTGTGACACAAATCTTCGCCATGTAGTGTTTGATTTCAGTCGGGAGCCTCCTTAGATGAAAGTACAAGTGAAGCGCCTCCATGAAAAACCAGCTAAACGTGGCCAACATAGTGTAGTGCATGACTGCTGCGATCGTTACACACGCGCCAAAGTTCCCCATGTTGGCAACGCTCTCATTTACCAGGAAGGACAAGTTTAGGGTGAACATGGCAACGAACAGGTTCATCATGATCGTGGTCGCTTGGTTTGTTCTCCCTTTTCTGTGGAGTGAGATAGATTTTTGTTGAAAGCCTTTAATATTGTAAAATCAAATCAAATCAAAAAAATGCCGCTTGAAACCCTACCTGATAAGGCAATGCATGAAGAGAGCGACCGCCAAGAAGAACATTGACAAGCCACAGCCGATTGATGTGATGTAGGACAGGTTTGTGAAATCTGAAGCGCTTATGTTTCCGGTTGGAGGTGACTGATTTACACAAAAAAGACTGTTATGGTTTGAGATTCCAGATTACGGTTGAGGTGATAAAACTGGAATAACTTGTGATAGCATTGTCTTACCAGCAGTATTGCAAAAAATGTTAGATGAGAGCATTGGCACGTGATGCTACCATCGATCTCAATCGTCCGACAGCCATCTGTGATCCAGATCGGTTCTCCTACAAAGGCAGAAGACGACAGTGTACTCAAGAATAAAGTATTATTCCACATAATGGCAGAGGGAGGCACGCAGTCAACTTTTGATTTGTTAAAGGCAGTTTTAAAGTATCAAAAAAATATTTCTTACAGTACCTTTGCCATTCCATGACCTACACGAGGCAATGCTTCCGTTCTGTTTCAGAATAAAACCAGTCAAATCATTAAAACAATTTGCTCCATAGGTAATAATTGTTACCTCTTGATGTATCTTTTAGATGTCATGTGTTTAGGCCTACCTTGTCCACGTTTTTGTAGTGTATGTCTATGGTATGTGAGAGATTGGCTATTTGTGCTCCCATTTCAATTCCCATTACCTCGTTGTTGACAAAAGAAGAGTTGGAGTCGTTCTGTTGAGAGTGGAAAACGGTTTACAGTAGAGCAGGGAAAAAATAGATGCAACTACATGGTCATTTTCTTTTTGTATTAAACTTAGAAAATACTGCGTAATGAGGTCTTTACTTGATGGATTCCTGGAAAAATGACAACTCCAGCAAATGAACCATTTCTCCTGATTGCCTGCTCACAGGCCTCTTTAGGGATTTGCACCGATCGAGAGATGGCCGTCATCGGTGTAGTTTGGCTCTATAAAATAAATAAAGATTATCAGAAGACTTATGTGATTCAACCCAACTCAATATTCGCATTACTCTTGAGACACGAGAAACAGCATATGCAGATATCATTATAACCTCAATGCTGATGTCGGTTTGTTTATCGCGGGGAAGTTTGCGGATCACCCCTTTAATTTCGCCAATTATAATGTTTTCTGTGCAGTTATGGCACATCTGTTCTGCAGTGGTGCAGAGACCCTTCATGATATCTCTGAAATGGAAACACACACAAAACAAATATTATGAATAAACTCCCCGGGTCCTAACTACTGACAATGTCCCACCAAAATATGGCAGCTGACTCCAATGGTTTGCATGTCACTGTATATGTTAGACACTTACACTGCGTTTTCTAGGCTGGCAGGCCTAGGCGTACTGGTGCCATTATTGCTCCATGTCGGCGAGGCGGTTGTAGAAAAAGCGGTTGTAGGTCCAGAGGGTGTAGAGTCAGCCGTTGTAGAAACAGAGGTTGTAGAAGGAGCCATTGTAGAAACAGAGGTTGTAGAAGGAGCCATTGTAGAAATAGAGGTTGTAGAATCAGCTGTTGTAGAAATAGAGGTAGTAGAATCAGCCGTTGTAGAAGCAGAGGTTGTAGAAGGAGCCGTTGTAGAAATAGAGGTTGTAGAAGGAGCCATTGTAGAAATAGTACTTGTAGAAGGAGCCATTGTAGAAATAGAGGTTGTAGAAGGAACCATTGTAGAAATAGAGGTTGTAGAATCAGCCGTTGTAGAAGCAGAGGTTGTAGAAATGTCTTCTGGTGGCTTACATTCAACACAGCGTTTGCCGTCATAGGGATAAATAGTGAGATTGTACTTTGTTCCTGCTTATTATCAAAAAAACACACAAAAACACATACATACACAGACATAAACATTTGACTCTTCATTGATCACTGATAGGCTTATATGTTTTGAATGATATCATCAAATAAAAAGAACATTATACCGTTGCAGGTTTCTCCATCATTGGTTTGACAATTGGACAGGTCATCCTGGCTCAATCTAACATTCTGTTGATCTAAAACATGATTAAACATTACATTAGTACGCATGTTAAGAGTGCTACCACTCTGCTGTTAACTAGATGGGAAATAAGAGCAGTGGTAGATTTTTGGTTTTTACTTACGCTTGTTCAAGCATTTGTCAATGTTCAGAAGGAAGCCTGCAACAGAATGAAAGGTCTGTGTGACGATTGATTAAAAAAGGAAATGTTCTCTGTGAAGTAAAGAACAAACTAAAACATTTTGACCAATAGGGGGCAATCTCTCACTGTTTGTACTGTATGTGCAGACATGTACTCTTTAATCAAGGCACTGTTTGTGTGAACTGCCTTTACTTTGCAATGTAATCTTAATTTGCATGACTATCTCTTAATTGTACAATGAATGTCTATGATGTGACTATGTCCAAACCTAGTTTTTTCTTCCATTTTATTTATATAGATTTCATAACATTACATTTATCTGAAAATAAATTTACAAAATGTCATTCAATCAACCAGGTAAATCATTAAATAGACAGAACTGCTTTAACCTCCTAGGACCTGGCGTCCACCTGTGTGGACATCAACTTTTTGGGCTGTCTAGACCACAATGCAAAATGTTGCTCTAAAAAGGGCCTGGGGTCCACATACAAGGACATTATACTGCCACTTAGTGGTGGCAGAAGAGTATAATACATTATACTTTAGATTCAAGATGGCCGACAACACACCCAAAAGTTCATCACACCCAAAATGGAAAATCCTGATCCAAACTTCGACCAAGAAAAAAATCTAATCAAATTTCATGGCTGATTCTTGTTCAGAATATGTATAAAAGTGTTCAATGTTTGTTATGGAAGTAAAACATTTACAAAAGCTAGTAATTGTAACAATTTACCATGCTGCTAAAAATGATGTACACATATGTGGACGGGAGGACTTCATTCTGTTAGTTTTATTGAAAAATCCTTGTATGTGGACAGCGGGACTTAGTTCTGTGGAACATTTTTATATGTTTTCAATCAATCAATCAATCAATAACCTTTCACTTTTCACTCAAGAGACACTTAGGTTGCCCTCATTTACAGTTACAATGAGTACATTTCAGTAAATTTCAACCCCAGTGCCAGTTTTCCGGCTCCTTACCCAAGGGCCGTGGCCAGGGCCAAGGCCAGGTTTCCGGCTACCAGGGCCAGGTTTCCGGCTACCAACCCCAATGGCCAAGGCCAAGTCTCTGACTACCAACCCAAGGGCCTTGGCCAAGGCCAGTTTTCCAGCTATGATCCCCAGGGCCAAGGCCAGGATTCTGGCTACCAGGGCCGTGTTTCCGGATACTAACCCAAGGCCCAAGGCCTGGTCTCTGACTACCAACCGAAGGCCCAGGGCCAAGGCCAGTTATCTGGCTATCATCCCTAATGCCAAGGCCAGGACTCTTGCTACCAGGGCCATGTTTCCAGCTAACAACCCAAGGACCAAGGCCAGGATTCTGGCTACAAACCCAAGTGCCTGGGCTAAGGCCAGTTTTCTGGCTACTATCCCCAGGGCCAAGACCAGGCTGCTGGCTACCAGGGCCAGGTTTCCAGCTACCAACCCAAGGGCCAGGGCCAAGGCCAGGTTTCCAGCTACCAACCCAAGGGCCAAGGCCAGGTTTCCGGCTACCAACCCAAGGGCCAAGGCCAGGTTTCCGGCTACCAGGGCCATGTTTTCAGCTACCAAGGCCAGGATTCTGGCTACCAAGGCCAGGATTCTGGCTACCAACCCAAGGGCCAAGGCCAGGATTCTGGCTACAAACCCAAGGGCCAAGGCCAGGTCTCTGATTACCAACCCAAGGGCCAGGGCTATGGCCAGTTTTCCGGCTACCATCCTTAGGGGCCAAGGACAGGATTCTGGCTATCCGGGCCAGGTTCGGGCTACCAACCCAAGGGCGAAGACCATGGATTCTGGCTACAAACCCAAGGGCCAAGGCCAGATAGCCAGCTATCAACCCAAGGGCCAAAGCTATGGATTCTGGCTACCCGGGCCAATTTTCCGGCTACCATCCTTAGGGCCAAAGCCAGGATTCTGGCTTCCAGGGTCAGGTTTCTGGCTACCAATCCAAGAGCCAAGGCCAGGATTCTGGCTACAAACCCAAGGGCCAAGGCCAGATTGCCAACTACCAACCCAAGGGCCAAAGCCAGGTCTTTGACTACCATCCCCAGGGCCAAGGCCAGGATTCTGGCTACAATTCAGGATATACGTCTTCCTGCAACTGTTAGCAGCCTTTCTAATGAGCCATATTGCTCAAAGGGGCACAATTGTTGTTTCTCATTTTGTTTTTGCACTCAGGAAAAATGCTGCTGTGTTCAGGCACCAAAAAAAGAGTTTTGTTCATGATTACTCAACTCTGACTTTATTGTGTTTTATCTTGATTTAAAACTGCGGTCCTCATATGTGGACATCATTTTTCTCAGAAACTACATCATGTAAAAAGATAATTCTTGGTTTGTATACTCATTAGGTCCCAATCAGCCCAAATAGCAAAGAGAAATAAAAAATGCATGCCCTGGAAGAGCTCGGGTCCTAGGAGGTTAAATGTGCTAAATTTACGCAAGAGGGTTCTTTGCAATACCTGCAGGTTTCTTGTAAAACTTTGATGGCATACAATGGGAGAAATTATCTGGTACTTTCATCAGCACAATGTCTTGATTGGATAGAGTCTGGTAATTCAACCTTAGGCTGTAGTTGTTTTCACTTCCCTGTCTTTCAAAGCTGCAGTTGAAATCTGCGTCATTACAACAGCCTGAAAATACAAAATACAATACACTCAGAGTTATCAAATTGATTGAATAGTGTGGTTATTTTCAGTGGGCTCAAATCAGGCTAGTAATGAGATTAATGTACCTGCATTGTGGCCCTGGAAATGGAAACAAAGTTTCGTTCCATTTTCCTCAGGATAGACAACCTCTGAAATATAATGTCAAACCACTGTGTACTCTGAAATGTCTTCAGATGTTTTACTTGCATTCATTTTCTTTTAAATTTATTTAGTGATGTCAAGCTTACCTGATGGAAATCTAAATGTTGTATTTGGCTTTTTTGCGCTTATAAACAGTATATTCCTTTTTGGTCGGCAGGTCTCATTGGTGTCTAAAAAAATAATAATTACAGAATGACATAAATATTAATCTAAAGAACAGTCATTCATTTGTTTTGAAAAAATACTGCTGTTCCATCAGCTTTTGATAAACTTACCTAGACTTCCTGAGCTCTCACATATGCTGCTCCCCAGGAATATCCCAGAGAACAAAATTGCTGTCTCCACTACAAACATCCAGCGATGCTTTCCATCCATTATCTTTAGGAGTAAAGACAACCTGCAGTAAATTACGGTATCAGGTTATCCGACCATATTCTTAAGGTGTATCTCTGTTAAAGTGCCACCTAACCGTGCAGTAGCTTCCACTGCCTTAGTTAAGGAAAGTTGATTAAAGATATACCGCCAATAATCTTCTGATTTGCCTTGCAAATATAGGGTGTCAACTTCTCACAGCACCTATTGTGTCCAGTCTCTCAGTAAACACTGAATGACAATACCTGTAGTTTTGACAACTTATGCTGCAGAAGGATTTTTGTCTTTCTTCTTTTTTTTGTATTACATTACTACCCAGATTTGTGGTTCTTTTGATGTTTTCAAGGATCTGAATGTTTTGTGCTCACATAAAAATATGGATAATGATAAGTGATGAATACATGATATGGTTTATTTTGGACATACTAGTGTGAATTGTTCCTACTTAAAAAATTGCGTTGCTTTGTGCATGTGTGCTGTGACTTCTCTCCTTTCAGTGGTCCTGCTTATTTTTTCTGAAATATATTTAACTTTTGAGACAAATCTCCAGAAGTGCAAAGTCCAAAGCAACTGGACTTAGTGTCGATTTATTGAAGAAGCTTTGCCTCTCCTCTGACTCTCTTTCTTGAATGACCTACATTTCAAGAAAGTTTAAGGCTGATGATAATGCCTCATTTTTTTCAAAGTTAATAGACAAAATGATAGAGTCACTGGTTTATTAGTCAGGTTCATGTCTGTGTGTATCACACATTTTAACCAAATGAGCATAACACTTCAAAAGAAAATGCAAATGAACGCCTGTTTCCTTTTTTTTTTTTTGCATTTATTTGGAATTGGTTCATCAAGATAAACATTGGTGAAGAGGGAGCAACAAGTGGACATTATTACTTTCCAAGCAATGCAAAACATGATGGGAAATATTGTATTTCTGTTCATTTCATGTATTTATTTGAGGGAAGGTTACACGTTACACTGTCCTCTTCACTCCGTACAGATCTGATGTTTTCGTCTACTAACACTTTTCCGTCTTTTCAGTGAACTCATTCTTCATGTTCGTCTTTATAATTATCACACGTTTTGCTTTTTCTCGATACACCAACTTTTAAACCCTCAGCCAATTCTAAAAACTTGTTTAGCCATATTTCCTATCTTCCTAAGTTTTGTCATGCATAAAATACAAAGCAATATGCAAAAGAACAGGTGGATGGAGAAAGCACCTATTGATTCATCTTAAGCCATATTAGCGGTGTGGCTCTGTGAATAGCAATGTCGGTCATTTGGTTGGTCCACCACTTAGGTCCAGAGACATCACAAAAAATTGTTGCTGGTTGGCCATAATATTTAGTACAGACATTTGTGGTTCAGAGAGGAATAGGAATACTTTGAGGATCCTGGCACTTTTCCTTCTATATCGCGACCATGAGGTTCACATTTGTTGTCTTGAGTTAAATGTCTCAACAACTACTGGATGGATTTCCATGAAATTTGCTCACATTCAAGCCCCACCATTTAAATTGTAGTAACCTACCTGAGCCCCTGATCTCTCATCCAACACTATTGTCTGAACAACGTTCGGATTTACAGTTCTCTGGTTCATGACCTAATACATGGTTGTATGCATTCCTTATTTTTAGGATCACAAGAAGCAGCTAAAATTATCCACAGTTTATGTTAGAGTGGTCAAAAAAACAGACCTTTCTGTTTGAGCTCAGGATTATAATTGCTGGGGTGGGGGAGCGCTCGTGGTGTAGTGGTTAGGTGACAGTGGGAATTCTCCATTTTGCAAGCATGATGCAAATCCATTCCATTTGTATGTACAGTAAAATAACAGACTTGTGGAATATGGACTTGCGTGATGCAAATCATATAAACAAATTGCTGACACACCCCAGTAAGCTAAGTAAGTTCACATGCAACTTTCCACAACAGCAGTGCTCTGTTTGTGTTCTTGCAATGAATTGACTTCAGAGGAATGACCCAGGGCAGGGATGAATCAGATGGACTAAATATGAATTTGGTGTTTTAAAAAATGTGTGGGTGCTGCCCTCTGGTGACGACTTGAGAATAAATACTCACGGAATGTTTCTTGACATCATTCATCACAGTTTAAAATATTACAAGCCTTTGTTTCCTTCTTTGAATTATCTCCAGCTGAAAAAACACTGGCCTTTAAAACCTCTAAAACATGACAGACCTGAACAAATAGCCCAGAAGATAAACAACACTGCATCTGACCATGAACTGACGAACGGCAGAGCCTTTAGAGGAACAACTCGAGCTCCTCTGTGGTTGTTAACAGGTTGATAATATCATTACAGCCAGCCTGCTTAGGCAATTACCGCCCCACCAGCAGCACTAAACACATTTAAGACCCGATCACAGTCTGGATAGCCCTGGTTGGATTCATTGATGGATATTTTTATTGACAGTTGGAGTTAACTCAACGTATGGAACCATGTGGTCATTCTGGTGATGTCATTGTTATCGTCTTTAATGTCTGTTTGGCCATTAGTTTGTTGTTAACACTGCATAATGTGGGCAGGTGAGAAAAGGAACGTCTTCCTCCATTAAACCGTCATTAGCTTCATTTGTCTCGTGAAGTTATTGAGCAAATAAGTAAGCAATGCTTGTAGTCTGTGTTTTGAGTGATTTGTTAATTTCTCTTGGTGTTGCCAGTGCTCATCTATAAATAAACCAGCGTTGCCTGGTGCATGGTCAAAGATAATTAAAGTTATTTCTTAGCTCTCCACTGCAGGCTCTTTACTGTGTTGTTGTTGTTGTTTTCTGGAGAAGTGTTCTTGGGGATTTGCTTCACAACGCTGTTAGGATAGAGCCAAGGGCTCAGTGCCGTATGGAAGATGAATATTTGATGGCCCTTAATGGAGCCCTCGCCCCGCATGCCATAGCTCTGTTTTTCCCACCACACGCAGCAGAGGACTGTGGTGTAGCTGTGTGGTTTGGCATCCATTTTGGTGCTACCGTGGTAAATTTGTACGCTTCTCTGGCACTGCCACACATCAGCTGCCCCCGATTTTGTCATACCGATCGGGGTATGCTAGCTTTAAATCTTACCAAGACAGACAACTGGTAATGATAGCTCTGTTTTTCCCACCACACACAGCAGAGGAGTGTGGCGGAGCAGTGTGGTCGCCATCCATTTTGGCTCTTCCCTGGCAAATTTGGTCTCTTTTCTGGCCGTGCCACACAGCAACTGCCTGCATTTTTTCCCCTACCGGTAAGCAGTGGCTCTATAAATCTTACCAGGCAGACAACTGGTAATGACAGCTCTGTTTTTCCCACCACAAACAGCAGAGGACTGTGGTGGAGCTATGTGGGTCGGCATCCATTTTGGCGCTTCCCTAGCAAATTTGATCACTTTTCTGGCCGTGCCACACAGCAACTGCCTGCGTTTTTTTTTTCATAACGGTAAGGTGTGGCTATATAAATCTTACCAAGAAGACAACTGTAGCGATGCGGACATCTCTGTGGTAGAACACGATGTACCAAATCCACACCCCTGTGCACCCAACCCAACCCTTACATACAGCGTCATCCCTTACCCTGCGCATGAACGTGTCATTACCAAGGTCAGCCGATCACCTGCCATCCATGACAGAGGTGGCCGGCCTCGTGTTACACCTCATCCCATATAGCCTACATCTGGATACGTGTGTCAATATTTATGTCCGCTGGGGTATGAAATATTGTCTGCATCAATTCTGTTGAGGAGATTAAGATCTTAACTTGGGAGCGATACGACCCAGCCTGTCCTTCCAATTAGAAAAGTGACAGTGATCCAGAGCAGCTATGCATTTGCCCGGTGACCTCATCCTCTATGCAGCGCCATCCATAACTATCGGACAGAGAGTTACCGCCCACTAATGTTTCGCTATTGGCCCGTTTGTGTAAATTGATCTCGCAATCAGAGTGTTTGGGAGTCTTATGAGTTACAGATAAAGGGTGTGAGGAAAAGGAGGAGCGGGCTTGGCCTTGTGCTGGAATGTGGGATATCAGAGGTGGTGGTGTGTGTGTCTGTTTGTGTGTGTGTGTGTGTGTGTGTGTGTGTATACAGGCTCAAACATGCAAAGACAGCATAAACAGGTGCCCTGAACCCACACACACACACACACACACACAAACACATTACACACACACACACACAGAATCACAGCTGCCCCTCATATTACACAGCTATTCCTGACCTGTTAAGTAAGCCAGAGTCACGGGGGGACAGAGGGGTCAACACTTTCTCCTTTGGTAAATAACTCACAGGCGTGTACAGCAAGCCACACATCAAAGCTATCCCTGTTGTGTGGCATGCTTAAAATGTGCAGTAGAGTGTCAGTGAGTGTGCCTGACTCTTAGTTCACCTCAAAAGGACTGAGTTTGTCACCCCGCGCACAGCCATGACTGATGTGGTGGAGCGAAGGGGGCTCACACCGTCACCGATTGCTTTACAGTCTCAGAGTAAAACCCGATTGGCAAGCGGCTGAAATATTTCACATATATATCATTTTAATACAGCTTTGCCGGCTCTCCAGTTACCTAACTATGACCACAGCAACCCAGCCTTAGGTGTCTCTGTATCATTTTTTTCCCCGTCAGATAGAGTGTTATATACAAATTTATTTTATATATTTTATACAAAATATGCAGTCAACATAATTTATCAACTGAATAGCGAAAGGAAGAAGAAAAAAAAACAAGCGGTCGAATTTCTCACATTAATATTTCATCGCTTCTCTTTTACAAGGTCGCAGGTGGCACCCTATACTGGTCAGTGGTTTTGCCTCCCCAGACCTCCGCCCGGCCCCAACAGAACAAACAAACAGACAAACACTGGTAACCCTATTGAAGTGGAACTTCTTTGTGGTTTGACGGGAATGCATTTCGTCACCATCCTTGAATTACAGTCGGCTCGCTCAAGGTCACTTTAGCCAGGGGGAGGGAGAGAGAGAGAGAGAGAAAAAAGAATGGAGAAGAGACAAACAGAAATCGCTGGTCGTCATTGGACATTGTCTGTTGTCTTGTAACTCCATCCGGTATTTCATGAATTGCTTGAGATGAGATCACTGTATCATTACATCAACAAAACAGACACACGCAGCTTGGGATGACACCGTCTAGCCACACTGACTTTGCCATCGTCTGCCTCACTTTGAACATTTACATAACCAAATCTCTTCCATCATACACACACACACACACACACACACACACACACACACACACACACACACACACACACCAGATTTTCAAGCATACTATGACATCACCAGTCTGCAGGACGTCCCTGAGGCGTCTCGCAATGACATACACGTCTGCCCCACACCTTGGCTGGCGGGAAGAGGCTCTCTCGATCCCATGACCAAGTAACTCACCTCTTCCCCCGCGGTCAGCGACCCCAGTACAGTAACCTTATACAGGACTTCAGGCTGTACACGGAGGCAGGCCGGTTACACAGGGTTTAAGGCGGAGTGGAGAGGAAATGTGGCGAAACTTGATTCAATATTCAAGATTGTTTATTTGTCATATGTACAACAATTACAGCAGCAGTTAGTGGTAATGACATTTCTTGAGTCTCTGGCTCCTTTCAACTATGCAATATAAAAGAAGTGGAGAGAGCAACAAGAGACCTAAATAAACACAAAAGTAGTGCAAAAGCCACAAGGCAGATAAGAATGTAAGTGAAGAGATAAGGTGCACCATATAAATAAATGTAAACTAATTAGAATACTGAATACATAGAATAATAACTGTAATGAAATAGAATAATGTAAAATACAAATATTTATACGCGATACGCACATATGTATATTATGAGTCATAAGTGGTTAACATTATAAATATGGGCAGCATGAACAGTAAAACATTGCATTTTTAAACAGATGTTAACAGAGCAAGGCAAAGAGCGAGAAAGAAGGACGAGGACATCAGTGGAGGGAGGATGGGATGCTATCTCTATATTCAGGTGTATAGGGGTGTGGAGGTCGACACTGGGGTGTTAAGGGCCTCACAGGGAGCCAGAGGGACCCAGATTACAAACCTTGGATCCATGTCACAAAAGAGGTGTAAACGAGAGGGGATTCCTATTCCTATCAGGGGAGTGTGAAAAGGTGGGGAATAAAAGGAAGGCAACGTGGAAGTGCAGATGATGATAGTTCACAGGGAGGTGACAATGACTGAGAGACAGTTTATTTAGATAGCTTGGGGGGGTCCTAAGTTAAACTTTTTGTTACCTTTTTGTGCAGATGTCTACTGGTGATTTAATGATTTGATTAGATCTATGTGTAACAGAGGGAAAGAAAGAAACCACGGGGTGAAAAACAATCCTTTCTGTTCTCCAGTTTCCCGCAGTTTTGAATTTGTTCAAGCACACTCGACCACATCTCTTCATTCTGCCAATAGAATACCCCCCCCCCCTCCCCCCCCAGGTGAAGGTAGGAATGATCTCACTGTGGGTGTGTGCCTACAGATCCGCTGTCATTATGAATTGATGATTTCATCATAGAGTAACATGGAGCCGTAGACAGGATACTTCAAAGGACAATCTGATTGAAATTATTCTTTGCGGTGCTTCCTTACAAAGCCTATGAGCACATCGTGGTTTGTTGCAGTCTTTCAAATGGGCCATTTTTTACAGAATTCTCTGGTAATAGCGGTATTATAGGCACATTTGTCTACATGCACTGTATTTTATCTTGCACAATTGATGGAGACTTTAATTGGTGATGACATAAGCTCAAGGAAAAGAAACAAAAATGGCTGAGGTATAAAAGTATGTGCGTGTAGCAGCTACTGGGTCAGTTGAGTGAGTAGAAAAAAAATGCACACTGCAAGCTGAGCCTTTTTACCATAACTATGAATAGTTGAAAGGAAGCACAAGGAAGGCACACTTTCACAAGACTACAACTATGAGAGTACTCAGGACTGGTTACAACCTGTACCCCAATTTGGACTGTCCATCTGTGTACCTGCGTTACGTACTAAAAGTGAAACAATGGGTCTCTGTCCATTCGCACTTGCCAAATTATTAATGCCAACTGTTACAACTAGCTACTACAACTCATAAAATACTGTATGTGAACTTTTTCCTTGCAAATGCAAAGGAGCCATGAGAAACTTGACCACATTGAGTTCAAAGCTTTTGTGATGCTAAAAGGAACTTTTCTTTCGCAAACGGCTATCTAGAAAATACATCTTCTCTTATCAAAATTGTCCTAGTGTTTCCATTATTTCAATTTAATGGAAGTGATGAAGGGTGGGAATACTTAACCCCCTCCTGGGCTGGTTTCTCTGGCTGCTGCTGTCCTGATGTAGGTCGCATGAATAGGCCTCCCAGCTTGACCTCAAAGAAGTCCCTTTGTTCAAGGGAAATGTGACCATTCCTGAGCTGTCCTCAGCTGCAGGTGGCCAGGAGCTCCCTGCTGTGTGCTGGAGAATCCCAGAGTCAGCACATTAGCCTGTTAAAAGGGAGCAGATTAGGTTGAGGGAGAAACCCCTGCACCCCCAACTGAGTGACTGTTCCTTGACCCACCGCTGCTTTACAGCTGTAAACAACTGTTGTTAGAATAGCTTTACAAACTAGTATCAATTCAACAATATTGTACTGAGTGAATCTCACATGATTATTTAATACATCTTACATTTGAACACACCTTAATGCAATGTTTTGGGCCTGAGGGATTTACTTTGCTTGTTTTGTTTTACTTCTTTCTCCTGCGTGGCAGAATACAGCTTTTAATGTATTCTCAGACATATATATTTGCAGTAGCTTTGCATTATGCAAACTGTTTTGTTAGTCTTCCTTGGGAAATTCTAATTAATATTCAAAGGAAAAGGTTGAGAGGTTCATCGAAGCAAATCTTCAGGGAAGCAACGAAGCAATACAAAAGAGTGGTGTATTTAGAGACTAATTCCTCGGACCATGTTGGATGGAAATAAACAAACATGAACCTCCGTCGAGCTCACTCACACAGACTGCGCCGGCAGAGGCAGGGGGTACGAGGACTGAGGCGGGAGGCCAGAGAAAAACTTCACAGCACATTTTTCTGGACTGAGAAATCAATAAAGCCGCTTTCAAGTGAACTTCAGGGGAGGGAACGAGCCAGCAACACACACACTGAGGTTCATTAGTGATAATGCTTGCTTTTTCTTTTACCACAGCAGAGAGGAGACCGCAAGCTGTTGCCTATGGGCAAAGTGTAAAGGGCAAAAAGACAGAGAAGATAGACGTTTCTTTAGCGAAGCCTATCGGCACTATACGGTACATCTCTTTGCCATATGGGACTGTCGACATAAAATATGCATGTTAATCCATATGTTGAGCCTTTTTGCCATGAATATTTAACATTCCACCCACATTGAAAGACATAACGTGAGGCCTAACATCGAAGAATAAACAGTGTGGAGGTTGTAAGTGCAGTGCCAATCTCTCCTGTTCCTCCATTATCACGGGCATTCCCATAAATTAATCATAGCTTTTGACATGCCGTATCAAAAGATAGGAATTCCAAAAGTCAGACCAAAAAAACTTTGTTGGCCACCTGAATCAAAACATGAAAGAACAAAGCCGCTCTAGGGGATGGGGAGGGGCGGGTATTGATCGAGAGCCATGCAGAGGTGTGGAGGGTTCAGGTGCAATGTGAATATGGATCTGTGCACCCATAGTTTGGTGGGACAGATGCCGGGGTTATGTGGAGGTAAAGGCTACAGGTTCAAACTAACCGCAGCTGTGGAAAAAACTATGTATTCTGTATAGGTTACATATTTTGTTGATGCAAGAATGCATATTCCCCCCCAACCCCCCCCCCCCCCCCCCCCCCCCTGTGTGATTGCTTGTTTCAAACAGCAATCTTCTGCACGCAACAAAAGCTTTTGTTTTACATGAGAAGCGGCTTAAAAAAAAAGAAAAAAAAAGTACAAATCTAAAAAGGACAGAAATACCTTGAGGATGTTATTTGTGTGAAAGATTTTGTTTGATTTTCATTATCTAAATTCCCTTCCACTTGAAAGGGGACCCTTCCCCTCCATTAATAATTGACATCTTATTACTTATCCCCCCACACATCGTGGCAGGCGCATGACGCTTTGATGTTAGCCATGTTCTTTTATCAGCATGGTGCAGCATATCGATCGCTTGGCCAGATATGGGCGCTATCAAAGGGGATTCCTCGTGGGGCAGTCAACACCCGGTCACCTCATACTACTGGAATGTGGTCAAGCACTGGCTGGACCCGCGGCTAACTCTCGCTATCACAGCCCTATCGCATCTCTCTTCCACTTCTCATTTGGCTCATCCAAGTCTGAGTGCCGCTTATCTGGGTTAAATATTCACAAAGAGTAACAAAGCTGTTGAAATGACATCATGTGGCGTGGAAGGAGAGGATGCATTCAGCAGGAGGGCAAATTGCTAAAGGAAGGGGGGTGAGGGGGGGACATTGCCAAATAGAACCGGTTAGCTCTCATGTTATGGCTGAACATAACATAAGGCGGACGATGATCTCATTCATAAAGCTCATTATGGTTCACTGGAGATGCTTATCGTCGGCTGAGTAACAAACAACTGTGGAGGTCGGTAGTACAGTATAGGTTGTGCGGTATTGGACGAATATGGTCATTCTCGTAGAAAATGTGAAAACAATATTGGATTTTGGATGCATTTGGTTTGGCTCGTTTTACCGCAACAACCTGCCTGAACAATAACCAGACAACAATGCAAAAAAAAAAATCCACACGTGAGCGTTGGGGAAAAGTGCTCAGGAGGAGTGTTGTGAGATTGATAAGCGCCCATCCCCGATGCACGTGAGGTGGATTACAATTTCAGGAGATTTATATAATCCGACCATATTGGCAGAACACAAGGACTCCTTTGTTTTTTTTTCTTTCTGTGAGACACTCTCCCATCTAAATACATTTCATACAGCGAAGTCCGATATGCAGTCGTTGCCGTATAGGCCGGGGCCATTGATTGTCATTCGACACTCTGTGGCCAATCGTCAGAAGCACTTACAATAAAACACAAAGAGCAGTCCTAATGACCATATCCTATTTAACCAAATAGAAAAAGACACTGTCCATTTTCACTGGTGAACACTTAGAGACCATTAGCACTAGTATTGTAAAAGCCGGGCGTCTTTTTTTTATCATCAATATCCCATAAGTGGGCCGCTGCGTGTGCGCCTAGGGCCTGGCCTGGTGAGTTTCTCCAAGGCTAACCGGTTGCTGTTCTTGTTGTTGATGACTTGTCCAGCCTGACTGACTGACAGCACTTTTGTTCTCCGCGGATTAGGCAATCTGACTTCATCTCAGTCCACGAGGGGGTTCACGTAACACTGCCTGGAGGTCACTTCACCCCACCCCCTATACCTCCAGTCTGCTGGATGACAGGCCCTCTGGACTAGACAGTGGAGGTAGTGACCCCAACCTGTTCCAACACACACACACACACACACACACACACACACACACACACACACACACATGCACACGTGCACATAATTGACACATACTCAGAGTACATTTTTAATGGAATATACATTAAGGAGCATATTCATTGGCTGATATATGATGATCCCCCCGCAGCTGATGTTTCAGCAGACTGTGTATCGGATCGGGATTGAGTGATTGATTTTCTATCAGGTCTGTCTTCTCGGATGAATAATTTACAGTTATAGCTTGTGACACCTTCAGCATATTCCGTAACGTGCTTAATCATCCAGAGTTTCTGAAAATATCATCACAAAAAGGTAGAAATTAAGGAAAAAACATAGATCGGATGGAAGACGATTCCGTCTCTGAGCATGCCTAACATATTTGTATTTTTTCACAGTACTGTGCTTGTGTATTTGTTGATCTGTGTACACATATGGATCCTTGAGCATGCCTTAAGCAGTTTTAAGGGGAAGCCTAAGTGTACGTGCCTGTTGATGACTTTCTCTCTTGGCCCACTGTCTGTGATGAGAAATGAGAGACGGCAGTGTCTGAGGTCACACACTGATTACTTGTCCCCACATGCGGTCCAATGACTTATAAGTGCTTTGTTTACACTTCTGCAACCACGACTAGGCTCCAAACCAAGTATAGTGAAGCCTAAAGATTGTATAATACCAGCGGAGTGTCCACGTTTTCTGCGGTCTCGTGGCCAACGTGTCATTCAAGGTCACAAGGATGGAAAACATGACGTAACTTCATGGACACGTAATTGGTGTAATAAGATACAAATATACTATATATACTTACATACAAATATATATTTAACTAAACTTTTCACAAAAGACATTTCACCAACTATCTAAATAATGCCAAGGACCAATTATAAAATCTGTCAGTTGCAGTAATCACTTAATAGTTTCAGTATTTTTATTAATTTATTTTATTATCTTTTTATATAGTCAGTGCTCTCAAATTGTGCGTGCTATTTACATTTTCACTTCCAGATAAGGGGGATATCAGTCACGAGGGACTAGATTTATGTGTGTTGATTCACAGCTTGAAGAAATAAGAGATTGCAGTGTTGTTTTTTCTGTGTTAAATAGCTCCTGCATCTTTCAGGAGCATCTCCAGTTTCAGCTGGCTGGAGTCCTAGAACTGGACGAACAAGCGCTGGATAAATATCCGCACCAGTGTTAAGTACAAATTGCACAGACCGGCTCTTGAAAGGAACTCGCCGAAGCACATCAGATACAGTAACAACCCTCCAGCTGGCTATTTACTCGCACTGGCAGCCTTTTACTTGTGCAAATACAAGCAAATAAAGAACACTCGACTGACAAGTGAGCGCACACACACGCACACACACACACAAATCAAAAGCCACACTTGACACTCGATTGCTTATCATGGAGCTGTCTCCGTTGCACGATAAGAGATAAGAGCGTGACAGTACTGTGTGTATTCTGTTTCACCTGCATGACAATAACAAGGGCAGGTGGCCTGAGCGCACCAAAGTCATATTTGATGTCCAACATAAGGCGGGCTACTTAGGCCTGAGGAGTGTGACATCATGATGACTCTAAGCTGATAACCCGGCAACAAACCAGCCGGTTGTTGTGAGGATAAAGGATTAGCTTTCGTATGCTCTCGCTGCTCTTTGAACCAGAAAACCCTGGAAAGGAGAGGAGCTCACATGAAAGGAGCAAAAGTTTGCTGAGAAAGCACAGAATTGGGGCACTGCAGCTCATCAAAGAGGTTGAGTCACTTCAAGAGCACACAGACAGTCTTTCCGATGGCCCATTGACGGGAAGGTCGGGATTGGGGGCGGGTGGGGGGAGCTTTTGTGATGCTGATATTTGTCTTTGCAGGTGACGGGGTTTGTGTGTGTGTGTGTGTGTGTGTGTGTGAGAGAGATTTTTTTTTTTTTTCCATTTCTGTCTGTATATGTTGACCATGTCTGTCTGGCATATCAGGTATGGTGTCTGTCTCCTTCCTACATTGTTGTTGGATAATGAGGTGTGATTAAATATGAATGCTAAGTGTTTGGTGGCTGGGGCCCAAAAGCTGAAACCCGATCCAGTCGGGCCCACAGGCAGCATAATTAGTAGCTGGTGATAGATGCCATTAATGGTGCTTTTCCACACGCTGCTCGCAGGCCTCTAAGCTGGACCTCCTCCACGCAGCAGCATGCCGTCTTTTGAGCCGTCCACAGTTAATTAAGTCGGTAAAATGAATTAATCCTGACACAGCTGTGGTGGTTCTGTACTGCTTTTTAAAACCCCAGCGCTGATTGTAATCTGCTTAATTCAAATTGTTTAATGATCAACAGCGATTAAATATTAAGACGTTTGTCACGTTTATTTGATCTCCTCTTTTTTTTATATTACCTCTGGAGATTTCGTGTTGAAAGCATGACGAAAATCCTGTAAAAAAAAACAATATCAGCATTTCAAAGCGTTGAAGGACCAGTGTGACGCCTTTAATGTTGGAGAAAAGCCCTTTGTGTGCCCTTGAAGGGGATGTGTTGAGGTTTTTTTTTTGAGGGCTCTTTGGATTGTCATAACCCTGGTGTGAGATTGACTCATTCATTCTCCCAGTCCTCACCCTGGGCTCCTCTGCCGTGCGGCCATGGACGCCGCTGTGCCGCATCGCTTCAGAGACAGAGTCATGTCCACAGCTGTTGGGACATGCCTGCTTTGAGGTTCCGTGGCTTTAATGTGTGCAGCAGATTAAACAGGGTGCCTTTGTGAAGGCCGGCTCCCTGGTCCGCTCTCTCACACTAGTTATCCCATCTTATCTACTGTGTGTGTGTGTGTGTGTGTGTGTGTGTGTGTGTGTGTGTGTGTGTGTGTGTGTGCTGTTGCCGCCACCCACACACCCTCACATTTTCCCCCAAAGAGTGAGCAGAACAGCTTGACACACCAGTGAGTCTCATTAAGTGAAGCCCAGACTTTTTCGAGGACGACTCCTGTCTACGAATAGCCTACGGGCAAAACATTGGAGAAAACGTGAAGACAGGCCTCTTGACTTTCAATTGATTTTTCTCGCTTGACATGAAAGCATCACCTGCAGTCTGAATTGCTGGACACTTCAGTGTGTCTCAACTATATAATATAAACTGCAATGTGTCACGCAGGGCGATGCTACATTGCCTGTAGTGAAGATCAAATGGTGGCTGGTTCAGCAAAGGGTCAGAGTATGTGGAGCAGTTATACATGCCACATATTGTTTCCTATTTTCGCACAGAGGAAAAACTCCATAAGCCGGACCTATGGAAGAATGAAATAAACATGTCCAAGATACAGACTGTGGCACTGACTTGGTTCAGTGGTAACCATAGGAGAGTCATCACAGGGGTCAGCCCCATTAGTTTCAGAGGTTAACCAGTCAAACGCAAAAATAATTCCCCAAAATATTTTTTTAGTTTTGTTTGTTTTTCTACAATACTAAACTCATAATTATCAATGCCATTCCCACATGGAATGCCACAAACAATCTAACAAGGCTAACACAATTAAAGAATAAAGATGGTAATATTCTTTATATTTCTTTTTTAAAAAGAAGAAAAAAATAAAAGAAATCTAATGAAAAGTCCAGAACAAACTGTGTCCGAGTCTCTGTGCATTACTTCTTTCCTACCCGGCCTATGGCAACTCCCAAGAATCATTTATTTAAGACGAAAACAGGTCACAAGGCACATTTTAAATGTTTCTAAGGGCTAATGGGCTGGATAATGGAGTAACTATGACATTTGTTGGGTGGTATTTTTCTGACACATATTTGTCATGAGGTATTGACTCAAGAGAAGTCACAGTATCCACATCTATGGTAAAATAAATACAATATCACCCAGTGTTAACAGTCTATCTTGTGTTTGTATAGCTTCTGATGTGAATCATCTAAAAACTACTGGAAATACAAAGAGGCTGGATAATCCTTACAGTAAATAACTTAGATGTGATGACCTCATTCACTGAGCTAGAGATTTTACGACGCACAGCATCTGTATTTATTTTTATTTTTTTTTTACACCTAACCAAATTTGTCTACTTCTATATGGTCTTGAGAACTAGCTTTGTTAGGTGTGTGTAGGATGATGATCCGCCTGCCTGCAACAATAACAAAGACCTTTGTAACTGCGTCACTTTGGAGAGTGTGAGGTTTGGCCAGCTAGTCTAGAGCCAGACAGGGGATGTATGATTACCAGACAGCCGGGCACAAAGGTGGCGGTTTGTATCGGTGCTCTCAGTTACTGTGGGTCAGATTGGGTGTCACTGCTTCATAACTATAGCCTCACCTTCACAATGTGTAGAAAAGAGGCTGGGCCGAAGCTCCAAATCACCCCACTCAACCTCTATGCGACTTGCTGCATTATTCAGCCCGTCTTCACCTGAGAGGACCTGTTAGGGGATTGTAGAGTGACAGAAAAACAAACAGACTTTCACCATTGGTCTTGTATTCATTCGGCTGTCATTTCTTGATTGTTGTGTCTGAAACTGACAAGATTTGATAGAAAATCATTTATAATACATGTTCGTAAAACAACTGGTAGACGGGGGTAAATGCACACTTGAAAGGTGTTGTCACGATTGATTGTTGTCAAAATCAAAAAATGTCTGCTACCTGTCCATGCTGTGTGTGTGTGTGTTGAAAATAAAATCCAGTTGTAATACACAGCCCAGGCTCTGTAAACGGACATGTTGCTAAATACGATGGGCCCCTTTATGTATCTACGTTTTGTTTACATTACAGTTTACAGATCCTAGGCTGTATATTAACACAATTTGTTTAAAGCGCAAACACAGGTAGCGGACCGTGAGGAGATATTCACTGATTTTAGAAAAAAATTGATTTTGACAACAAACGTTCTCCAGAATTGTTAACATGCATCCGGGTGTAACTTAAAAAACAACAACAGATGACTCTGACGTGATAACAACCTTCAGGCCATTCCCACTGGAGGTGCACAGATGTGTGTGTGTGTGTGTGTGTGTGTGCGTCCCAAACCCTGCAGCTTCATATGCTGTCAAAGTCCTGATAAGACTTTGCTGACCCTGATCAAATCAGTGAAGTTCGGAGCAAAAGCCCCAAAGATTCTTCCTGAATTACAGCTAAAATACAGGATTACCCAGCGTATTGTGGGGTTTCCTTTAGCTGAAGGAGTGCCAAAGTGGGCAGGGAAGTTGCCCCCTTTTGTTATCAGGTCAGTGCTCCAGTATGATCTCTGCCATTGGGTCAGTGTGCCACACATGTCTCATCCAACTGGCTCGCAGTCAGGATGCGGTTGCCATGGAACATGTCCAGTTGGAAGCAAATGAAATCACCCCCCTTTCTCGTTTCTAGGCAGGATTCACAGGCGGAGAATGTTTTGGTTGTGTGTGTGTGTGTGTGTGTGTGTGTGTGTGTGTGTGTGTGTGTGTGTGTGTGTGTGTGTGTGTGTGTGTGTGTGTGTCTGTGTGTGATGTTTGTGGTAGATGTGTGTGCACATGCATGTAGAGAGAATGCGATATCAAGATGGGAGAATGGGAGAATGGGCTTTTGAGGTTAGAGAGGAAGTAGGGCATGTGATTGTGCAGCCATGTGTGTACGTGCGCGCATGCCTCTCCCGTCAGCGCGTGCGGGTGTGCATGCATTGCTCCTTCAGAAACAGCTTTCTGATTCTGATGTAACACAAACTGATGCCTGCCCTGCTCTACCCTCCCTGGGTTCTCAAGCGTCTCTGAGAACATGCCTTCAACAACGCAAACACAAGTCACTGATTGTCAGTGTTGGTTAGCGCTGAAGAGAGAGAACATTAACAGATATTTTCAAAAGCACTTTATTTTGTGAATACACCCTCCTTTTAGTGAGAGTTTTGTATGGATAAGATGTAGCCTACAAATTGAATTCAACAGATGGGTGTGGACTTCAAAGACTTTGAGACATGTCTTTCATTGAACACACAAAGCCATTATCTACGTACTGATAGACACGGCTCAATTAGTTAAAGTCAACAATGTCTGAATGTATAATTTATGGTGCTAGGCAGTGTTAAGAGCTACAGTGAATTTATCCATATTCATTATTTATGTTATAGAGGCATGTCAATGTGTTCCATGTGATTTCAATACTCTCAATACATCACATAGTAATGCATGTTAATGAATAACTAAGGTTTGTTTTCTTGTCCTATATAGGCAGTGCACACTGTCATTAATATCCTACGGTATATATAAACATAATGTTTTTATGAATATTTCATTTAAGGACTTTCGAATAATTATCTAGTCAAAACGCTTACTAACAAATGACCATGGAAAGGTTTTACGACTCATGATTTTAAATGATTTCACAACTTAATATTACTCTGCACTGGGGCACTTTTACTGGCATACTGTGTCTAATACAATGAGCTGTATCCTTAACGGATTCTGACTTTCGCCTTAGAGATTACAGGTGTTTTCTTGATAGTCTCTTAAGAGAGAGAGAGGAGGGGGGGGTCACCTTTTGTTTGGCTGGAGCACAATAGGAGGCTGCAGCTAATGCTCCCACCTCTCTGTGCCTTTTGTTGTTTACACACTGCTCACTCACTTGTGCAAGAGGTGATCAAGTTTCCACTAGTATCACAAGGAGGGGGGAAAAAAACAATCCCCCTCCTCCACTGTTGTGAATCCCCACACACTTTGGAGATGCTGCAGGTGCACACAGGAGATGTTCCAAAGCTACATACAGGGGTCTATCCGATTCAGGCCGGACAGAGGAGGCACGGACCCGTGACTTCTTCTCACGCAGCTCAGTGGTGGCACATGATCACAGCTGAAGGACATGACTGACAGAAGAGAGCAGTATAGGGGAGGGGGAAGGGTGATGCCCAGTGAGAGAATGCAGAGGGTTGGCCTCAGCCCCAGCTGTCCGAGGGCTTTATTGATCGGTGATAGCCCCGAGAGAGGGGGGTGGGGGGGTGGCTGGGCAGTTCACCAACACCTGCCCTGCCCCCCATGACAAGAAGCATATACTAGAATCAGCAGGACATAGTTGACTGAAAGGAATGTATATGTTATAGTATGGTATATACAATTTAAAAAAGTTTGTGGTATAAACAAACAACAGGCGGTTGACGCTGCCATAGCCTACTGAACTGAAGAATTTCCTTTATGTCAATAAGAAATGAGCTTGGCTCCATTTTTATTAATGGTCCCCAATATTAGGCTATAAGTGACTGATACAAATCAGTTTATGTTGGCATGCAGCATTAATTAATAACCCTCTTCCACTTCTGATTGGGGATATAATAGTAAAAAAAGTTTGAGAAAACTGCTATAGGCCTACATTAACACTTGCCCTTTTTAGTGATGGGTTGATACAGCATACAATGACTGCATGCTTTAAGACCGAATATGCTGAAAGCTGAAAAAAATAATATTTGGCTAAATATTGGCGGCAGCAGGTAGCCTATCTGATTGCCTAATATGAGTTTACCTTTGAACACCTTGCAGCCCTGTGTAGGCTATTCCTTTAAAGTCTCACCTAAATGTCATTCTGCATGTCAAGCTGAGGATCACAGGTTACAGGTTGTGTCCATTTTCTTGATCAGATGGGCAAGGATGTGGCATGGGATGTGGCATGAAATGGGTCTCGTGCTACGGGGAATTTCCCGTCCACGTGTCTGAATACGCGCTGGGGATGGCGGGATAAAAACAAACACGGCGATTGGTTTACAGCGCCCATATGCAAATCGCCCCTTAAAGGGACATGCTCTGAGCTCAGATGAGACGCACGCGGTTGGGACGACAGAAAGCCCAGTGTCTTTAAGGGAGGGGGTTTATTTACTAACTTTGAGACTTTCAACACCACGCCCCGGCGGCGGAGTCAGTGCAGCTGACGTCGGCGAAATGAAATCGGCTTGTAGCCGTTTTCTTCACAGAATGGAAGTAGTAGTCGTGGAGGTGATACGGACTAAACTCGCTTGACTTGCCGGGATATTGAACTCGTTGTCCTCCTTTTTTTCTTCTTCTGAGACAGCCGTTACAACGAAGCCCACCTCTGTGGTAAGTGTTTTGAAGCCACATTTAAATGTCCCTGCTCACTCAACACACTTTACACCCGCTTGTCGTGTCGGCGCGAGCTTTAACATTAGTTGACATCCGCGTCCTATGGAAGAAGAAACAAAACAACGTGTCGCAGACGTAGTGTAAAGACAATTAGCTCAGTTTCGACATTTGACGTTTAGGCTACATTAGCTGTACCGAAAACCTCAAAGCAGTCTAAGTTATAATTTTTATGCAACTCAGTCTGTCATTCATACAGCGGAAGGTTTGAATTCTACCGGCTTTCCCGGTTGGTGGAGCCCGGTCGGAGAATGGACTTCAGACTGTGTGCTAACACGTCTCGGTCGTGTTTAAGTCTTGAATTAAACGTAGTGACGGCAGTTTAAACCTGTAATAACGTATTTCAGTTATGTGTTGTAGCCTAGCCCTAGGCTACTGTAGTAATATCTTAAACATTTGTGTTTTTAACTTTATTTTGTCGTTAGGACCGCACAACCCCCTTGACACATTTTTTTATTAAGGACAATATTTGTCTGATAAACATTCTCAGAGCCCGTGTATAGGCCTACCGTAGGGTATAATAATTGCAAAATTTTTGTAGGTATATTGTCGGGAGAGTCCGCGAGGCATTGTTTTTAGTTTGAGATCGTGTCATTTTAGGTCTCGATGTGCATGGCGTTACATAAAGTGGCGATGTGATCGAGGCTCTTGATGCCAATGGAGTGTAACTGTGTCAATAACAGAGCTGCCTCACCACCACAACCACCCTACCCATATCCCTCCCCCCTTCCCTGCCTGTTATAGAAGGTTTATTTTTTTTTGTTTGCAGCAGGGGGAGCCACTGTCTGACACAAACACACACGCGCGCACAGAGCTCACTACATGGACAGTGGTGCAGCTCAGAAAAGTAGCCCCGGGTATCTGGAAGTTGAGCCTATGTGTTTCTTCTTCTTCTAAGCCTTCCATGTTTTTACTCTTTGTTTGTCAAAACAAAGCATTAAGTGGTTTTACACGCAGCCAGGGTTTATTGTGAATGCGCACAGTATATATTGTGAGGTCTCTGGGCATATAGGGACAGGACAGGCCAATCTGCTTATGTTGGGTGAAGAAATGAAAACTCCTCCTCAGGGGGCTGGCAGGCTGACATACCAGGGTAGGGAGAGTGTTTCGCGGGATTTTCCTCCAAAAGACTGTCATTACTGTTTGCTGCGGACCCTAATTTGGAAGTGTGGTAGTAGTCTAACCCTGCATTACAAGTCGATGGTGACTTGACTTTAGGGGTTAGCTGGTGAGGCAACTTGAATTTCACTCATATTATGATAACTCTTTGACCCACCATATGATTCACGGTTGAGTGGAGTGCATTATTGATACTGGAGTAATTCCCAAGTGCTCTTTGAAATTCTTGCCACACTCTGGTAGAGTCATTCAAATGATTTGTAACCATGCAATTTTATGGCCTGTCATTCTTTGTAAATTTCAAATATTTATATAGTCACTGATACCTGCAATTGTTTGCTGTAAAATCACTTGATTTTTGTTTTACGAGTTATTTTAGAGGCCAAGCTCCTGTCCACAGGGGCTGCTTAGAGAGTTTCTCATTTAACCTAGTCAGCCAAACTCCCCTTTATGTAAATGTAGCTCGACAGAGGCTCCTCCTAACCGCAGTGAATTGTGTGGTTTCATCACAGAGACGAACAGAGCCATTTGTCTAAATAAGCACTGTGCAATTTGCCACAAGTGAAGGCAGACCGTTAGCTCATTTTCTCTGCCCAACTTGTCCAGTGTGGTTTTATTGATTCTGGGCCGGGCACTCGTCTTAACCAGACAGGTTGTCTATAATGATAATGAATGCTTTGGAAGAATGAACATATAATGAACGTGTCTGAGATCATCTCATCAGACCTAATGCAGACTTCTCCAAGGTTACCATTATAAGTGAAGGAAACCTGGGATTGCATTTTGATTTATATACTCAGTGGGAGACATATTGTTGTCTTAAGCTGTAGCGGTAACCTTTAGCTTTATTGGCATGACTATTATATAAAACAGTATTGCCAAAGCATTACGGATATTACAAAATATAACAAATGAACAATCAGACCCCCCCCCCCACCCCCATATAAATATACATACATATACACACATCGCAAAGGCATATGACTGTAAATAAATAAACAAATGTCAACTGTTTGAATGATAAAAGAAGTAAGTATTGCTTATTTATGTGTGACTTGGTGTGGATTGCTCTCTGAGGTTGTGTGACAGGTAAAGAGTACACATGCTGTTGTAGTTATACTAAGTTCTTTGTTTTGAAGGCTGCTCATCTTCTAGCGCCCCCGTATGGACGATGAGGAGGACGATGTGTTTGAGCCGGACCCCCACTGCTGGCGCACCACATTCCGGGAGATAAAGTGTGAAGAGCGGGCCACGCAGACACCTGGCCCTGCCCTGGCACCGCACAACAACGGCATGCTGCCCTGTGGAGTCGCAGAGGAGCCCAGACCACTCTTCTACGGTGAGGCAGGATGACTACTTATATATTGTACTGTTTTTAAAAGACAGGAACTGGAACATTGCCCTTGTGCTGTGTGCGTGACAACCAGTGTTATAAAAACTGAAGCATGAAACTATAATGTTGGACTTACTAGTGACTGAGACAGTGTTGCTGCACTCTTCCCCCCCTTTGGCGCCTGATAGTCGTGATCACACTGGCTTTTATGGCCTGTATGGAGTGTACCCAGCTGCTTTGCTTTTTCAAAAGGCGCCAGGCTGGCATTGTGACTGAGAGAGAAGGACGTGACAGAGGACTGCTTACCTGCGTAGGCACACAGAGACGATTATCAGCGACAGCAAAGTTACATTGGCGCCGTACACAAGTAATCATTCCAAAGTAGCTACATGACAACTGACTGACCTCAAGTATCTGTGTCATGTGCATTTGTTGTGTGTTAGCGAGAGTCTTAAAATGACTCACAGTGTGGTGTTTGATTAAAAAGAAACAAAAGGCAGAACACAACAGCAGGAGCAATTTGTGGTTGAAGAAGAAGCCAAGGATTCTGATTGGTTGAAGACACGCGCAGAATTTGTTTTCTTTTTATACCTGGTGAATCATCAGCCTTGATAGAAAAAAAAAAAAAAAAACACCCATCAGGTGTGATGGCTGTTCTTACATTTTTTTTATACTGAACACTTTATGTTGTTGGCAAAATAATAAGTCTCAGCCTTGACACCCAACAGGCAACGCAGGCTTTCGATTGCACTTCCCGGCACACTTTGAGCTGGTTGGGGATCAGGAAACCAGGCGACAAGAAAGCCAACGGGAGCAAAGCGGGATGCAGCAGCAGCAGCAGCAGCAGCAGCCTGTGGCCCGCAGTGTGGAGGCCTGCGTTGGCCAGAAACTCCAGCTCATAGGAGATCAGTTTCACCGGGAACACCTACGACTGGTGAGGAGCAAAAATATGCACCCTGCTATTACTCTCCTACTAAACTTAAGACAGACACTTTGGCCTTTATAGTGATGGCAGTAAGCAAGTGCAACTGGCCAATTGTAATACAATTAGTAAGAGATTAGTGCCCTTGCTGCCCTTCATGAAGTGTTCTGTGCAGGCAATCCTGATGTAGATGTGTCATACTTATTCACCTGACAGCTTTCAAATTTGTACAATACTGTAGATACCCGTGACTGTCACCAGGCAAACAAATTATGTGGAAAGAATCTAGATAGGACATACACTGTCCCTTTTAATATTATACTGATAACCATATGCGGAAACACCATTAACACTTGTTACGATGATTTTAGACCCAATGTACCCCCTGAGATTACAAGGAGTAATATGCTGAGGTTAATGTGATATGTTTATAGTGGACTTGAGCCTGCTAGGTCTCCGGTGTCAACTAAAGCTTAGTGTTGTATGTTTTTCGAAATCATTATATCAGTAGCTTATATGGGTGTTACTGTACATGGGCAAACCCACACAGCTTTTATTGTTATCATCAGCCCTCCTTTTGTCTGTTGTTGACAATTTACACTGAGTTTACAGTAGTGCCCTGCTGCAGTTTAAGCATAACTCTACTGCCATCAAACTAGACTAGTCATTGTGTTTGTGTTTTTTTTTGTGTGTGTGTGTGTGTGTGTGTGCATGCATGCGCGTGTGTGTCAGGTTAGCGGAGGTTGCTTTTCCTTGTCGAGGCAGAAAAAAAGTGCAGTCCACAAATTAACAAAACCCTCCACACAGTTTTATTGTGCTGGCCCCCTGTTGATCAGTCAAAGATTTATGGTGAGCCAAAAAGTTTGCTCTTGTGTTTTATTGTGTTTGCTGCTCCATATTTGTTCAGGAGAAGGCTGTGCAGAACTTACAGAGCCCAGCGCCCCCCCACACCCCCACCATTGAGCCAAAGAACCAAGGCAGCCCTTCCCCCACCTCTCCAACCCCAGCCCCCCCTCTCTCTCCCTCCTCTTCCTGTTTATTTCTCTCACTCTTTTCCCCCGTTTCCTCGGTGTGTGTGTGTGTGTGTGTGTGTGTGTGTGTGTGTGTGTGTGTGTGTGTGTGTGTGTGTGTGTGTGTGTGTGTGTGTGTGTGTGTGTGTGTGTGTGTGTGTGTGTGTGTGTGTGTGTGTGTGTGTGTGTGTGTGTGTGTGTGTGTGTGTGTGTGTGTGTGTGTGTGTGCTGGGGAGGCGACTGGCATGGAGGATGCCTGGCCTCAAACAACACACACACTCTGGTCAGGGTGACACTGTCCACTGAGTTTTTACGTGCTGCATAACATTGCTTCTACGTGTGGGAGCATTTCACAAATGCGACACACAGTCGTGTCATCGTCTGCCACTTCAAAAATACACTCAGACCCCTTTGCAGACTGCGATTCACAGCCCCAAAGCATATATTTAGTCTCATTTGCACATTTAAGCACACACACATCCCCACATACTGATACGTAAACACAGAAAAAAAGCAGAAGTGGCGGGAGAAGGTAAACATGTTGTAACCCGAAGCGCGGCGCATGAGCCCCCGAGGGCGACAGCTGTGGTTCCAAGGAGTCTCCAGTCAGCCCCTTCCCTCGGCCACAGGAGACAACCAAATAAGAGGTCTACATAGCCACAGAAGGGGGGGGGGATATAATGATGGTATAAGCATATACAGTATATGAGCAGGAAGGAGGTTTTGGAAATGATAAAGTAACAACCCATTTTCAGTTGTCCTTAAAACCTTCCCTTTTGGGAAACGGGACCTTCCCTGCCCTGCACGAACTACTGTGATTCTTTATTTACTTTATACTCAGATGTACGGGTCAGTTTTCTGATTTTTCTCAGGCACTTATCAAGCTGAAGTTATTTATACCACCGCAGCTCAGAATCGTGACTCATTTATTGTGACACTTGCAAACGCCACAACCAGACAGTCAGTCAGACAGGCGCACTGCTGTGATGTGTGTGTGTGTGTGTGTGTGTGTGTGTGTGTGTGTGTGTGTGTGTGTGTGTGTGTGTGTGTGTGTGTGTTTGTGCGTGTGTGTGTGTGTGGCTGGGATCCACTGACGCACAACGGTGGCAGGCCCGGGTCAGGGGATGAGGAAGTGGCTTTTGCTGGATGACTTAGCAGCAGAGAAGACAGTCGTAGTAACAACGGCCCTGTGAGGTCATATCCTGACGATACACATGACAACACTCTACATATACCCAATACTGTGATCGTAAATGTGCAATAAAGAGAATAATAAATTTTCCTTCATCTTGAAGAGTAAGGGAATGTGAAATGCTAACTTGCATAGAGACCAGTATGACCACTGTTGACAGTTCTCTTTCAAGTGGAGCGTAACTAAGTTTCTGCTGGTGTGAGTTAGTGTTGAGAGTCAGTGTGGCTGGGCTGTTGCTGTTGCAGAGAGATTATATTTCAACCCTAACAATGATCAATGGTGTTGGATGTGTGCCTTACGTGCAGCCTCTGTAATCGCTTTTTCTGGCTCTAGTCTGGTACGATTAAGTGTACACTCCTGCAATTAATTCAACCGCCCATACTTGTTTTTCTGCTTTCCTGCTGTCTCTCACCTTCTCGCTATCGCACGATCTGACAGTCAGTACAAAAACTTTCTCTCCATACTAGTGGCACTGTCTGTCAGTTCTCCTTCCTGTCTGCTGCTGTCAGTGGGCGATTGCAGTGATTCAATGCAGACACTTGTACCCTGAGCCATCCAAGTGCCTCCCTCTGACATGCCGCTTTCCTTGATGGATTTGGGAGCGATGTGGCTTATGATAGTCCTCCATGGGAGCCCCGCCGTGGCCCCCAGGCCAAAGGAGGGATTAGGTAGCGAGGGAGCGCTGGTGGATGCTGACAGATAAATTGCTCCTCAGCCCTGTAGAGTGCTAGAGGGGACGGCGAAGGTCCCCGGAGGATTGCAGGCATTAGCCGGCCCCCGCCATTTGAGATGAGGCAATAATGACAAGTCACAATGGCAGGAAAGACTGCTCCAGCCTGCACGGGGCAAGAAGCAGAGTTAGGTTTCATCCCAATGTTTTTTTAAGAGAGACGACTCCTGGTGCTTTCGATAGGAGGTGTTGAAAGCAGGTTTGAGTATCGCGTGTGTGTGTGTGTGAGAGTGTGAGAGAGAGAGAGAGAGAGAGAGTCTGAGTGTGAGTCTCAGTGTGTGTGTCTGAGCGTGTGTCTGCACGCACGCACGCAGTGTTTGTGGCTTTATCTCTTCACTGTTCCAGCGAGGGCACGGCACTCTCTCTCTCCTTTCAGCACTTGTAGAGTGGGGGAGGAGGAGTGGAGTCTGTCGCCCTGGAAATAAAAAACATACGAGGCTGGCTTTAAATATGAACTTTTCAAATTGTTGTTCAGCGCGTTGTCCATTCCTGCAGCTATATCTTCATAGTTACCACTTCTCTTTGTCTTCCCCCTAACCTTGACTCATCCAGAGTTTCTTAGTATTTAGGCCGGCCTGTTTGCTCAAGCGATAAGGCCCTGGCTTCTGAGCAGCTGGCTGGACAGACAGCTCTGCATGGGACACTGATAAAGCACATCAGGCCAGTGTCAGAGTGACGACACCCAGCATCTGGGTAGACTCTGCCTGCCGCTCTATCGCTGGCTAAATTTAGAGCCCTGGTCCCATTTTGACAGTTGGTGGCGTGACTCATGACTAAGCTGTGACAGGCCCGTGCACACCTCTTTTTGCTCATTCTGGCACTTTCTTTCAACCTCTCTTTCTGTCTCTGTGTGTGTGTGTCTCTCTCTCAGCTTGATAGAGAAGGGGGCAAAAGGTCACAGTCACAGGAACATTCTGTTTTTGAAGATGAATTGCTTCACGCATAAGTTGTTGTAAATACCTTGGCAGTATTGTTTGCGGTGTGTCAAATCCCGCAGTTGATGCGTTATCTCCTACAACTTTTGCAGTCTAGTGTTAAAACTATAAGCCCCATAACGTGTTGTTCAAACTGGCATACAATAGTATACATATACCTGCACATATGTATGTCATTTTAGATGTATATAAGAATGTCTGCATGCTGGTGTTTACCAGGGTGAGCTATGCCGGTTGCCAACTCATGCGTGCTGCACATCAATATCGCTTCTGTTTATATGAATCAGACATTATGCTGTTATTGTGCCACTATCAAAATACCCCCAGGCGAGATTGAGATTAGTCATACAACAGAGAACTGCTTTAATGAAGAGTCCCCGCTAGGCACTGCCATGATTTGTTTTTTTGCTTTTTACCTTCACTCTTTTTTTTCTCTCTCTTTTTTTTTTGGAACACAAAGCAAGTTAAGAGCAAGCGTGTCGTAAGTAGGATACACACATGCCAGTTGGAACATGGCAAAGCTTATGCAACACCCTGCAATGATGTTCATCACAAATTGATAAGAGAAAAGAAACCCAGAGGTTAACGCAATGGCACTTCACGACTGGTAATAAGGTCAATGTTTGTACACCACCTAAGCATACACGGCATATCTAATCTCTGCCATTAGATAGTTTGACTTGTAAACAATGGCAGAATGTTGCCAAGAAAAGACACATCGTCGGTGCATTGTCATGAATAAGCTATCTCACTCTCGCCCGGTATATAACCCTTGTGGGCTGAAAATAGCCACGGCATTATCAGGCGTGGCGGAGTCTGCCTTTTGTCTGCACATGTGCCTTTGGACTACTGTACCTCTCTCACGCAGAATTCCTCGCTTTCCAGAGGCTCCCTGGCTCTCATCGCGAGCTCCCTAATCCCATTCGCTGCAATTATCTTATCTCAGGCTTCTCAATAGCAAAGATAGCATTATCCCTCCTAATCGCACACAATCCAATTGGCTCACAAACCTGAAAGACTTTCCCCCTTCTGGTCTCTGCCAAAAAAGATTAAAAAAAAAGACTGTGACTGTATATGACGAATGTGTTTATGTCTTCTGGGAAGCCCGGTTTGTGTAGGGATCCCACACACACAAAAGGAAGAGCCCCCGTCTAATAAGTATTGTTGGGGACAGGTAGCAGACTGTTGTGAAAATATCAGCCTTCGTTGCGGTGTCTGGTTTTAGTCTCTACCCTCTTCTCAGTTGACCCTGTTTCACCGTGCACCCTGTCAATCAGCAATACACCACACAGCCAACCCAAACTAAAAGCTAACACGGACTAAAACCCCGCTGTGGAGACCATTTCAGCAGTTTCAGGAGAGTGCACTAACTTGCGATTATTTGGTCTGTCCTTGTTGTTTCAGTATCATCGAAACCAAAGGAACCGGGGGCCTCTGTGGTGGCGCCTGGGTGCAGCTCTGCTGGGCCTTCTGTTTGACAGGGGGTTCATCGCCGGAGGAGGTGGAGCGAGACGGAGGTGAGGGGATCTCGCCCTTCACATTCATCCCCCTCTTTTCTTCATCTCTCTGAGGGAACTGGACCCCTAACGGCACTGTAACATCTAACACGGGTCTGTTTTTTTGGCGGGGCTAAAATGAAAGGAGACAAAAAGTCACCGCAGGACGGGGACAACCAACTTTTATACAAGGTTGTGCGTTTTTTTTCTTTTCGTTTTTCTTTTTTTTCCAAGAAGATGCCACGATGCTCCGAGATTCCTCGACAATGGACAATGTTCATATTTTTTTGGTATACGTGTGGTGTTGTAGTTTTTGTACAGTACAATATTTCAAATTGTTTGCACTTCGACATGTACTTCATCTTTTTTATGACCTCCACAGATCCTGGGAATGCCTTATTCAATGTCTTTTTCTGCCACAATGAGTAATGAGCAACTTTGAGAGAGGCATCATGAGATGGTTAAAGGAAATGAAAGAAAAATATGGTTTGAGGTTTTTCTTATTTCTGAAGTTTCCCAGGTGACCAGAGAAGTTGATTTTTTACTAATTTCCAAAGAGGCAACTTCTCAGAACAAAAAGCATTTTGCACCTCACCTCAATGGAATATTTTTAATTTTTTTTTCACTTTTTCTTTATTTAGTTTTTCTATTTTTTGCTCTCACTCCTCGGTATTAAGTTTAAACACGATTTCTGGTATAGCCTATTTAAAAAAAATTGAATCAAAGTATAGTGGATACAAGTGAAAAGGTCTTCCCACCTTGACTTGTAATATAAATATCTTTTGGTAATATGCACAGGTGTTTTTAGGTAAGCCTTTCATCAGCCACATGCTGCGTCTCTGAGCGACTAGGTGCCGTCTGAGATGTAGCACACTAAAGAAAGGCTGGGCGAAGATGCATCAAAAGATATTTATATTATAGTTTTGTTGTGGTTTATGTGAAGGTTTAGAGCCTGTGCACTAAATTATAACCAGAGTAAAGCGCATTGCATTCTTTTAAAAGTATTCTTGTCTTAACAAACTATTTGGCCAAGTCTACCACAATTGGTTTTAATAACCTTTTTTAGAAAAACCAGATACTCTTTCTTCAGTTTTCCCAAATTCAAGTTGGCCCTGTGTTTTTTTCGATGTGTTCGTTTTCGTGTGATTGTTTTCAGACCTCCATGCCCTTGAAGTGGAACTGTGGATCCACTGTTTTTGCACTAGACATATACACCCTTCAAAAGTTCAGATTGTTACCACACTAACCTCTGTCCTGTATGAAGTTTAAAAAACAAAAAAAATGAGTTACGATGACCAGTCTCCTCGCCACAACATTTCAGATGCATTCACTATGATGATGTCCAAGACAAACCTATCAGTGTCGAGACCTGTCGTGGAACGCGGTGTGTCAAATCTGGAATGGATATTGTCTGTTTTTTCCCCAGCCCGTGTGTGTGTGCGCTCTGAACACCAAAACAATACTGCGTATTCAATCTGTGAAACCAGATCTTCTCAGGCTACTTTTTAATGGGGATTTAATAACACCGTTTTATATTCTTTTTGGGGTTATCTCGTACTCTCTTTGGTGCTCGGATTCCAGATTTTGGGACATTTTTAGTACACATACAGTACCCACCACTGACTGACTCAGCACACAGACATCAACAAAAAAAGTGAAAATGACTGTAATTATTGTTGAAATATGAATATGTTTTAAAGACACTGTTGAAGATTGCTGTTTGTTTGTTTGTATTTCCCAATCGCTGAACCCAGGCCAACGTTTTGGACCCTATAGGAGCAGTACATATCAGGGGTTCTGTAATTGACCTGCTCCTCACAATGTGTCAAGTTTTATCACTGCATGATTAGGGTCTCCTTTCAATTTATTTTTTCTCCTAAAGATGTCTCAGGGACGGACTTTTGTGGGCTACTGGTAAACCTTGAGAATCTGTCACATGGTTAAAAGGAGAGCAGCGTTTTCACCCGTTTTTTTTTCTTCTTTTTCATTTCACTTCAAAGTTTTCTCACGGACAATTTTTTCTCAGCAAAAGGTACAGTTTGACTTAAGGAGTGTGAGGCTGACTCGATGACAGTGGTGGTGATGGGGGGGCTACTGAGCATGCAGTAGTATAGGCGAGTGAGGTGCACTGAGAGTGTGTGGTTGTGGTTATTTGTTTCCTGCGGATCCTGAACGCTGAGCCAGTCGACGTAGCGCCCCCGTCTCACCATTGGCATTCTTGGCTTCCTCTTGGTGTTGCTCCTTTTTTTTTTCATTTCTCTTTGTAATTTATTTTTTTAACATTCTTATTTATTTTTTGGTTCAATTGGCCCATTTCTACTGTATACACTTGTGTGTGCAATTACTTCTTATTTTCATTTTTATTTTATTTTTTTCATTTTTAGTCTTGGACTCGTATGCTTCATTTGTTTGACTCACTTGGTGCAGAGCCGGTTGGCCTGCATTGTACCCTGACATTGCTTCATGTCATACTCAACCCAAAATCCTACTTGTTTAGTATCAGTCATATCCAGTATAGGCTGTAAGAAATGGTAGTTTATAGAGAACACCACCAATGGTCAGTTTGAATTCAAGTCGGTTACAATGGATTTTAATAGTGGCAGGTTTGCACAGTGCAATTACATGTCCCACATTGATACATTTTTCACACAAATGCACTGTTTCTGTCAGAAGAAGTAGTGTATATTGAGCATACAGATAGACAGTGGATAATTGGAGAATTTTTGGATAGCTGCTGCTCTTCATTAAGAAGAAAAGCCTCACATTTCAGACCTACAGAATGAGTGTTTGATACTAAAAGAAAAAGGTTTTGGGTGAAGTATTTCACTTAAAAGGGGGATGTTTTTCCAATTCAGACCTTTTTGTATTATCTTCAACCATCAAATTCACCATCCTTACTTTTGTAATGAATTAGTCAATAGCACTAACCCATCCCATTGCTAATGATACACACAACATTAGAAATGTTTCAAAAGACCCCAGAAAAAAAGGCTGCCTTCATATTCTTCTCAAGTCACGTGGGCGTGGTTTATGTGTCCAATTCTTTAATCTTGATCATTGTGTTGTAATCAATATGCACTGGAAAGTACTTTGTATCTGTAGATCCCATGGGTCCCTTATCTGTTGTGTGTTCATGTATAGTATATACTCTGGATTGTTCTTTTTGGGCTAATCTTGCCACGTGTCAGACGTACAGTATATCTGTGCATCGACCAAGTAGGCTCGGGTCGAAGGCCTGTTTGATTTGAAAGGGAATCAAGCCGCCGTGGTGCCCTGTATACTTTTGTTAGAATGAGGTTCCCAAGCTGCGCTCATCACATTAAATGTGAGTGTGGAGAATCCCTAGAGTGGGAAATGTATTTTACGGAAACCGTCAGTGTCTTGGATTTTGTAGTCCACTTTATATAAATTTGAAGTTTTCAAGGAAGGTTTTGATTTAAGATTTTTTTTTTTACGATTACATTTCTTCTTCATGGTCTTTCTTAACTTTTTAAAATGTATTTTCTTAAGAAAAAAAGGGTCTGTTTTTATGAGTACAGTTGATGCTTGTAAAATAATTTTTTTAAAGGATCCTTTTGAAGTCCATGAGATCAAGGGCATTTTTTTAATGTAAGAATGAACTTGCAACATTCCTTGCACATCTCATCGTGGTGTATAAACAAAACCAAGCAAACCAAGATAATTCATGGTTGTAGTTCATTTGGCTCATGAGCTCATAGCGAGGAAATCGTTGCCCTTCTTCAAATTGTACATGTATTTCTAAAACCCTGGAATATGCCTTTTAACTGCTCAGTTTCAACGAAGTCTTGATTATCACACACTCTCTGTATACCAAGAGACCCAGCGAAAATGTAGCATTTTTTGTAAACATTGACTGTGTGTTTTCGAGACTCTACTGTGCACTCATTTTTTGTGTTTATATATATTTTTTGGTTGTTGATATAATATGGAAGTAAAGACAATTTGTTATGTAGTGCAATATGCTGTACATATGGAGCTTTGCTCTGCAAATCTTTTTTTTCTGGATTTCTTGTTGTTTATTGGTACTTTTTTTCAATAAAACTTTATCGAAGGTGTCAAGTTGAATCAAGTTTATCTTTCTATGGTGGTATTATAGTTGGCATAACAGGAACACATAAAAAATTTAATATCCTCCATTTGTCATCAACATGTAAGAAAAAGAGGAGAATGTAATGGCTCAAACACAATTGGAACATCAGATTAGAAATTAAATTCTTGTCAAATGAACTTTCATATATCTATTTATGGGTTCAAAATGATTATAGTCGTTCACACCTCAAAAAGCTTCAGAAGAAGAATGAATTCCCTTGTTTGCTCTGCTCCCACTCTATTGAGCCTGAGCTTTTATTTTAAGGAGCTCTATTGTGAAAGTAAGCCACTGATGGATTAGCCAAGTGTCTGTGGCTAGCCAGGCATTTGAAGCTAGCCAGGCGTTTGGCAGAGGCTGTGCCCATCACATCCCTCCCGCTGTTAGGTCATTCATTTAGTGGGAGCAGCGGGGCTTCCACCCCTCTAATAACTATTATCCACTTTATATACACACACACACACACATACACAGACTTTAAAGAAAGTGTTCCATGACAACTGAATGCGCCCATTTACTGAGAGGATATGTGAAGACTTACCTGGCACTTTATAACTGTCACTTCCAAAAGGCTTAGGTGCCAATGCTGCTGCTGAGCCTGCAGATTAGTTACACTGCAGCATGGATGCCCTGGAGGCCTGGAGGAGTGATTGATTACTCTCGAAACACACACAGACATGACAGTTTAATGTGTGTTGCTGCTGGGTGTGCAGTGCAAAAGACCATTGTTCTCAGTGTTTAAAAAAGGTTTGGACTGATTTGTACAGGATATATGTGTTGTAATAACAGCCCAAATATAAATGTTTGTGTACTCCTCTCTAACAATGTGCTCACAAGTGACACCCAGGATTTAGTTTGCTCCTCTACTCGATAGACCAGACGACTCCCTTGGGGCTGACGCGTGGCACCTCCATTGTCACACATGCCAGGTACAGTTTCACGCTTCACCGACACACGATTCACCTGTTTGGCCTCTTGAAGCAAAAAAAATATATATATATAAAAATCACCTTCCCTTGTCTGCGGCACAACCAACCAACGCACGCACGCAATGACGTGTGTCAGAGGATGTGGTTGAAACAGAACAAACGGCTCCTACCCCCTAGTCACGGTTGATTTAGCGTATACACAACTGTGCTTCACTCCCCTCCTAATCTTGTGTCTGAGGTGTTTTTTTAAATGTAGGACATTTCAAGCCTTAATAGGAGTTAATTAACAAAGCTATATGTATACAGCTGTCAGAACATATAAAGATCATGTGGCTAGAGACACCAGTGTCATCTTGGCAGAGGGTATTTATTTTTTTATTTATTTTTTAGATACTATCCCAAATTTTAACCCTAAGGTAGCAGTGTGCTAAGGATGTACAATGCCTTCTCCGCAGGTTCCCTTAACTTCTTGCCTATGCGCTCCTCTCCTTCAGGCTTGGCCCTTTAACAGGGATAGCAATTGGCTTCAGCCGGCCTTAAACAATGGTCCCTCTGTTTCCATGGCCTGGCTGTCTGCTGAAAGAGACACCCATTAGAGAAGCGTCTATCTCTGGGGTCAGGCCCAGGGGTCACGCACAAGTAAGGCTCTTGTTTACGTCTGCAGAGCCAATCAAAACACTGCAGCCTTTCGTCCTTAACTCCCACTCGCCTCGCTTCCCCGGTCAAACCGAGGAGGAGTTTTTTAAAGCCGCAGCAGAGTGAAACGAATTGAACCGCAGCTCCAACTCGTCCCCTCTCACTCTGAGCTCAAGCATGAATTGTGTGTGTCAGTGAGTGAATTAATTAGCAGAGTAAGAAAATAACTGCAAATTAGCATTGAAAGGCACCTGCTCTTCACCCACCACATGCCCCTCCCCCACGTGCCAGGCCCAAGTCCATTTCAAGTGGCCCCTCACCACAACACACCCAGACAATTAAAAAATACAACCATTGTTTTCAGCTTCTGTCAAATATGTCAAATAGGGAAGAAGCTCGTCATGAGTCATGTCTGGCTGTAGGCCTACACATCAAACTTGAAGTGATGTGCATTCAACATTCCTATCCAAAAAATAAGAAAGGAAACTTGAACAAAATAGTTTTTTAGTGAAATATTTCCACAGCTATTGGATGAATGGCACTTAGAATGACTGTTCATGTGCAGCACAGGATGAATAAGGCTATGATACATTGACTTTCCAAGTTTTAATATGTCGACTGCTGTAGGTCATGATGACCAAATGATGCAACTCATCAACCTCAATTGCGTGGTTTTCTCTTTTGTTGTTCACGTAATTGGCAAATGTCAGCATGCTAACATGTTGAACTAAGTTGAACCTGAGTTGAACACAATACACATTACCTCGCTCATCAACAACAATGTTTGCACTGTGCGCATGTTAGCGCACTGATGTTAGCAATCAGCTCAAAGCTGTGTACAAGTGCAGCCTCGCAGAGCAACTTGCTAGCACATCTGTGGACACTTTAGTCATGTTGGTTGGATGTTTTTCTTTGCATAGGCCTACATTTGAGCTGCGAGTTCTATCCCTAAATTAAACAATGAAGAGGATAATCTACGATGTTTGAGTCACCAGCACCACAGCCCTTACAACCCTCCCCCCGTCCCACCCCAAACACACACCTCTCCCTCTTTCAATACTGACAGCACAAAAACACTGCAGGCAGTCCACTCTCCTTTGGAAGAATTTGAATGGCAATGGACAGTTTTGAAAATGCAACATTTTTCTTCTGTGCTAAAAAGAAAGTACCGCTTTCTGCAAATACATTTCTGTAGGCTACTTAAGTGCTTCTTGTCAAATGAAGAACTGCATTTCTCCTGACTTTACTGCACCTTTGGGAAATGTAATAAATCTATGAAAATACATGAGTAAAAAAACATTTGACACCGAACCTAACTCCTACTAAGTCTCAAGTCCAGGCGAAAGGGGACGTGCACCGCCTCAGCCATAGATATGTTTGAACACTTTCCCATTCTTCTCCCCCCCCCCCGCCCCCTTTCTCTGCACACATCTGGAGCTCAGGCGGGGCAGTTGTCATGGGAATAAGTAGCTAAGCCGAGAGCATTGCATGTCGCTGTGCAGGCAGGGAGTATGGGGGGGTGGGGGAGGGGCTTATAGGAGTTCAGCTGGGCATGCTGTGGTTGCAGCAACTCAGCAAAACACCCCAACACTCTCCACCTCTCTCTGTTTCTCTCTCTCTCTCTCTCTCGCTTTCTCTCTCTCTCTCCCTCTGCCGTGACTGAACACAGCTGACCTCCTCTGGCATAGACCCCAACCAATAACCCCCACCCGCCCCAGCCTGCCTCACAGCTGGGAGGAGGAGAGAGCGTGCAAGAAATTGATCTGTTACCACTTGTTGGCTGATAATCAAATAAACATAGTCCTGGTTTCTGCTGTTGCATCTGGGTCAATTTCTCCCTTTAAAAAAACTAACCCTGCTTATACGTATAGGCCTACCCAGGCAGTTTCTAACTTCTCCTTTAAAATCTGCTGTGCTCGACCGGCTCTTTTCTTTACTTTCTCTGTTGGTTGGAGTGGAAAGGTTGGGCAATCACCATACAGCCCTGTTGAGTTCCCTTTGTTTACCAAGAGCAACCCAGCGGAGCGCAGGGCTTTGTTGAGCAGCAGTCACTCCAGGCCTCACAGCTGTGACACACACACACACACACACACACACACACACACACACACACACACACACACACACACACACACACACACACACACACACACACACACACACACAAACACACACACACACACACAAACACACACACACACACACACACACACACACACACACACACACACAGAACTGAAATCTCTGACTCACAAACACTAGCAGTATCCTGTGGTCATAAGGGGAGGGATTTAAAATCTTGTGAACCTGCTGAACTTGTCCTCTCCGTCTCCTGCTGGCTGTTTTTCTGCCCCCTCTACGTTTTTCCCCCAACTTTTATCGCTTTTCCAAAATCTTCATACTATATCCTCCACCATTTGGAGCCAATTAAAAGATACACCCCGTAAGGCCTGCACACAGCGGGGCAGCTGTCTCCTCCCCACGTATAAGAATATCCATGCACTTCTTGGCATGTGGCTGAGAAAATACTCAAGCCTAATAATGAGGGGGGGGGGGTGTCACTCAATTGACAGTACATAAACAAGCGGGGTCATTGTTGGGAACTAATTGGCAGGAAAAAGGTTCATGTAGCTCGATAAAAATAAGCAGCCAGTGTGGTTTTCCTGAGGGCACACGAGGATCCCTCCACGCTGCATGGCACAGCCTGTGGTGTGCAGTAATGAGAGAAGAGCCAGCCTCATGCCCAGTGGCCAGACGCACTGTTGTCCCCTAACAGGCAGCATGCACGGGTGAAGCCTCCGAGCAGCTACAGGGCCGGGCCCAGTTCAGTGAGTGCCTTTTATTTAATTTTTTTTACCCTGCAGGTTGGAAGGTTGGAAGGTTGGCATGCAGCCCGTCTTGTTAGCACACCTCACCTTGATAACAGGGAGAGCAGTGAGAGGGATGAGGCAGAGGAAGAAAAACAACCGGCGCACCAGGGGTGGGGCTCCGGGACACAATTGTGCGTGTGTGTGTGTGTGTGTGTGTGTGTATGTGTGTGTGTGTGTGTGTGTAAGCGTGTACGTTTCAGTGCGTGTGTCGGCTCATGCAATGGACCTCCTCCAAACAGTAACAACTGCAAAAACATTGGGTAGTGTTAAACTCGGAGCACTTTTTCCGAGCTCATGTTTCACAACAGAGCACCGTGGCACTCCCTCTCTCTACTTTTAATTCTCTCTCTGACTTTTTTTCCCCATCCCCCACTTCCCTTGCTTCTACTTCACTTTGGCCCTGTTTTTCTGCAATCCCTCCCATCGCTATCTGTATGTCTATCACTTAGACATACACACAAACCCTCCCCCCATCCACCTCTTGCTGGCTGTTGCTGCTGACTGACAGTGCTGATTTACTCCAGGTTTGGCGGGCTGCCAGCTCATCTCAAACAATTGCATGAGCCAAGTTTGGATGGCAATAAACAAAAAAGTTGTATATTGGCTCCTCTCCCCTCCTTTCCTTCCAATGCAACCCCCATCTTTGTGATCGCTCCTAAACTTTAAGAGCATTATTGTTTAGGTTTTATTGTTACCAAATGGGCTCCCTGGAAGACCCCAAACCGACAATAGTTGAAAGAATAACCAAGGCTTTCCTCAATGTTGCTTTTTTACCTACCCTGTCCATTCCTCTCTATTTTACTCCATCTTTAATTGTCCCCTTCGAGAGGACGGTCCAGATGTTGACCAACCAGTTCACCTCATCTCTTCACACACTCCACTGTCTCAGCACTGGCCAACCAGAGCAGACTGTTGCTAGCCTTGAACACTGATTGGCTGATGCGTTGGCCCAGAAGACTGTGGGTAAACTCTTCAACCCGTATACTTCTCAAAGAGGGAACCACCTGGGACCGAGGCTCAGAGAAACAAAACACACTCCTATCGTCATGTGTCTGGCTGCTCATCATTAACCTGTGGTCACCTCCATCCTACCATGGGAGGACATGAAAACCCGCTTTAAGACAAACAAAACAAAGAAAACAACACAGATTCCCACTAATAACTTTGGGGAAATGGGACAGGGGATATTTTTTTGTGCAGGGATTATTATAATATCTGTAATGTAGCCATAATTATATTCCTCTTTTCAAAGACGGCTAACTTTTTCGGTGGCTGTTTTTTTGGCACGGCGGCACCATTAAAAACCGGTGTGTTTGACAGTTGGTCCCTGCAGAGTTCCATCAGGGGAGCGCGGTAAAGCAAAAACAGCAAGACAAGCCATTCCAATGAACAGATTTGCTCATGAATAATTCTCTTCCAAGGCACTTGAATGCATTTCAAATGCAGAAACAGATGAGGGTGGGCTGGATAAACAAACTAGCGGCATAATGCGCAGTCGTGTGCGACGTTTGTCTTTGACAAGTCCAGTTAAACAGATTTACACTGCAGCTGGGATGATGAAAATAGTTCACCACCTCTAATCTAATGCTGTTTGTCGTACAATAATTCACCTACAAACACTATTATGGCTTCGAGGGATGACCTTAATTCCTTGGTATTTCAATGTTTGCTCTGTGTAGCTGTGAAGCGCTGCATGCTAACTATAGGCGATGTGGTTGACTTGACCCTTTGACGTTTATGTCCACTCCTGTTACAGACTATTGTGCTTTCCAGCAGTGACCTTCATCTTCAGAAGAAAAAAAAGGTTTTTGGTCTTAAAGCCTCTGGAAACCTGGTCTAAAAGAGTCAAAATAAATATATGATATCAAAGTTGGGTGTCTCAAGAAGCTTTTACAAAAATATGATTGAAAATGAATGTTGATAAATATTATAAAACTTAGTTAAAAAGACAGTTTTTTACTGTCTAGGCCATTTGACAGGACTGTGTGGCTGTATCAAACAAACTCCATGATGACAGTCATTCTTTGTAGAGAATGTTTGGGCAGAGAACTGCCATGATCAGTTCAAAATACTTATTGTGTAATAAGAACCAGAGCATAGCCCACCTCCTCTAAAGCTAATTTCTGTAAAGTTTATGAAAGTTTATTGATAATTATGCTTAGCTCTTTTCAGATGCTTAGCATCATAAGACTTCATGTACTGAAACATGTCATAAACAGCAGCTGTATCTTCCACTGAGGACGATGTGAAACTCCGTAAGGTGTCACCGTGTGTTGCACTTTTTGCGGCCTGCACAATGTTCCTCTCTGCACGTTGACACCAGGCAGACAAAACAAGAAGCAGTGCAGCGCTGCTAGTTTCATGCGACAGTGGCTGTGCGCTGCTGTGTTGTGGTGTGGTGAGGTGTGGTGAGGATGGGCCCTGCCTACCGAACGGCTGCGACGCCGGGGAGAGACGGCGGTTAGCTTTGTGGTCGCAGCCAGACGGAGTGCGGCCGCCCAATTTCACCACACCGAGAGTGAGAGCAGGCAGGGGCCCTCAACTGTTGCCTGACCACTCTCCGAAAAAGCCACCGGCACACTATGTTATTACATCTTAATTGAGCATTATAACATGGGGGATCATTTGGGTTTTGACATGGCAGCCTGTCACAATTGCAGTGTAGAGATGTCTGCAAAACCCAACCGCGGGTCTCCTCCTATCTCGCTATACGGGCAAAGGTTTATACAAACCCCCCAGGTTGTTTTGCTGATGAAAATGCCTCCTGGTACTGTTTTCAAGGTTTCCTGGAAACTGTTTGGGTAGAAAAACAGCAAGCGAGCGTGATCTGGCTCTAAGCAGATAACACAGATGTAAATAACTCCTCGTCTCCAGCTTTGGTGGTGATAACAAGAGGCCTAACACCATTGTTTTGGCTCACCCTGACCTATGACAGTTGTCCGCGTTTGACAAGATCACCGATGAACACACATGTTGACACGCACTTGAAAAAACAGAGGGAGTTCTCCATCATCTCCTCCTTGTCGCTATCTTACCGCCAGCATGTACCCTAATGGGTTTAACACTGGATATCAAGCAGATAAATAGCATTACGCCTAATAAATCCAGTCATGGACGTGATAAAGACGGGGCTGGGGAATCTAAGCTGTAGACAGTCCCTCCCTGCTGGGCACGAACATGGGAGCACTGCTCTAATCTGGTTACCAGCGGAGGGATTTCAAAGATGGAAATTGGTGCGACGGAATTTCAGATGTCCTCAAGGAACTGGCCTGGGGTCTAAAAATAAGCAGCGACTAAATATATCTATTTTTTTAAATGTATTTTTCGGCTTTTCAAGGCTTTATTGATAGTGCAGAGAAACAGAGATGAAATGGAGCAGAGGGTAAAGACATGCTGAGAACTGGCCACGCAGTAGGATTCAAACCCGGGTCTGCTGCAAGGACTGAGCCTCTAGGCGTATCCTCTAACCACTACACCACGAGCACCCCCCAGCAGCAACTAAATATGACAGTATTTAGCTGCTGAAGAATTCATTACTTGTGTAACTACGGCAACTTTTTGTCGGACTATGACAATGTGTAGCCACGGTCGGTCTTGTTTGCGACTGGTTGCCCGATTGAATACAGTGACACACTGTCACACTGTATCAGTTAGAGGGGCTGGTCTCAGTTAACTTATTCAAACTCGTCTTAACCTCAAAAAAAGGTTTTGTGTAAAGTCCGTTCCACCTCAGTAAATAGAGGGCACCCAGGGATGAATGGCGACCGCTATCATGGGCCCCCAGACAATACTGACTCCTACAATGCCTTTAGCTGGCACACAGATTTCACTAATTAGACTGTGACTGTTACTGGCAGGGGGCCAGGGTCAGAGTCAGAAAAAGGGGTTGAAGGCATAAACACACGTACACACACACGTACACACACACACACACACACACACACACACACACACACACACACACACACACACACACACACACACTGAATGCCCAAAGCGCCTGGCCATGTTTGCCCCCATAAGCTACAATCCTCCAACCCCCCTCGCCTTATTCTCTTGTGTCGTGTTTTTATGGGTCTGAGTCAGGGTCCCGGGGTTTGTTGGGTTTGTTTACCACTGGGTAGTTTGGTGCTTTTTGAGGGAGGAGGGGGTAATTACAATGGTGGGGAAAACAAACAGAGGATGGAGCGAAATGGGACTTGGCCCGTGGTCACATGGGAGCTATTTATTCATTATTGGCCCAATGGGAACCTTTGTTTACTTTGCTTTGGGATGTTTAGATGGGGAGGTGCAGACAACAAATATAGTGTGAACCAGTTAATCTGCTGATTCATAAGCGGGGAAGGAGTCTCATGATATACTTAATAAGAAGTATTACCATGATGTGGTATTTGGCTCGTTATTTGACTTGCTAAAAACTGATCAGTAGTGTAACAGAGGTGGAGTTGAATAGGCCCCTGTAGAGTTTGGCGCTGGCTTGGTTTTGCCTCTCCCCTCCTTTTTCTTTGCTCTCTCTCTCTCTCTCTCTCTCTCTCTCTGTCTCTCGCTGTCTCTCAGCCTACCTCCATGAACTCGGGCTGAACCGCCCTGTGCTGCAGAGGTTTTTATGATCTACCTCTCATGGTCAGTCACCCCAAACCAGCGCTGGTTGGCGTCGAGTGGTTAGCAACACAAGACGAACTGTCCAGATATGATCTTGAACTCTTGAACTTATCGCAAATATACAGCGAGAAAGCGGGCAATCAGTCTCACTCACTCACGTCTCTCTAAATCTGTCTCCCCACTCTCTATCTCTCTTTTTTGTCTTTCAGGCTGACAGCATTTAAACTTGGCAGTGGATTTCCAAGAACAGCAAGAAAAGAAAAAAACCCCAGCAGAAACGTGTATGTCTATGTTGTTATAGGGATGTTTCGCTGCAAACAATCCCTCCTCATGATGGTTGTTTTTATGACTTTGAGCGGCGAGAGTCTGGATATCGTCCTACCCTCTCCAGTCTAGCGTAGCTCCCAAGTTTTCCCCAGGGGGAGTGCAGGGCGGTGGGGGAAGGGGGAGATGGCGATCCCCTGCTCTCACGCACCCTCCACATTAAAACATTAGAAATCACAAGTAGGGGAACAAGACAGAAATACCCTCAGTGCCTATATACAACCCCTCCTCCACCCTATGTGACCCTGGGGTCATCTGCTTGGTACTGACCCCTGCTAACCCACAGCTCCACTCACAGGGATTGGCTGGTCGTGTCAGTGGAGATGTTTACATATGGAGGCCATCAGTGCAGTTTGTGCAAAAGAATATGAGCGAGGAGAATGCAGCTATTAATCAGAAGGGAAATGATGTTAGCAGGGAACACTGCAGGCATTGACATTAAACAGTGATTCCACTTTACATTATGGCTTTCTTTAACAATAGGACTTTGTACAATAGATAGATGTGAAAGCCATATTTTCTTGAAGTTATTGCACTGGGTTTTGTCCAAACAAGAGCTCCATGTGATAATACATTTTCAATTCAGATTTGAGTGGATTCCTAGCAGTTTGTTGCTCAGTCTGTGAGTAAACAAGTCACCATTTAATTGCTGATAAATGTGTATAATGTGTTTACTATCTCCCCCTCCTATCTTCTCTTCCCCCACTGCGGAGCGTTACACTGGTTAATGTCTTGCGCCACAGGCCCTCAAGTTACCCATGTTTACCAATGGCTGTATTAATTCAGTGTCATGCAGCAGCAGCAGCATTTGAATAATGAAAGCGGCAGCAGCTGGGCCTCTGAGAGCAAGAAACAAGAGACCTTGTTTCTCTGACTCTCCCTTTCTGTTTTTTTTGTCCTCTCGACAACTTCTCTCACGTGGTTCTCACACCCAGAAACCTCACGCTCTCAATCACGCCCATGAGGTTTGAGTGCGTTACAATGGCTCGCATCAATTCCCTGGAGTCTGCAGAGCCAAGTCATGCTCACGATGCCGCGTGGGACAAGGAGGTTTGTGTTTTGAATTAATGCGATTTATCAGAACAGAGAATGCACATTACTGTAATGTGTATGCTGTGTTTACAGTATGAACCATGTGACCTTGTGACTGTTTACAAATCAAAGCTTCACAATACATGGGCATTCAAATGCATCATTCGCTTCAGTGCATCCGAATCCCTGATGCATGATGGTTCATAAACACTCTGGTGTGTTTAAATGTGACACATGGATGGCTTTATCTACAGTAGTATATAAGCCTGTTTATTGGGAGAGCATGACTGTTTAACCAAGTGTTGATGCCTGAAGGCTGAACTTCTAAGAATTATCAATAAAGGGTTAATGACTTGACCCTTGGCGACTCTCCTGGTATATCAGGCTTGTGGAAATTCCCCCTCGGAGAACGGCACTTCATCTGCACTGCTTAAATTCATCCCCCCCTTCCCTCATTAACTCTCAGTCGACTGAGTTGGTCCACAAGTCGACCTCAATCTCTCAGTGCCTACAGGCCTGCGAGGATGTGTCAACCAGAGTTCAGTTGCATGCTTAGCTTAAGTTGTGACAGTTTACTTGTCAAAAAGCAAGAAGCCCGCATGAAACTACTACTGTGTGTTATGTTCCCGAATTTCGATGAATTTACTCAGCTTTTTCTAAGCAGGGGAACGTTTTAACAAGGGCAGTTTTCAAGCACTGATTGCAAACAGTGATAGCGACATGATTCTCAATTGATTGTCACTGGGGAACCCTAGATAAAAGCGAAATTCTTACAGAGCTTTTGCATTCACATCCATAGATTTATGCTTGTGTTGTTTGGTGAAATGCCTCAAAATGTATGGGTCTTGACAGGTTTTCCAATTTGGTGAAATTAGCCCTAGGACTTAAGAGAGCCAATAAGCGAGAATGCCAGTATGAGTCTGAGATACTGTGTAGCGTGTTATGATATCCTTCCAAGGTCAAGTGAACTTGCCCCACTCAGAAAGCTCATCTCCCATTCTTCAGAATTCCCTCAACTTTGTCTCACAACACTGCAAAAGAGAGATTGGAACAGGCTATACATATTGATTCCAAAATCAGTGCTAATCAATGAGAGAACCTTTCTGCTTCAGGGTTTGTTTTACCTTGGAGGTAATCGCTGACAAACTTGAGCTAGAGGTGGATAAGCGATATACAATGTTGTTTGTTTTGGATCTCGGAGGCATCCAGATTGCCTATACACACACACGAATAAAAGATCATTAGATTCACTTCGTATAACAGCTACACACTACAATTGACAAGATTCTCGTGGTAATTACTGACTGAACCATGCACATGCAATGACCTTTTGCCTAAAGCCCTTTTTTCTCTGCCTCTATATTTTTAATCAGAGCATCTGTTTAGTAGAATTAC